>NW_027040589.1:1800000-2322500 GCF_037179485.1 Ochlerotatus camptorhynchus | reverse complement strand
GCCTATTGGCAAATCAAAGTTGGCACTCGTGGAGAATAGAAGAACTATAAAAGTGATGATGGTTACAAAATTTTCCACGGGGAAGTATACGAGTGCAATCTTAAAATGCTTTTATTTTGCAAATGGAGCATTTTATTTAAATCTGGTTGCTGCTACAGTTGTAGAAAAGCTGAAATCTATGTGTACACCTAAAAATCTGAAAAGAAATTAATGTTTCTGTATTATTTGTCTATTGAGTAGTCTTTAAGTTTTCTACTATCATAGCATCAACCAGATTTAAATAAAATGCTCCATTTGTAAAATAAAAGCATTTCAAGATTGCACTCGTATACCTCACCGTGTAAAATAATGAAACCATCATCACTCTCATAGTTCTTCTATTCTCCACGAGTACCAACTTTGATTTGCCAATAGACACACTGGTGAAATTAACAACTGTATTTGGACTTGAATATTCCAAAATTTGTCGTATGGTATGGAATTTCATATGCTCGTTTATATACGAAATACCTGTGTACGTGTGTAGAGTCGTTTGGCTCTGGCTTTGGCAGTTCGTTTGACTCAAAACCAACCAGTTCGCTCCGCTCTTATATTTCTCTCAATAGAAAAAGTGGCTACACTCTTTGCACACTGTCAAATATCACTGCACACAAAATCAACTTTGTTCAAATCAAAACAAAAATACTAACCCATCTGGTGGATGATGGCACATGCTTCTAAGAAAATTCTATAGGCCTTTTTAATAGAAACTAAACGATCGATTCAACCTCTGGTGGTGAATAGGAGAACGTCAAAAAGAGTGTTGTGAGCGTAAATTTTTGCCTTGATACATAGGAAGCGGAACACTTTTTTACTTTTCCTGATAAATTGATTCATCTGAGATGCTGCAAAACTTAATCTACAGTTGAAAAATTTAATTCTGTAACGTTTTTGAAAAGATCCTGCTGGTGTTCAGGAATATTTTTGTCGAGAAAAATGGAAAATTAGAGAAGTGCCTTAGTAGTTACGATCTTCCGGATTTCTTGTGTGTGAATAGTTAAGGTGCAAATCAGTTCAGATTTGTGGAAAATCGTACAATAAGACAATTACCGATGGAAATTGGCAAGATTTTGAATGATAAATGCTGTTATTTGCGTTGGGGAAAATACTTATTCTGATGTAAACAAACGGTTTGGTTGACGTTTCTTCTCGAACTCACGTGGCGCACTCTACGTTGGTGGTGCATTAAAAAGGCGTATTCCAAAATTTGTCGTATGGTATGGAATTTCATATGCTCGTTTATATACGAAATACCTGTGTACGTGTGTAGAGTCGTTTGGCTCTGGCTTTGGCAGTTCGTTTGACTCAAAACCAACCAGTTCGCTCCGCTCTTATATTTCTCTCAATAGAAAAAGTGGCTACACTCTTTGCACACTGTCAAAGATCACTGCACACAAAATCAACTTTGTTCAAATCAAAACAAAAATACTAACCCATCTGGTGGATGATGGCACATGCTTCTAAGAAAATTCTATAGGCCTTTTTAATAGAAACTAAACGATCGATTCAACCTCTGGTGGTGAATAGGAGAACGTCAAAAAGAGTGTTGTGAGCATAAATTTTTGCCTTGTGACATAGGAAGCGGAACACTTTTTTACTTTTCCTGATAAATCGATTCATCTGAGATGCTGCAAAACTTATTCTACAGTTGAAAAATTTAATTCTATAACGTTTTTGAAAAGATCCTGCTGGTGTTCAGGAATATTTTTGATGAAAAAAAATGGAAAATTAGAAAAGTGCCTTAGTGGTTATGATCTTCCGGATTTCTTGTGTGTGAATAGTTAAGCTGCAAATCAGTGCAGATTTGTGGAAAATCGTACAATAAGACAATTACCGATGGAAATTGGCAAGATTTTGAATGAAAAATGCTGTTATTTGCGTTGGGGAAAATACTTATTTTGATGTAAACAAACGGTTTGGTTGACGTTTCTTTTCGAACTCGCGTGGCGCACTACGTTGGTGGCGATGTGCGGTATAAGAGGTGAGGAGAAAGGAAACTAGTGGACTCTTTCGTTCTCGCGTCTTCTTACGCAGCAACAGACGTGACGTCACGTCTGCTGTTGCATAAGAACTTCGTCAGAATGAAAGAGTCCACTAGTTTCCTTTCTCCTCACCTTTGTTACCGCACATCGCGTTGGTGGTGCATTAAAAAGGCGTATAGGACACAACTCTTTAATGCATTATTCAAGCTGAACATTGCATTAGGTCCTAAGTAACATTAATCGGTTCTCTTCGGCGACTTGCTCTTTAGTTAATAACTTAAGCACATAACCGTTTTTTGTTGTGTTTGTCGTATTAGATGCTAGATAAAACCTTCTTTTATCGATCTATGTGCTGAAAATACCTGGGAATGTCTTTACATGGCCGTGGAGATACAAAGAGAAAGTTGACGATATGAGTCTGTCAATGTTACTTAGCACCTAATGCAATGTTCAGCTTGAATTTCTGTGAGTTTTTACTCCAAAGCACTCCACTGTGCGGTGCACTGAAAACGAAACCAACTCAGATAATGAGTCACTTTTACTCAGTTATGAGTAACTCGTTCTCATTCGTATGGAGAAATTTCTAAGAGCGTAAGTCACTCAGCGTATGAGTAACCTACACGGTAAGAAAAACAGTACCGAAAAGTAAATTATGTTCTCTCATCTCGGCACTAAGGCGTAGGAAGCCAAAAGTAGGTGAAGCAGGTCAAAGTATTTTTAATTTACTTGTGTGCAATTCGTATGGAATTTTCCACTCGCTTTCTACCCAAAAGTATGTTAGTTGTACCCAAAAGTAGGTAAATATGATACACAACTTTGGGTTCTCACACTTTACTACCCTTGCTCGGTGGTTTTGCTCCTCCGTTTTTGATACCTTTAGAAGGAGAATAGGAGACAAAAGTATGTAAGTATGTAAAAGCGAATTGGCTACTGGGTATTTTTATCCACACGCTAAGATCAGATAACCCAAATCTGGCGTAAACTGCACGAACTCAGATATAGGTAAATTTTTTAACCCAAATATGGGTAAATTTAAATCAAATTTGCATAAAAATAAATCATTTATGGTTCACAAGAACCCATATTTGGGTTAAAAAATTTTACCCATATGTGAGTTTGTGCAATTTACGGCCAATCTCGGTAATCTCTTTGTACCGTCTAGGTAAACTGATCTTAGCGTGCATACGAATGAGTAAAAGTAACTCGCTCTGTGAGTAGATTCGTTTTCAGTCTTCACTACAGTTTCTGCTACTAGCTGCTAGGTCGAGTAAACTCGACTAGTTCTCATTTCCAATGCATTCATTTGCTATAATTATAGCGCATATCAAACGAAGACACAAACCGGTGCTATAAAACATGTGTAAATGCACGCTTCGGAGAATATCCCTAAAAACGACAGTATTTTACCTTTCTACAATTTCTTTTCCGCAGAAACCAAGCCACAAATCGAATGAAACTTTTGTTTATTTCTCCTGTTTATAAGTATTTTACACCTTAATGTGACTTATCCCTAAAAATATACAAGAATCCCGAAAAAACAAAACATTCCCCCACGTGATACACATCCAGAAACTGCGCACGCTGTGCTGTTCAATGGAACTGTTTTCATTCGATCGCTACACAAACGAAATCATTCTTATCCAATAGTTTTAAGTTTAAAAAAAAAAAAAGTTTTAACTAGCTCGACATTTTTCTCTCTTAAATTTTTGGCGCCATTTATTTTCACGACAACTTGAACCTCGTGTCAGGTTAGGTATTTACAAACGATTACGAGACCCTACTCTCACTCATCTAAAACGCTATAATACAGGTACCTCACTAACAAACTTACGCCCTAGTCTTAACCCATATCGGTAAATTCCTCCTTGACTCGACTCTTGATGTCTTTGTGCCTTCGGAGGGTTCGTGCCGCCGGCAGTGGAATGCCCTGTCTCCGGAGCAGCTCGTAGTCCCGGGTGCCGATTTCGTTCTTGATGCTTAACGCCGAATTTATCATATGCTGCGTCCATCGTTTCGGGTTCTCGGGCAGTGTGTTGAGGAATTCGATATGCTGCTGCGAGAGTTTGCTCATATCGAATGCCGCTGGGTCGTCTTTATCAAAGATGGAATGATGTTCGAAGACTCCCATGTGGGAATCATCCCCGGTTCCATTCATGTCCCCTCCAAACTGCTCCGGAACGTGCAGTTTGGGGTCATAGTCTTGCTCGGGTTCCTGTTCCGGTTCCTGGTCGTCTTCTTCGTCGACGTCCTCCGCGCCAACCATCGCCGATAGGTCTTCCAATCCGTTCTCCTGTTCGTACTTTTTCAGCATCACCAGCGTTGGAATGTGGAGGCATTCTTGTTTCCTTAGGATTTCGTAGTTGCTACCGCCGAGTTCGTTCTTCAGTTCTAGCGTCTTCTGGAGCTCGTAGTCCGAGAAGCCTTTCGTATTGCTGGACAGCGATTGCAGGAAGTCGATCTGCTGCTCGGTCAGATTGTTGATGTCGAAGTATCCATCGGGTTCCTCGGCGTTCAGGATATCATCCACATCGTCACCGTAGCTTACCGCCTCGCCGTTTGTGCCGGCGGGTCCGTGACCGTTCGTGACTAGACCTTCCACCATTTCGCGGTAGTTCCTCTTGCGGCTCATCACATCCACCCCGTCCAGGTGGACCGTGTGTTTGTACTTTCGCAGCGTTTTGGCACTCGGCAGCGGCATGCCGTCGTTCTTGCGCAACGAATCGTACTCCTTGCTGCCGATGATCCGCCGAATGTCCATGCAGGTGCGCAGCTCGAACGGGGTCCACTTCTTCCGGAAGCCGGTCATCGATTTGAGGAACTCGATGTGTGCCGCCGTTAGCGTTTGCTGCTGGTAGGTGTGCTGATTCGGATGGCGCGGGTAGCTGTCTCCGTTCGACAGATCCCCATTCAGGTATAGTTCCGATGGCTGCTCTTCGTCGTACTCTTCTTCCAGTTCGTCGTGTTCCATTTTGCCGCGGAAGTAGCTGATGTCGGGAACGGCTGCAATTGGGGGAGGAAAAGAAAGAAAGAGGAGGTGGTTTGAGTCGGTTGAATGAAGGACATTTGGGGTAGAGCTCTGATGGCGAAGCAGGAAAGGTTCTTGAGCTAAAATATGGACACTGCCCTGTGCGGCATAACAGTCCCATTAACATAGACTGTCGAAAAGTTTCCTACTTTGTTCAGAAAATGCTGAAAAAGGCAGTACATACATTAGAAAATCGGGAAATTTTTGAAATCCGAGTTCAGTTTCACCCTTCAATTAGCTTCAATTATTCAGACGACTTCTAATAGTTAAAGTGGCGTCGCGTAACCTCACTTTTTACCTGAACAGCGACTTTGAAAATGTTATTTAGGGTCATGCTTACATTCTAATCAGTTTCAAAAGGCACAGGGTATTTAAGTTTTGAGAGTTGTTGAACAGGTAGATTGAGGTTAGGGCGACGCCACTGAATAGTTAGTCTTCTTAAGTTTTGTAATAGAATTCCTCAGTACTGGGGTTCCGTGGACATATTTGAGCAAAAAGTGAAGATTCTTCGACTCTCAGATACAGTTAATTGTGCTATCGAAGCTTGACGACCAACACAGTTTGAATTTGACATTACCATTTCTGGAATATCACTTGCGGTAACATTCTGACCTTTGCAAACCTGTGTCCGCAGCGCGCTTAGGCATGAAAGCATAGGATCAAGCGTCTCCACATCTTCCATTCTGCAAAAAAAAAACCGTGCATCTTTCACCGTCGTTTGTGCTGCAGGTGTGCACTTCCTCAATTCGCATCTTGACTCTTGTGGCGCGCTTCAAACTAATTCGTAGGGATGCTTCTACGAAAGGTACAAGATTTCCCAATTGGTCCAAATGAATAAAAAATGGATGATGATCGTAAATGCACAATAGCATTACATAAGCACAATAAATATTTGAAAATTGAGCGTCCCTACGGCAGGCAAAAATAAACCCGCACTGCAAGGTGACGGTGGTCGGTTGCTGACCGTACAACAAAACAACAACTTGCTTTGGTGGCGGATGACGGCGAGAAGTTTTGCATTGAGTGGCACTGTTTTTGTATGCAGCAAATTTGCCTGAGACACACGGAGGCCTCCGATGGACCACAAAGCCACATCTTTCGTCGTTGATTGACAACATTCTTACCCAGCTCCTGCTGCTACTGCAGTCCCATTGAGTCCTCGGAGTTGGCCTATCTGCTGCCACGCGAAAAGGGCGAACGTGGCCTATCACTTCTGGGAAAACCTGCACCCTTTCAAACCGTCATCGTCATCGACGTTGCCATCATCACCATCATCCTGGGCGGCCACTGCTTCTAAGACGAAAGTCACGTCAAGTTGCGGTTCCCGTATATGCCATACACACATGTACCATATAATAACGTAATACTGGTGGTGTGGAGATAACACCCTCGTGCACCCGCTCGCGAAAGGGAGGAAGAGAACTGGGTGCGACGGTTGGTCGCGGCGGTGGTCGGTCGGTCAGTCAGTCAGTCAGCCACTCGCTCGGTCGTCGTCAAATCGATGCGACAAAACTCGCTCGCGCACCGCGATTACAAACAGTGCGCGGGATCGCGAATCGAATTCAACTGGCCATAATGCGTCATCTCTGCAATGTGGCGGCCTGATGGTTTGCGGCCCGCATCGGGTTCTGTTGCCATTTGGCACCACCACCGTCATCTTTGCCACCGTGGTTGATGGTGACGTTGATGACTCCTCTTTGAACCGTTCATGGGCAGTAGGGGGGCCCAAAATAACACTTCGTCTAGAATCCTGGGGGGCCAACTCTTAAAAACGTGATTTAGCCTTGGTGTCCCCTCGATGAGATTAAAAAAAAAAAACGTCGATTTTTCGTAAATCATAGCTGAACCAATATTTCTAATGTAGCGAAATGCAATTTAGGGCAACCCCACCCTTTCGCATATTCCTTGGGGTCACTACACTGAGGCAAATAAATTTAAGGATGACATATGAACCTGGACAATTTTGATTTCTTTCATAAAGCGAATCCCTTCTTCTTCTTCTTTTTGTTTTCCTTTTTAAACTTATTGCTTATCGCATATTAGCAGCTTATTGCGTGCTCTCAACTTAGTGTTCTAGATGCACTTCCACACTTAGTATTAATTGAGAGCCTTCGATGCCGGTACCATTTTTGCATTAAGCTGGGTTTAAGCTGGGTTTAGACTATGCAAGTCATTTGATCAACTCAGTTGAATTCAATTGGCTTGAAAAGGCCCAGCTTTAGACAGGGCAGGTCAATTGATCAAGTCAGTTGAATTCAACTGACTTGAACGCGAATTGAACGTGTAAACCATGCCATTCAACTGACTTGATCAACTCACTTGAATTGAAAAAAGTTTAACAAGGCTTAACTTTTTAAGACAATTGAATTCAACTGAGTTGATCATTTGACTTGCCTAGTCTAAACCCAGCTTTAGTATAATTGTGTGGCAAGTACCATCACACGCTATGCCCAGGGAAGTCGAGAAATGTTCCAACCCGAAAAATTCCTAGACCAAACCGGGAATCAAACCCAGCTGTCTGTCCTGTCTGTCTGTCCTGTCTGTCTGTCCTGTCTGTCTGTCCTGTCTGTCTGTCCTGTCTGTCTGTCCTGTCTGTCTGTCCTGTCTGTCTGTCCTGTCTGTCTGTCCTGTCTGTCTGTCCTGTCTGTCTGTCCTGTCTGTCTGTCCTGTCTGTCTGTCCTGTCTGTCTGTCCTGTCTGTCTGTCCTGTCTGTCTGTCTCTACTGTCTGTCCTGTCTCTACTGTCTGTCCTGTCTCTACTGTCTGTCCTGTCTCTACTGTTTGTTCTGTCTCTACTGTCTGTCCTGTCTCTACTGTCTGTCCTGTCTCTACTGTCTGTCCTGTCTCTACTGTCTGTCCTGTCTCTACTATCTGTCCTGTCTCTACTGTTTGTTCTGTTTCTACTGTCTGTCCTGTCTCTACTGTCTGTCCTGTCTCTACTGTCTGTCCTGTCTCTACTGTCTGTCCTGTCTCTACTATCTGTCCTGTCTCTACTGTTTGTTCTGTCTCTACTGTCTGTCCTGTCTCTACTGTCTGTCCTGTCTGTCCTGTCTCTACTGTCTGTCCTGTCTCTACTGTCTGTCCTGTCTCTACTATCTGTCCTGTCTCTACTGTTTGTTCTGTCTCTACTGTCTGTCCTGTCTCTACTGTCTGTCCTGTCTCTACTGTCTGTCCTGTCTCTACTGTCTGTCCTGTCTCTACTGTCTGTCCTGTCTCTACTGTCTGTCCTGTCTCTACTGTCTGTCCTGTCTCTACTGTCTGTCCTGTCTCTACTATCTGTCCTGTCTCTACTGTCTGTCCTGTCTCTACTGTCTGTCCTGTCTGACCCTTAAGGACTCGGAAACTACTGAACCGATCGGCGTGAAAATTTGTATGCAGGGGTTTTTGAGGCAGGGAAAGGTTCTTATGACGGTTCTAGACCCCTCCTACCTCTGTAAGAGGGGAGGGGGGCTTCCATATAAATGAAACTTATTTCTGCATAACTCGAGAACTAATCAAGCAACTGGAACCAAATTTGGCATGTGGAGGTATAAGGAGATGGTCATAGGGGATAGCCCCTTATATAAGAGAGGGGGGGGGCTACGTACAATATAGCATGATTTTTTTTTTGTTGAATCGGCGCATAAACTCAAGCTAATATTGAATCTCGAGCAAGGCCGGGCACACTCAGCTAGTAGTTAATAAAAGCAATCGTGTAGGGTCCACTTAACACACTTTCCTGACACTGAGTTTTCCAGTGTTTTCCAGAATTTTAACAGATTTCCAGGTTTATAATAAGAAAGCTATTTTGACGTAGACTACGTCTGTGATTTCTATATGGGGGCACACTTTGTGAAAACCGAAAATGGAACATGTAACAAAATTATGAAAGATTTGGAACGTTAATAACTCAGCTGCCCCTGAACAAATTTCAATAATTTTATCACCAATCGGTTAAAAATATTTCTACGCATCTGTTGAATTTAAGACTTTATCATTTTTCAAAATTGCACGAATGCGCAACTGTTGCTATGATAATTAAAATTATCACCGGTTGTCTGCGAAAAGTGATTTCCCTAACACAGATTTCAAAGTTGAATTCCATCCGGTCTCACCAAATGGTGTTTATTCAATCACCGCGTGGTGAGTGGTTGTGTTCTCCAGTTCACAACGAAAGGCTGCCTGCAAGCAGTGAGCTGCAGCCCACATGAGCATCCATAGAAGGAGGAAGAAGCCACACCGCTATTGATCGGAATCAGTAGCTCTTTGTGAGTCGCTCTGGGCCATCTATGCCAATCGTGTCATACAAAAGAGTAGAAACAGAGAGAACCCCGCTCAAATTTATATTCCTTCACAAAAAATAAACTCCTGCTGCAGTTAACAAATAACATTTATTATATAAGACCACGTAGTCCTACGTCACCATTGCGTACAACCTCATAGGGCTGTCCCTTGTAGTTTTTCATTTTCTACGGAGAATGAGTTATGCAGTAGCGTCACCCTAACCTCAATCTACCTGCTGAACAACTCTCATAACGTAAACAAATCGAACAATATTGGTTCCAATGAATACAAATCAGTGAAACTAGAAGACCCTATGCCTTTTGAAACTGATTTGAATGTAAACATGACCCTAAATAACGTTTTCAAAGTTGTTGAACAGGTAAAAAATGAGGTTACGCGACGCCACTTGAATTATAGAGAAACTTCCAGAGGAAGACGAAATAAACTTCTGGGAGAATTCGATAGATAGATAATTCCGGTATTCCTTAAAGTTCGTTACATATTCTAATGTTTCCCAACAATTTTCCTGATATTCATAAAATATCCCTGAAGACCGCTCAATGTCCCTGAAGTTTTCGGAACATTCCGGAAATGCACTTCAGAATATTCCATAATTCCTCGGAACTCCTTGAAAGCTCTACCAAATTTCCTGAAATTAATGGGGTTGTTTTGAAGATCTCTGATCATCCTCAAATTTCCTTGATTGTAATTAAACTACCGGAAAATCTCTGATCATCTTTGAAGGTTTCTGGACTTTCCTGACGATTTCAGAACATCTTCTCGCAATCGGGCATCAGCATTAAACTGCTCTGATCCACCCGATTTTGTATTTTTTATTTGTTTTTTAAAGTTCTCTTAACTGCCATTAAAAAGCACGGAACTTCCTTTAAAATGTTCTCACAACTATCCAATTTTCATATAACTTCCCTTACGTTTCCAAAATTTTAATGAAACCTCTCGGAATTTTTTTGAAGTTTTTGGAAATTCCCTGAGTTTCTCGGAACTCTTTTTAAGTTTCAGAAATTTCCTTGAAATTAATTAATCTGTCCTAATGTACTCAGAGCTTTTCTAAAGTTCTCCCAATTCTCCTGGTAGCAAATTGAACTTCTGAATTTTTAGGAGCTGTCCTAAAATCCAAAAAAAAAAATACCTGAAATTCTTTGGACTTCTGAAGGTTCCAAACTATTTCTGACTATTTGCTAGGTTCACCGAAGTTCTCTGAACATTCCTAATTTCAGGAATTTCCCCAGGTTCTCGAATTTTAACAGAATTTAATTAAACTGTCTTCAATTTATTCGAACTTACCCTAACAGATGCTTAAACTTACCCAAAAGTCTGGACCTTTGTGAAGATTCTGCAGTTTTCCTGAAGCTAATGGAACCGCAATAAAACTCTAGTAGCACCCCTGAAGTTCCGCACAACTGGCGTGAGAAGACGGAAGAACGTTTCGATCGAAGCCAGAAGAAGCTTCCAAGGAAAGTCGAAATAATTTTCCGACAGAAGTCGGGGTAAGGTGGAAGAAAATTAGTAGAAACTATTTCAAGGGAAAATTAAATAAACTTCAGGACGTTTAAAATTTAACACCTTATAAAAGTATTTCCCGATTTCCAGGAATTACCGGAATGAGTCATCAGCTGTTTCCCAATTCCTGAATAGTCAAAAACGGCGAGGAAATGGAGATAAGCCGAAAGAGTATCAGACGCAAGACATTTAAAAAATGCATATTGTTTGAAGTAGGCTCTAAAAATTTGAGATGTTAAAAAAAAAATAATCACTATGCAAAAGCCGTCCTGGAATGGTATAGTTCACAAGAGGTCAAATACGTGCCAAAAACAGCCAATCCGCCAAACTGTCCAGAACTGCACCCAATTGAAAGGTACTAGGGCTCTGGTCACCAATGCTGAGATTTGTCATTGTCATTGACAGACTTTTGCGCGATATTGACAAAATTTGTTTTTCACATAGTCAATGATAGACTTGATCCTAAAAAAACCTTCGTCAAAATCTCAGAGTAATTTCGTGCATTCTGTGTCACATTATTGTTATCCAAGCAGTTCAGGACGTAGATGCTGAATGTAATTGTGTTGCTCGAAGGTCATTCGTTTCGTTACAGCCAATAAAAAAAAACCTACACATGTTCGTCGCTGACAGCATTGTCATTGACATGGTTTGCCTTGACGATGACTGTTAGCTCAAATGAGTGACCAAAGCAGAATTGTCAATATCACCGTGTGTTGTCGAGATTTTGCAGCACTGCTGGTCACAAGCAGTGCTGGTAAAAATCATTTCTTCTACACTCAAATAAGCTGAAAATGAAGGCAAACATGAAAGATAAACCAACAACCTGCATGAATTTGAATTTTTACATGATAACATACTCTTGATCAAGGCAACCGCTGACTTCGAACAACAATAATTGTTTTTGTTCATTCAAAGATGCGTATTAATTATCTCCTGTTCTTTATCATCTTGGTGGGGATGATTTTGTCCCGAAAGAAGAGTTACGTCTGTTTGCCTGTGATAGACCTGTATTAACTATTTTGTTTTGATTCCAAGAAAATTGCGGGAGCTTAAAGAAGTTCCAAGAATTCCAGAAAAACTTCGAAAACTTCACAGAAGGGCTTCAGCAGAGATCAGAACTTAAGGGAAGATCCGAGAATTTGAACTTAAGCAAAATCCGGGATCATTTAAAAGAAGTTTAGTAAGTCCAAAAAATAGGGTGAATTTCAGGGGGAGTTCAGTTCCATTAGTTTCAGGAAATTAGCGAGAAATTTTAAGACGTTCCCAGATTGAGGTCTTCACATAAGTTCAGCAGCTCACGGAAGCTTAAACATTTTTAGGATAGGTAAATTTCAACAAGCTTCATGAGAACTGTTATCTTGTCATTTTCCAATGATCAAGCACTCATGACAATAATTCTTATGCGGTATTGACATCAACATTTCTAACTTTTTTTTTAAATAATTTATTTGATAAGGCTCAACCGAATTAACTTTACAGAGCCGAGGATTCTTGTTCACTATACAATACATCATAAAACTATAGGCAAAAGGTACAACACAATAAACATTTTATCTACCGCTATCCAATAAGCCTCCTCCACCAGAACGGGAGCCGCTTCCAGTGGTTTCATTGTATGGCAGATGCGCCAACGGGGGTCAGAGCGCTTCCAATGGACGCAGCAATGGACGCAAAACGCCAGATTGGTATACCGTACTCGATTACGGAAGAATGATTAGTTTGTAGACAGCAGGCTTATTTTTCAGGGACAAGGTAGACCTCCTGTTGATGAGTGGATGCAGGGATCTTATCAGAATGTTACACTTGGTTTTCGTTTTATCAGCGTGCTCTCTGAAAATCAGCGTTAAGCCGAGGTAGACTACCTCTTTCGACCATTCCACCACTGTGCCATTCAGGCAGATCTTATTATTCTCCGACGAAACAAGTCTGGGAGATTTAGAGTGTGGAAATATGATTATCTGGGTCTTTGCTGCGTTGATACGGATTTTCCAGCTGTTGATATATTCAGACAGGACGTCCAGGCCTCTCTGAAGGATGTTTCGCGAACAGAGATAACGATCCACCATCAGGAAGAGCCGGCATATCGGAGGTGAACAGGTTGAATAAAATTTGGCTAAGGATGCTTCCTTGTTTAACCCCGGCACCAATGTTGAAAGCATCCGATGTGATGCCATTCAGAGGGACTCGGAACGTCCTGTTCGATAGATAGTTGCTAATTATCTTCATGCCAGACATTGTCGAACGCTTTTTCAACGTCCAACAACGCCATGGCAGATGTTTTTGAAACATACTTGTTCCGTCTGAGAATGTTTGTTACTCGAGTTAGCTGGTGGACGGTCGAACGACCTTTCCGAAAACCAAACTGTTCCTCGAGTAACAAATTGTTTTCTTCGGCAGATGTTAGGAGCCGGTGGTAGACTGCTCTTTCGAACAGTTTTGATAACCCTGAGAGAAGGCTCGAAGAAGGTCGATAAGGTTTCTGGAAAGGGTATGACTTTAGCTGACTTCCAATACGAGGGGAAGTAGCCAAGTCGGAGGCACAGATTAAAAATCAGTGCCAGTTGGTTGTAGAACGTGGAACTCAAGTGTTTGAGTTCCAGATTCAGGATGTTGTCGAAACCTGGGACCTTCATGTTTTTAGACGATTTGATACAGGCCAGCAGTTCGTTAGCCGTAATCTCTGATTCCTCGGGGAAAAATATTGGGAATCTGATGGAGGTTGGTTGCGTTTTCAGCAACATCAGCTTCGATGTTTTGTCCGAGATTATGGGAGCTGACGAAGTGTTGACCTATCGCGGCAGCCTTCTCTTCTGGAGTTATCAGATGAACCACTGTGTCGCCGGGACTATCCAGTGGGGTCAGTGGTGGAATGGGTCTTGGCTTATTTTTAAGGATTATGATTAGTTTCCAAAATGGGTTTGCACAATCTGAGAGAGAGCGGATCCTGTTAGCAAAGTTCTGATTTCTGAGGTCCACCATCCTGGCTTGGATGGTTTTTGTTAGGCGATTACAGTGGGTCTTCAAGACAGGCAAGCCAGAACGCTGGTATTGCCTTCGAATGGAGTTACGGAGTCTAATGAGATTTCTGGTAATTCTATCAAGGTTCAGAGTATTACCCACCTGTCTGGATACTGGCATGTTTTGTTCCCTGGCCCGCACAACCGAGTGAACACTGAACATTTCTAACTGATTTAGATGATTTTAAGCAAGTAACCATATGTAATCGGCAGAGTGAATATATTTTTAAGATTTCCTCGATACAAGTAACTTTAATAGCAATAAATGAGCTAGGTATTACCATGATCACAACACTGTCACGTTCTGTCATGACAAAAAAATTCGATGAGATTTTAAATATTAAATAATTCATTGAAAATGGTATTTACCACCCCTGCTTCGGTCTCGAGGTAGACAACCTTATGTTCCTGTTCGGCATATTTGGCTAGACGCGATCTGGAGCTTATGAAACTCATATATGTCTTCTTTAAGACTATAAACCTTATATTGTAAGCTTTGATTAACCTTGTGTTAAGTTGTTATTTTGTCCGGAGGCGAACCAGCCTCAGGCTGAAAACGTCCTTCGTAAAGAAAACCTAACCTAACCATGCATTTTGTGAGTGTGGTTTTTTTTTTAGTTTTACTTATTTGATTCGGTAATAATTGAATAATTACAGAGCTGATAGGATAAAGTACAAGTTTTAAAAATAGTGAATTTTTCGTATCTTAATCAATACTTCAAATCTACTTCTCCCTCTCCAAAACCATCAAATTGTCATCCACTAACCTCGAGAAGACCGCGAGTATTCGGTTGAATTCCTTTGACTTTAGTTTTAAGACGTTAATAATGTATATAACGGAAATGATAATTTGGCTCTGTAAAGTTTATTAGATTGAGCCTAAACAAATAAAATAATTAACAAAAAAACAGAATAAGTCATTCTTAAGCTAAAGACTCGCTCTGTTGGTTAACTCTGAAATTCTGGCGTAAACATTTGTTCGTATGGTAAGGGGTATTTATTCTCTCATCGAATTCCCGTTTACTTCCCAGCTTTCCCGGTTTTCCAGGTTCGCTGGCCATCCTGACTACAATAACAGCCAAAATCGTCTTTAATCGCCAAAATATCAATGAAAATTCAAAACGCAAAAAAGCCTTAAACATCGTGGCCAAGTTTACACCTGCTCTTAACCCACAGTGGTGTTAATTGCGCTGCCCCCGACGTGGGCCAAAACTTAAACGACTACCTACCCGAGCAAAGTCCAGCATCAAAATGACAGCAAATTAAAATCATGTTTTGATATCAACATCAAACTAAAATCATAATTTGAATTCAGTTTACGGAATGGCCAAATTTGATATCAAATTTTGTTTTCATTTTGCTGTACATTTGCTCTCCAGAAATATGTTGTTGTGGGTTTGTTATCATTGCCTTAGCATAACATCATATTGAATACTTGTTTTGCTATCAACAGGAAAAATTGATATCCAATTTAGTTTTCAGTTTGCTTTCACTGATAGCAGAAATAGTTTTCAATGTGATGTCACAGGAAGATTTGTTTGCTCTCAATTTTGATATTTTAACCGTTAAAACGGCCAAAACGACAGCAACCTGAGTAATCATTATCAGCGAAATCACAACATCAAATTTAGATTTCAATTTGATTTCAGACTTTGCTCGGGCCACGTGAAGCATCCTGCCTGCTTATTCTACAATCCCAATAATTTTGGGATATCCCTCAACAATCAATCCAATGCCAACTTCAAACAGCAAGGTCAGAGAAATTCTAGCAACGCATGGAATGAAACAATTCCATCCCATCATCCAAACGGTGGCGGCGGTGGCCATTTTGGAATCAAAACGCGGTAGCGATGACGACGTTGTCTCTGGCGCTCTGCCGCCGCGGCCCTGAGGGAACACAACCAGTCAGTGACACCACATGCTGCTTTTGCTATATACCTAGAGGTGCTGCTGACTGCTGCTGGCTGTTGGTATTAGTTGCGAGGGTACCACGCGAGGGTCACACACTCGCGACGAGCCAAACTGCCACTGAATAGCCACTAGCAGCTAGCTGGCGGGCGGGCGGGCGGTCGGTGGATGGGCTAATGATGGCAACGATGTCGATGCCGATGGATGATGCTCTAGAGAGCGTGACGTGCAGCGTGTGCTGGCCGGAGTTGTTCGAGGCTCTCGCGGGGAACATCACTGCTGGTATATACAGAGCAGGGTGGGACGAACAGGCGCTGCGCGAGGCTGAAACAAGCTGCAAGCTGCGACCGATAACGTGGTCGCTTTTTTCCACTGTGCTGCGCTGCTCCATATCAGTTCATGGACAACTTCTGGGTTCCGCCTTTGTCGTGTAAAGTGTAGGGAAGGCTCCCCTGGTAGGTGGAATATCCCGCGGCGATGTGTCCCGGACAGGACTTCCCCGAACAAAGGGTTCCCTCATTTCCTGCTGGCGGCGGTGGTGGTGGTGGTGGTGGTTGTGACTTGTGTGGCAACAACGACAATCGATCGTTGGATTTGGAAACTTTTTTTTTTTCCTCCTGCCCCGGCCAAGGTCCACGCGGTGGTGGCGATGATGGCTTGCTTGCTTGCCTGTGCGCTAAATAATATTGTTTACAGCTGGCGCTGCTGGTGCGGGCCACGTCGGTCGTCGGTCGTCGTCCGTGTGTGTGTCGCTATGGCATCACCTCGGCAGCTGAGTGTACAAACTTTAGCCACAAATCGCGTGAAGGCGCACACTACACTTTCCATGGACTGGTAGACGCGTAGGTAGTGAGTTTTGTCCTTCAACCGTATCGCTCGGATGCTAACTGCCGTAACCGACTGGAAATGCCACGAATGTGGATTTCTGAGGAAAAATGCAAACTATTTTAGGCATTTGATAACATATTATGCTGCGCTAGTATGGAAGATGAGTTTGAGATGTGTTCCAGGAATGTTTCAAAAGTATTATAGGGGAAATGGATGTAATGTCGGCCTAAATGCCCCTAATTTGGGCCCATACATAAATTCAGGAATCGGCTAAATTTTCAATAGCATCCAAAAATATCCATTAGTACCGTCCTAATGACGCGTTCATCTAGATAATCTAGATAATCTGATAAATAGCTGATTTTTAGCGATGGGCCCAATCTTAGATCCATATGCCAACATTAGAGCCATTTCCCCTATATAAAAAAAAACTCTAGAAAAGACTTCGAGATTCCCGACGATATTTTATATTGCTGATAATTATTATAGCTTATTGTCTACTCATTTTTCTTAATAAAATTCCATGAGTTTTCCTGGTTTTTCCAAATGTTTCTACCATAAAGTACCATAGTTTCGTTAACCTAAGATCCTAATTTCACGCATTTTTGAAAAATACAATCCAATGTATAATGGAAATATTTGAAATTGAGCTAGACATTTTGATAGGTATTATTGACTAGTGTAAAGGAAAAATATGATTTTAAAAAATATTACAACATCTTTAGAAAACTACTTTAATTCACTTTGCAATGCTCATTACATTATTAATAATTCTTGCTGGAATTGCCAAAAATTCTTCGAAATGCTGCTGTGATTATCCTTTGAATTATCTGAAAAAATAACACCGGAATATCCTTAGAATACTCCTCGAAATCCACTTGAAATTTAGCTCACAATTTGCTAAGGGTATTCTAAAGAAATCCGTTGGAATTATTCTCAAAATTCTAATTGAATATATTTTGGAATTACCGTTGAATTTTGCTCCTTTCATTGGAATTCAAATCACAACTATGAAATTATCACATAAAAAATAACTTGCTGAGGTTTCTCCACAAAATTTGTCAGAAGCCTCTTGGAATTTTTGACCTAATTCATTTGAGGTTCGATAGGAATTATACTCGTATTTAATTGTAATCCTCTACAATATACCCTCTAGGAATTCTCCGGTTTTGTTTTGTCCCAGAATCTTCTTTAAATTATCCTCAGAATGTCCTTAGATTTCTCTTTTGTATCTCGAAATTCTCCTCAGAATGATCATGGTGTAATTCTCCTTCTCGTTAAAATTTTCTCATAATTCCGAAAGAACTAACGTCAAAAGCTGATATGAATTTTCATTAAAATTTGGATGAAACCTATTCAAGGTTGCCTTAGAATTCTACTCAGAATTACTTACAAAACTAGAGAACATTGACGAAAATGATCCAAGGGTTAAATTTTGTGAACATTGACAAGAATAAAAATTTAAACTCATCCGGTACACGAACTTGGTGAAATTTGAGAGATGTGGATTGAAATTTAACTTAAACCAATCAGTAGACCAACTATATATAAAACCAAAAGCTACTTATTGCTGAAGTGTTTTATTTTAGTTACAATAAGGTTCTTATATTTATTGTAACTAAAATAAATATTTGACATGAAGATATGAGACTGTTCAGTTATGGGTAACAATTTAAATTCCAACTTACCGTATTTAAAGTTCCAGAGAAGCTTTACAGAGCTTAACAGGATTATATTTAAGTTCAAGTATTTCTTTCAAAAGAATTCCCCTTTATAAAGTACTTTACAGAATTCTTCTAAAATAAATTCGAGTTTATCTCTGGGAGTGCCATGAAAATCATGAAATTCGTCCTTAGATTCTCTTTGAATTATATTTTTTTAAAGAATTCACCTCCTTATGAATGTCCATGCTGCTTTTCACCTCTGAGCTCTTATACGTTTTTAATCTGAATTGTCTTGGAGTTCTCCTCTAAGTTCTACTGAAATTTCACATGGAGTTCTCCTTAAAGTTATCTGGAAATGCTTTCCAAGTAGTTCCTAGTCCAAGTTGTACACAAGAAATTGTTCACAGGGCTACTTAAAAAAAACACTGATCTGATCACAATTGACTTGGAGCTCTAGTCAAAACCCTCGCATAGTTCATCCCAAAACTAACTAGAACTTTTTGTCCTCAGTACCTTGGTATTACATATCTCTAGACAGAGTTGCGACCTTTCACAATCACGATCGTCAAACAGCTGATGGTAGTAACTCTTGGTACATTCCTATCACTGTACTTGTCGAAGTTCTCTCCATGACCATCCATCAAGTTGACGAAAGAAGTAAAAAGCAACTGGTGAATGTCGTCTTCCGTGTTGACCCATCACCGATCTGGTCATTCTCGACAATCACAAACACTCATCTGTGCTCGTTTTGAACCAGTTGCTGCTTTGCTTGCTTATGTTAGTGTGTTGGTGAGTGTTATTACTGTTTTCGTTGTGCTTTACATCATCAGCAGCGAGTGTTACGTTTTGCGTGTGACCAGCGACCATTACTTGTGATTGTTGTTTGCCATGGCTCTACCTTTCACTGCGTGACAAAACGTTCTGTCAGCGATAGTCGGTTGATGCGTTGACGAGTGTCGAGTGATTGTCATGATATTTTACATCACTGTCTCTAGAATATATTCTAAAATCTGTTCAAAACTGCTTTGGAAAAAAGCTCTTTTAATAGTTCTTCAAAGTAACTATATCATATCCTAAAAATCTAGTCCATTGCAAGAGTCTTGAGATTTTTTAAATAGAGGAAGAAGCACATTTTGTTTTCAATTTGGCATCGATGTTCACGAGTTTATCCCGGGGACATCGAATTTCCGGTATTTTCCGGTTATCCCGATTTCCCGATCACTCTGATTATTAAATTTTGCAGTTGAAACTGGATTCCTCAAAGGTGCAAAATCGCAATTAAATGTTTTCTTTGATGATTTATCGTCTTGATTTCTTCTGCGTACTTTTTCATTCGTTAGTTTTATGAACTTCCAAATAAGAACTAAGCATACTGTAGCACCGCATCATTTTTTTTGACGTAGGACTACGTCTTTCATTTCTATACTGGGGGTACACTTTGTGAAAACCGAAAATGGAACATGAAACAAATTATGAAAGATTTCTAACATTAATAACTCAGCTGCTTCTGGACCAATTTTAATAATTTTATCACCAATCGATCAGAAATCTTCCGACGCATTTAACGTGAAAGTATTAAAAAAGTGGTAATGTCAAGCATTGTCCAATGTACAAATAAAAAGTAATAATGTTATCACTGTTTTCATGAATAAACGTTCTTCCCAAATCCAGTCCTCATTATCGAGTACCACTTGGTTGCACATCATTCTGCTTTAACCTGAAAAGATATAAAAGAGCGCTGCTGTATGGCATTAGCTCATTTTCGCATCGGACGGCGTGGTGACCAGCAATAGCAGCAGTAGGAAGGTGGTGGCTAGTCCACTCCTTCACACCCAGCAAGCAACAATTGACTGGTCGTGACAAAGGAGGAAAAGGTCTGGTAAAGGAGGTGCCAAGCGTCATCGCAAAGTTCTTCAAGATAACCACCATCCGTCGTCTGGCTCGCCGTGGCGGTGTCAAACGTATCTCCGTATCTCCGGTCAATTAAAAGAACTAAATACTCTTCACATTTATTCCGTCCACTAGCGGTCCTACGTCAAGCTTCCGTTGGTGCCCCTAGGCACAGACCCTTCTACTTTTCTACGAATTTTACATTGCAATTCAACCGGACTTGCGAATCACTTTAGTGACTTTTTGTCGAAAATAGGAAAAAGTGACAAAGTCACTAAAAAGTGACCCGCTATCAGCCCTGTATTAAAATACGGTGGTTAAGCACTTTCTAGAGCGCTGCACTGGGTAATTGCCAAGATTTGGGTGGAGGAGATATTACCGGAGGAGTGGATGGAAGGTGTCCTATGCCCAATCTACAAAAAGGGCGACAAGTTGGATTGCTGCAACTACCGCGCGATCACACTGCTGAGCGCCGCCTACAAGGTACTCTCGCAAATTCTATGCCGCCGCCTGTCACCATTTGCAAGAGAGTTCGTGGGGCAATACCAGGCGGGATTCATGGGTGCCCGCGCTACCACGGACCAAATTTTCGGCAGGTTCTGCAGAAATGCCGCGAATACAACGTGCCCACACATCATTTGTTCATCGATTTCAAATCCGCATACGACACAATCGATCAAGATCAGTGCAGGGTGGTTTTCCTGGTCAATGATTTAAAAATTTCCTGGTTTTAAAAACCATGTATTTAAAAAACATTTTTTAATAAAAAAAAATAAAGTGAATCCTTGTACCATCGTTCTTCGCGCAATGCGGAATTTCACAAACCAAAATAGGTATTAAGGTTCTTGTGAATGCCCGTGAAATCTTCATCTGATTGTTTGCTGTAAAAAAGCTAGTAGGGGAGCCGCGCTACTTCGTCGTATCATGGCGCCTATTTCCGATCTATGTGCTAAAACTATAATAGCAAAGCATTTTCACTCATGTTTGTGCAAAAATATCTTTGCTTACAAGATTAAGTACGATTGACACTAAAACATTTGCGATAACCCGTAAAATGAGCGATTTTAGGGGTGTATGACGAAGATAGCGCAGAGCCCTATCTAATGTCTGAAATTTAGAGATCTATAAGCCCCTAAATCTTGAGGTTTCTGTTTTTGAAATTACGATTTTTTTAACTTTATTATTGAGATTTTTAGCCAACGGGCTAGTTTATCTCAAGGTGAAATTGCGAAGTGTAATATGAATGAGGACTCTTTAAACGAACCTTTGCTTCTAACAATTTTACGGATTTCCAGTTTGTTTAAATTTTCCGCAAATTGTCAACGACTAAGGATCTTATTTAGCGGAATTTTGATTACCACATGATTTCAAAATCATATGATTAAAAGATTTCATAAACAACGCTGGTTTAATAACTCTTATTATTAAAAAAAAACTGACTGCTGAAGTTCATAGAAACTCCCTAAAGTTCGTAGAACTTCCCTGAAGGGTTCATTGAAGTTTGTATTGCCTGAATTTCATGGGACTTCCCTGAAGTTCGAAGGACTTTTTTTTTAAGATCTTAGGACTTCCCTAAAGTTCGGAGTTTTTTTTGAAATTCATAGGAATTTCTTAAATATCGTAGAAGTACCACGAAGTTCGTAGAAATTCTCAGAAGTTCGTAAGACTTCCTTCAAGTTCGAAGATCTGAGGACTTCCCTGAAGTTTGAAGGACTTAACTGAATATATGAGGACCCTAATTTAGAAGAGCTTCCTTGAAGTTCGTAAGGCTTTTAATATCGAAGGGTTTTCCAAAAGTTTGTGGGTCTTTCCTTAATTTCTTGGAAATTCCCTGAAGTTTGGAGAGCTCCCATGAATTTCGTAGGACTACCTGTAGTTCAATCGACTTCTCGGAAGTTCTAGGAACTTTTTTGAGCTTGGAGAACTATGTTAAGTTCAGAGGACTTCCCAAGAGTATTGAAGACTTCTCTGAAGCTCGGAAAAAATCCATAAGTGTCATAGGATTATCCTTAAGTTTTAAGCAATGCCTAAATGTCGTAGATGTTACCTTAAATCTGTAGAAAATTCTGTAAAATTCGTAGTTATTCCCCAAAGATTAAAGAACTTCCCTGAAGTTCGTAAGACCGTCGTAGGTCATCACAGTAGTTCACAGGATTTTCCTGAAACTTGAAAGACTTTCCCGAATTTTGTAGAACTTGCATGAAGTTCGAAGGTCTTATATGAAGTTTTTAGAAATAGAACTTTTTTTATTGAACATGTTGAACAGGTACTTCAAAGTAGTTACGCGACGGCACTGCTAAAGTCTGCTATCAATTAAGCACAAATCTAGACTAACATTTGAAAGGGGCGTAAGAGCCAAAATGTAAACAAACCATATTTGCCACATAAAGAGAGAATAGTTCACAAACTACTCGATAAACACAAAAATGTAGAAGAAAATATCACTTCAAATCATCAAAAACGTTTCTTCTTACATGGCGTATTTCCAACTTTCAACTCTATGATGCATCTGGTTGTTACGCCTTGCACCAGAACTACGAATTATATCGTTTTAATATGCCAAACGTATTGATTCTGTAGTATCTAGGCACGCCCGATTCATTTGAAATGCATCCGATTGATAGTTCACGTGTAAACAACGAACAAAAAGAAGACCAAAAAATCTCCGGGCGTAATTCCACTCTCACAAAATTTGCGAACGAAGAACCAAGGCGGAACAACAAACAAAATATCCCGAGGGTGTACTTCCACGGCGTATCACCAGTGTTGGCAGTTCAAAGGGTGGATGATCCGGGGGGTAACAACATGTATGAAATTATCAGGGCGTATGATGTTTTCTTCTCGATTTCACGACAAAGAAAACTTTTTTTGAGTTTTTAGTGATGCATGATGATAGATTACACTTTTAACTATATGTCAAGCTTATAAAATCATCCAGAAAATGGAAAGTCGTGAAATAGGATTAATTTTTAGGTCATCAAAATTCAGAAGCGATTTTCTCGATATGGTAATTTTGGAATTACGCCCTTTTCAAATGTTAGTCTAGAAATCATACATGCAATTGATTCGAGAAAAAAAATTAAATTAAAAATAAATACAAAATATATTTACTAAATTCTCAGGGTAAATTTTGTTTATCAATGTTTGTTGTGTGAAAGATTTAGCTTAAACAAAATAGTTAGTTTTGACCTGATTATAAAAAGAAACTTTGACATCCTGCATACAATTTAAAACCTATTTAAATTATACAAACAAGTTTATTTTCCTGGTGGACTTATGAACTTCCTGGTTTTTTCCCGGTTTTTCCTGGTGAAAATAAATTCCCGACTTTTTCCCGGATTTCCTGGTTTTACTGGTTCACTTGCCACCCTGAGTGATGTGCGTTGTTCGGGTATCGGAGACACTCTCGAGTCCCTTTGAATCTCGAAGGGGGTTACGGCAAGGTGATGGACTTTCGTGTCTGCTATTCAACATCGCGTTAGAAGGTGTGATCAGAAGAGCTGCGATAGACACGAGTGGCACGATCTTCAGGAAGTCCATCCAGCTTCTTGGCTTCGCCGATGACATCGACATCCTGGCTCGGAACTTTGAGACGATGGCGGAAACGTATATCAGGCTGAAGACTTGCCATCAACGCATCGAAGACAAAATACATGAAAGGAAGAGGTTCTAGGGAAGACAGACTCCCACCCCGAGTTCAGATTGACGGTGACGAAATCGAGATGGTCGATGAGTTCGTGTGTTTGGGTTCACTGGTGACCGCCGAAAATGATACCAGCAGCGAAATTCAACGACGCATTATGGCAGGGAATCGTGCCTACTTTGGACTCCGGAGGTCGCTCCGGTCGAATAAAATTCGCCGCCGCACGAAGTTGACCATCTACTAGACGCTGATTAGACCGGTGGTACTCTACGGCCACGAGACCTGGACTATGCGTACCATCTACGGTGGAGTGCAGATCGATGACGGAACGTGGAGGAGACGAATGAACCACGAATTGCAAAAATTGGGCGACTACGGTGGGCTGGCCACATCGTAAGAATACCCCACGACGACCCAGTGAAAATGGTTCTCAAGGGCAAGGTGGATCGACCAAGTAGAAGTCGACCTGTGGACCCTTCGCAGACTACGAGGCTGGCAAAGTGTGGCCATGGATCGATTAGAGTGGAGACGACTTCTTCGGACAGCAGAAGACAACAAGGGCTTAGCCTGATTGGTACGGTAAGTAAGTCGTTCCAATGTTCGTCAAATGACTAAGCAAACTGATATTCCCAATCGAATGAGGTTTCGTTGATAGCCGATAGCTGCTTTTCTCATTTTTGTCCAATTTATTCAATTGATTTAGAGAATTGTAGTTGTAGCACTGGTCGTGGGAGAAACTTTCGAAAGATGTCGGAACAAATTTTTGGCGAAGTTTGGAAAAAAAACTAAAATGCAAAACCTTCTGAACGAATTTTGAAAAAAATTACCACTAACAACTTCTGAGGGATGTGGAAAGAAACTTCCGGAAGTAGTCAGTTGCATCTTCCTGGAAAGTCGGAAGCCTCGAGAAAACCTTTCAGTTTTTATTTTAAAAATATGTTCGAGGAAGATTGAAGAAGCTTACAGATGAATTTTGAAAAAGAAATTGCCGAGAATTCGAAAAGAAAAACTTCCTCAAATTGGAAAAATTTACGGAAGAAGAAGGAAGCTGGAAAATAAATCTCCTGAGAGAGATAAGTGAAAGCTTCTGGAGAATATCGGAAAAACTTCTAACGTAAGCCAGAAGAGTTTTAAGTGGCAGTTTGTCAAAAAATCTTCCGACAGAAATCCAGACGACATATACTCCAACCCTAGGATAATTCTGGGAAATGTCAGGAGAAACTTCGGGAGAATCTTACAGGGGAAATCGATTGAAAATTTCGGCAGATGTTCAAAGAAACTAGCGAGATGAGTTTTGGAATGACGTCGGCAATACTTACCGGAAGAAACGAGAAGCACGTCTGAAGCAATTACCAAGGGAAATAATTAGACGTAAAAATACATCCGGATGAAGTTGGAAGAAGATTCCGGGGAAAAAGGAGAAACTTCTGGGTAATGCCGCAAGAAACTTCTTAGAAAAGAAGGGGGAGAAACCTCAGGCAGGGAAATGGAAAAACCTCGAAATTGCCTTGGAAATCTCATCAGGACTCTCTAAAAAATATTCTCAGAACCTATTTAGATCATAAGAAATGAACTACAATCAACATGGAATTTCCCCCCAGGACAACCTGAAACATCTACTCTGAACTCACAAAATTTAATTGGAATCCTAATCAAGACTTTCTAAAAGTTCTTCCCGAAACTCCATTGGAATTTTTCGCTGAAATACCATCTTGCTATTCCTAGAATTCATTCTAAAATCTCCTCAAAATTCTCTTCATAGTTCTTCAAAGTGACTGTATCCTGAAAATCTACTCCAATCCAAGGGTATTGACATTTGTTCAAGATTTAGAATCTTGTTCTTCCAAAGAGAGGACGAAGTGTATTTTTCCGCGATTTGTCATCAAAATGGACGGTTTTTACCGATGTCCCGGTTGACTGGTCACCCTGATAATAATTAACAGAATTCGATTAAAGTACAACAACAAAATATGTTGAGGATCGAATCTAATTCCCGGTTTTCCTGGTTCAGTTGCCACCCTGAAGATCCATAAAATTCGTTGATCTTTTCCAGAGCTTCCTCAATATTCACCTAAAGTTCCCTAAATTTCTTCAAAGCTCCCAGGACTTATCTCCAAATTTCCCAACACTGCAAGTCACAACTAGAGATGGGAGATCCGCTCCCGAGCTGTTCTAAAGACCCGATTCACTAAAGTGAGCTGATGACCCGCGGTTCATTCTTTTAGAAATCACAGCCAATCTAAACCATTCAATCCGTGACTTATAGCGGAATTTTTCAAAAAAGCACGCATTGAACAGTCACAGCGTATACCAAGATGCGCGCGTAATTCAACATGTGCATACTGATCGATAGCATCAACCGTAAAAGCAAACTTCCAAGCGGTTGTATGGGAGAGAGAGAGACATATGTACATGTGTTACACGATGTTAAATTTCTACTGGTATTATCCAATGTATTTACGTACCCAGCTCTTATTTCTCCAGCATGTGTGCTCTCACCTCTCCTCGCATCATTCTCTGGGGGAGCGGAAGATCCGCACAAAAGCAAAGAACCGAAAAGCTTAATGCAGCTCTCCAGTTTAGCAGCTCATCTCCGGATCCGAATCATCGGCTCGAATGATTCAGTGAGATGACAGCTGTCGGACCCGTCCAGCTCTTCGGATCTTTTTCTCTCTCGATTCTTCACGATTCAGCTCCGGATCCGGATCTGAGCTGATGATCTAGAGCTGAAGCCGAGAATAGAGAGAGAGAAAGCTCCTCTTCGTTAATGCACGCTCTGATCTGAGTACACCATTAGACTTATGATATCAGTGAGCTGATGAGCTGCAGTTCCTAAAAATGAACCGCGGGTCATCAGCTGACTTTAGTGAGTTGGGTCTATAGAACACCTCGGGAGTCCATCTCTAGATCTGAGCTGAAGCCGAGAATAGTGGGAGCAATTTCTGCAGCACAATTGCTCCCACTATTCTCGGCTAAAGGTAGATTCCGTCCTGAGCGATATTTCATGCGCGGGGCGAGATTTTGCGAATGTACGAGGAGAGGGATAGAAGTACTAGTTGTCTCTCTCATTCCAACACAAATTCTGCTCCGCTCCGCAAATGCACGCTCATATTTGAATACACCATTTGACTTATGATATCAGTGAACTGATGAGCTGCGGTTCCTAAAAATGAACCGCGGGTCATCAGCTGACTTTAAGAATCGGGTCTATAGAACAGCTTGGGAGTCCATCTCTAGATCTGAGCTGATGATCTGGAGCTGAAGCCGAGAATAGTGGGAGTAATTGTGCTAGAGAATCAAGGTGGATTCCGTCCTGAACGATATTTCACGCGTGGGGCGAGATTTTGCGAATGTACGAGAGGGAGAGAATTACTAGTTGTCTCTCTTATTCCAACACAAATTCTGCTCCGCTCTGCTAATGCACGCTCAGATCTGAATACACTATTAGACTTATGATATCAGTGAGCTGATAAGCTGCGGTTCCAAAAAACAAACCACGGGTCATCAGCTGACTTGAATGAATCGGGTCTAAAAAACCGCTTGGGAGCCCATCTCCATATCGCGTGTGAAATTTGTGTAAAAAATTCTATAATTTAAAGGTGAGCTGAAGAGCTGTTCAAAAGAATCGACTCCCTTTAATCAGCTGGATGGGTCTGATCCGCTCAGCCAGATGAGCTATTTTGCCCACCTCTAGTCACAACTGCTGTAAGTTTCATGGATGTCAATTGAATGGAGAAAAAAAATCATCTTCAAGCGTTAAGACGCCGGAAGTGAATGTTTCCTTTGACCTCAACAGTGTCCTTCGGTTCCCACCTAAATCCAAACATCGAGAAACTCAATTGTGGATGCTTCTAGAATCGTACTCCATAAATTATGTATCACCCAACTGAACCGACCGGACGGAGTCACGGGCGTCAGCATCTCGGTCGGCGCCAGCCAAGCGAGGCTCAAAATGGCCACGGTTTCGCTTACATAACAAACTCCCGTGGTGCTGCTCGGCCTGAGCTCGCACTTGGTCCCTCTCGCCAAAAATCGATAAAATTCCAGTCCCGTCAGCCAGCCAGCCAGCCACCGACCATGTTGTGGGCTGATGTGTGCCCCGATTTGGATCCGCGCGCCTGGCAATGTGCGAACCAACGACGGACAAAGGAAAAGTTTCCTGGCCCCGCACACCATCATCATCATCATCATCATCATCATCATCATCATCATCATCATCATCATCATCAACATCATTACACCATTGCCATGGTATTCTTCCCTACGCCCTGGAACGCAGCTCGGCCCCGGACAGTTTCAGTCGACCCTCTTCGACCGTGTTTTTTTTTTGCGCCGTTGCCGTCAAATCCCCGGAGCCAGGTTTGGGCCAGGACAGGTCGTAGGAAGGAGCAACGATTTCACAGAGTTCTGAGAAACCCTCTTCTGAAACCTGTACACCACCATCACCAGCACCACCACCACCATTGCCATCATTTACGACGGCCACACGGAGTAGCAGCAGCAGCAGGTAAGCAGGCAGCTGAAACGTTCAGCTCAAGGGGACCGACCGACGACCGTACAGCCGCGCCGTACCCGAGTCAAAGTCTTCTTTTTCAGTGCATTGCTGCTGTTGCTGTCGAACCCCCCGCGCCGCGCACCGCCCGCTGCCATTCCGGTTTGGGATGGCCTCGACGCTGTGAGCTGTGCGGGCCCCGGCAAACGGCACACACGATGGCAACGGTGCGGTGTGCGGCCATCCGGTTCGGAGCATTTTTTCCCTTTCGCTTGAGAGCGCGGCGGCGGCAGTGGTGGCGACTATGGCGAAGGCGATGACGCACACGGACACGGCACAAAATTCATACACTCACACAGTTCGTGGCAGGGTGGCAGCAGCAGCCGAAACGGCAGAGGCGGTAGGTACGAACCGGGGTAAATGTGCGGTCAAATTTCGTTCCCTGCTTGGGATGCTGCCGTCTTTCGCTGTGCTATACTGGAACTGCGGCAAGCACCCAACGTCTTGCGTTGGTGGGTAGGAAGGAGACGGAGAATGTTTGTCATTTGCCATCTTGTCGTCGTCTACCTGGTGCGCGATTTAGGACTTTCTAGGAGATGATGAATTTTCAAAACTGAATCAATGCCGTTCGTGAGTCCTTTGACCCTTAGCAAAGGAACACCCTGTTGAATTCTTTATACTCAAAGTAAACCCCCCCCCCCACTATCGCAAGACATCCCCAGACGACGACCCTTCTTTTTAGCCGTGCAGAGCTAACGGCCCTTCGCACTCAAATGCCAGGAAACGTTCACGAAAAAGTACCATCTGTTATATGCTGCGAGGACGAGTCCCCTCCGTCCGTGTGCCAGCTGAAAGCCTAAGCTTGAGTTTCTTCTCATTTCCTTCTGTGTGTCCCCCTCTCCCTGCACACTCACTCACTCACTCACACCCGCCGCTCACCATCCTCCCCCATCATCGCATCATCTTTTTGGCACAGGCAGCGGAGAAAGGCCACAAACGACGACGACGACGGCGACGGCGAAAGGAAGCGCAAAAGAATCCAAGACCAAGCCCTGTGCCGTGCCGTGTCCCTTTTGGAAGTGCGTTGTTTCCCTGTTGGTTTTTAGTCGAGCGCTTCGATGTGTTTGTGTAAGCCAATACCTAGATGGACGGTTTTTTTTAGTTAGTGGGACTTCGAGGAAGGCCAACCAGAGCGAGTGCTCTGAACCTTTCCGTCCTGTCCTGTCCCTGCGCTGCAGCGGTGGCTGTGGATAGGTACATACGGCCTCGCCAACAGCAGCGGGGTAGATTTTTTCACCGTTCTCTCAACCAACGTCATCGTCATTACCATCATCATCATCATCAACACCACCGTCATCGTCAATCATCGGAGCAATGTGTGCCGAAAAGGTCATCATTTTGGTATCGAAGCTTTAGAAATTACTTTTTTATCCTGGGAAAAGGGGTGGGGTGCGGTCCTGCCAGGAAGGATTTCAGCCTGCTCCAGGCTAGGCCTTTTTGTACTAGACTGGCTTCTTGCTTACGCAATATCAAACTTCAAGAAACAACTTCTCTTATCCAACCTGCAACTGAAAGGAGAAAGGAGTTCTCCTTTCAAAATACCGGTTCGAAAATCCTTTCGCTTCGCTCCGCAACAGTCATTGTACCGTAATCAATCATGCAATGCATTCTATCTTCAACTCACCCGTGCAATTGACCGGATCCTCCGCATCGGAAACGTCCCTCGAAAACTGCAACTTGCCCAGGTGCTGATTCCGGTTGTGATCCACATCGGCACTGTCCTCCTCTTCCTCCTCGACGAACACATTGCCCACGGTGGCATCCGAGTCCCGCACGTTGAAATCGTAGTTCGGCTTCAGACCGGCTTTTTTAAGTGCATCCACATAGCGCGATATCGTGCGCAAACTTGGCAGCTGCAGTTCCCCGTCGCGAATCAACGACTGGTACGACTGCACCCCGATGGCGGCCTTCAGCTTGACAGCCGCCTTCAGATTCGGTTCCTTCCACTTCTTTCGGATTTCTTCATCCACAGCGGCGGGAATCGGCTGGGCCGGGGTACTTCCCCCGCTCTCGCTACTCCCGGAATTGTGTGCAGCAGCAACTGAGACAGCAGGATTGGCAGTAGTAGCTTGCAATTTGTCGGCCAATCGCTTCAGGCGCTTCTTGGCTGCATAGTACTCGCGCTTTACGGTGCCATAGCGCAGTTTGTTACTGTCCAGCATTTTTTTGTAGTCCAACAGTGTGGTCAGCAGTCGACTGTTTTCATCCCGTAGGACGGTTACTTCGTTGCTATCGCTGAGCACTGGCAGGATGCCGTTTGGGAGTCGATTGCTGCCGACATGGATGCTGTTGATTGATTCCAGCTGCTGGCTATGGGACAGCTCCTGATCGGAACCGTCTTCCATCGGGATGGGAGAGTCGGTCATACTGGAAGCCGGGCTGTCGTTGGACGTGGCTCTGGTGCGATCTGTGGGAAAGGGGGCGAAAATGGATTCGGTTAGAAGTCATTCAAGTTGAGCCTACGCTTGAGCTAAAGTTAAGATAAACGGAATTGGATTTAGGAAAAAATGCAGAGTCGCAGGTCAAGAAAGGAATGGGTAGGAATTTGTTGACGTGACACTTGCTTTGATGGAAGCCGAGGAGTCCTCTGCACTTCCACGATTAATCACTGGGATGTTGGGTAAGAGGGTTGGTTAGCAGCAGGGTTCGTTTTGGTAAACGATACGCTGAATTGATATCCTAACGATCATAAAACGCGAAGGAGCATGGGATTGAATCCACGGTTCTCTGCAAAAACGTTTGCCACTAGGCAAACGAGCTCCTTTTAAATCATTGAGTTGCTTTAATTACCATGTAATCGTATTAACAAATAAAACGATTGACGAATCTTGCATGTGGATGGGCCTGATAGACTGATGATGATGTTCTGCAAGCAAAAACGGTCGCTTTAAGGCCACCGAGCCCCTAATACACGATAAACAAGCGATTTGACCATAGTTCTATTTAATATTAAAGGACCTGGGACCGCGTTTTCTGCTCAGTAAGCAAGCCACTGCAACCGACGATCTTTCAAATCCGAAAACTAAAAGCTACGAAAAATCACATAGGCCTTCATTACTTTCACGCAACTAACTGGAATTGTGTCGTTTTGACTTGATTTCCCCTCTGACTCGAAGTAGCTTGAATCTTGGTGCTGAACTTTGTGTTTGGAAGCAAGTGATTTCTAGTGATGGGTATTTTTGGAACGAGGACGCAGTGAAGATACCGAAAATCAATGTTCGACGCCAGTTTGGAATCCATTGTTTTCAGATAAACTGTCAAATACCCTACAATATGGGTATTTTCGTCAAATACCTTACAATATCGGTATTGGCGGCTCTCAGATTCGGAAAAGCTATTAAATTCCCTGCAATATGGGTATTTTCGGAACATCGCGAAAATCGATGTCTGATGCCATTTTTACATCCAAGATGGCGGCCATTTACTTCGAAAAATTGTCAAATCCGGACAACTTTGAGATTTGGGCGTAATTGCTTTTGTAAACAAACACGTCAATCGCGATTTCTCATTAAAAAAGCTCAACCTTACGAACAAACTATACCAAATGAAATAAAAATCATTCCTCTACCGGTATGTGTTATTAGTTTTTAAGATTGAGATTTAATTCGCGAGAAATCGGCGATTGGCGTGTTTGTTTACAAAAGCAATTACACCCTAATCTCGAAGTTCTCCGGAAATACCCTATATTATTTTCGGAACGGGGACGACACGTAGATGCCGAAAATCGATGTCCGACGCCATTTTGTAATCCAAGATGGCGGCTCTCATAATCTGAAAAACTGTCAAATACCCTACAATATGGATATTTTCGGAACGGGGAAGACGTGTAAATGCCAAAAATCAATGTCCGACGCCATTTTGGAATCCAAGATGGCGGCCATTGGTTTAAGATAAACTGTCAAATATCCTACAATATGGGGATTTTAAGAACGGGTTTGACGTGTACATCCTGAAAATCGATGTCTGACGCCATTTTGGAATCCAAGATGGCGACCATTGGTTTCTGAAAAACTGTCAAATACCCTACAATATGGGTATTTTCGGAACGGGGAAGACTTGTAGTTGCTAAAAATCAATGCCCAACGCCATTTTGGAATCCAAGATGGCGGCCATTAGTTTAAGATAAACTGTCAAATATCCTACAATATGGGTATTTTAAGAACGAGTTTGACGTGTACATCCTAAAAATCGATGTCTGACGCCATTTTGTAATCCAAGATGGCGGCTCTCATAATCTGAAAAACTTCAAATACCCTACAATATGGATATTTTCGGAACGGGGAAGACGTGTAGATGCTAAAAATCAATGTCCGACGCCATTTTGGAATCCAAGATGGCGGCCATTGGTTTAAGATAAACTGTCAAATATCCTACAATATGGGTATTTTAAGAACGAGTTTGACGTGTACATCCTGAAAATCGATGTCTGACGCCATTTTGAAATCCAAGATGGCAACCATTGGTTTCTGAAAAACTGTATAATACCCTACAATATGTGTATTTAGGAACGGTTACGATGTGTACATCCCGAAAATCGATGCTTGACGCCATTCTGGAATTCAAGATGGCGGCCATTGGTTTAAGATAAACTGTCAAATACCCTACAGTATGGGTATTTTAAAAACGGGTTTGACGTGTACATCCTGCAAATCGATGTATGTCGCCATTTTAAAATCCAAGATGGCGACCATTGGTTTCTGAAAAACTGTCAAATACCCTAAAATATGGGTATTTTCGGAACGGGGAAGACGTGTACATCCTAAAAAAATCGATGCTTGACGCCATTTTGTAATTCACAATATCGGCCATTGATTTCAGAAAAAAAACTGCCAAAGACCCCACTACTATATGGGTATTTTAGGAAGGTGGCCGACGTGTAGATGCCGAAAATTGATGTCTGACCATTGATGTGTAGATGGATAATGTTGTTTTTTTTTTTATTGGTTTATTAGATTTTTAGCACAATGAATGGTCCCAATGTCGTATTTAGGAAGACAAACAAATTTGCGCCCAAACCGTCAGTTTTACGTATATAGTGTCTTGGGTAAAGTTTCTTCATATTCTTTGGCCGATCTATTTATCGGAATTGGTTGCAAATGCTATCATGAAGCTTTAGTGTGATAATTTATTAGCTAGAGAATGATCTTAGAAGAGGGTAGGTCGATAGTTCCGTTGGAGTACGGCAGTATGAAAATTGAATAGAAGTTGAAAATGAGCGAAGGGCCATTAATGCGACAGTACAAAGTCAAACGCACACATGTGAAAGCCTCGTACTGCGCTTCGATGAGGTTGACGATCTTATCAGGGACTCCCTTGCGTCTCAGAGCGCCCCACAAGTGTTCGTGGTTTAGTCGGTCGAAAGCTTTTTCGTAGTCAATGAATACCAAGTACAGGGACTTTCGTAACTCATTGACCTGCTTCAAGATGATGCGGAGCGTGACAATATGGTCCACACAGGATCTTCCAGCACGGAATCCTGCTTGCTGTCGTCGGAGAGTCGCGTCGATCTTCTCCTGTATCCGATTGAGGACAATTTTTACACAGAACTTTGAGAACAATACACAGTAACATGATGCATCGCCAGTTGTCGCATACAGTTGGATCCCTCTTCTTGGGGACTTTTACCAAGACATTTGTGAGGATAGCATGGGGTCAGCTTTGAGCATCTCTGCTGATATGCGATCGACCCCCGGGGCTTTGTTGGACTTCATACTTCGGATGGCTGCTTCTATCTCCTGCAATGATGGAGCTTCAGTGTTGACGCGAGTAACGCGCCTCACCCTTGGTGGATCATGCCGAGATGTTGATGGTTGGTTGACCGTTGAAACTTCGAGAACAGCTTCAAAGTGCTCAAACCAACGTTTCAACTGGTCAGTGGGGTCGGTGAGCAACTGCCCAGTCGCGTCTTTCACAGGGATCCTTGGGTTCATCCTTGCCCCGCTCAGGCGTCGTGAAACATCATAGAGAAAGTGGATATCACCAGTTGCTGCGGCTTTCTCCCCTTCATCAGCCAGGGAGTCCACCCACGCTCGCTTGTTCCGTATACAGGAACGCTTAACTTCCTATTCTAGAGCCTAATACCGCTCTCGGGTCCTTGCTCGCTCTATCGCGGCTTTTGCCTCCCTCCGCTCCTCGATCTTCCTCCAGGTTTCATCGGTGATCCACTTCTTCCTCTGAGTACGCAGCTCACCCAGGTTGTTCTCGCTTGTTTCAATAAAGGCATTCTTGATGCTCGTCCACTGTTCTTCTACGCTGCCACCTTCCGGAATATTAGCTGCGCGAGCCTCGAGTTCTTCGACGAACGATCTCTTCACTGCTGCTTCACTTCACTTCACACCCGCGCAATGCCTAGGCGGATCTCACCGACCAGGAGATGATGGTCAGATGCGATGGTAGCACTTCATGATTACGTTTAGTGGAATCAGCAATTGCAATAAAACTAGTAAATTTAAAATCGTTCGATTCTTCGTCTTTAAAATAAATAGCGTTTGCCCAATGAAAGCCTTGAACTGCATCCTGCACAACGAAAGAATAATTCTCCGAAAAATCACAGATGCTGATGTATTCTGTAGCTTTCAAATTGCTTTTGACGTGAAAATGAAGAGTTTAAGCAAGTAGTTTGAATAACAGCTTTGAAATTTAAAGAAGAATCACATGAAGTTTCAAATAACGTACCTGAAGCAGCGATTCTGGATGGTCCTGCAACGGCTTCTATGGTCACGGTATCATTGGGTTCATACAGTTTGTGGTAGCAACGTTGACAAATGAAGGAGCTACTCTCATCTATTTTAATCTTTTTTTCCACTGCATAATCGTACAGTTTATTGGTGATTTTTCTGGCACATGAACTCAACATCCAAACACCACACATTGAACACTTACGTTTCATTTTTAGTTATTCTTCGATTCAACTGTTCTAGTAGGAAACTTTGTTTTCTAACTGATAATTTCTTTCATAGCATTCCTCGCGTAACACGATTCTCTCTTTCGCGAATAGCCCGACTGCAAATGAATTTCCCATTTAGTGTGGTCTGCTTAGTGAGAAATACGTTTATGATGCCGTGGTAAACCAACGGGAAAGTCCTTGAAGAGAATCGATCAACGAGGATAGGCCCTTTTCAAATGTTACGCGAGATTCCTTGTTTTATGTGAAGCATTATATCGTACCTAGGAGTGAGTGATATACCTACGAGTCTAAGCTGTAACTCATAGGTATATCACTCGTTCGTAGGCCATGATGTCACTACAAACAGCTGTTTCAGGTAAATAGATGAACATTGCGAAGAAATTCAAACACCACCAAACATTTCCAAATGTCACTAACACCACGAAGCCTATTGGGCTGGAGCTTATGTAAAAGTCATTGCCTACGAACGAGTGATATACCTATGAGTTACAGCTTGGACTCGTAGGTATATCACTCACTCGTAGGTACTGATGCAACATCAGGGCTGGTAGCGTTCAATGATGTCAAAAATAGTGATTTTAGTGACCATGTTGAAGAATTAAGTGACCACATAGTGACTTATAGTTGTAAAAAAGTAACTAAGAGAAGAAAATTAGCCGTTCTGATGGCATACCAAATAAAGTTTGATGTTTTAGACTTATTCAATTAGATTCTCATAAACACTTTAAAATAAAAACATTTAATATTCCTAGTTATTTTCATTCACACATTGAACTTTATAGATCCAGAATGGACAAATACATTTTTAAAATTCAGAGGCTTCAAATGTTTTTTTTTTTTGTTCTAGAATATGCATATTTCCTACAAACTTTATAAATTCTGAACTGAAAAGTTATAATATTTCAAGAAATTTTCAAGAATCTGGAGTCAAATTCCTTGTACAGTTTTAAGGCTCATGGAATTTTATTATAATTTCTAAGGACCTCATTCCACGGGATTTCTGGGAAAAAATCTATGAGAAAAACATCTACTGCAATCTATTCAACAGTTCTGAGGAATTTTAGACTTCATGTGAAGCCTAAGCCTAAGATAGTAAACTCCAAGCGAATTTTCAAAATATTCCTGAAGTTAATCAAACTGCCTTGAAGTTCTTTTGGGGTTTGAGAAACTAGGCTGATGCTCGCAATACCTCATCATATTTTTTAACTTCTCTAAAATTTTTCGAACTTCCTAAAGTTTCCACAATTTTCCTATCGATCATGAATCTTCTCTTAAGTGTTAACAAATCACTGAATTTCTCAAATTTTTTTTTTAATTTATGTAATTTCCCTTCTCTGGAATATCTCTACTCTTAGGATATCTGTTCTTTCTTGAAGTTTTTTTTTTTTGTTTAGAGCTTTATTAGCGATATCTTTCTCGAAGTTCTCGGAACTTCTTTGAAGTGTTTGCAGTTCTCATGAAGCTTGTTGTACTTCCATGAATTTAATTGAACAGTTCTAAAAATTATTAAGCTTGCGTGAACTTCTGGACTACTGTGAAAACCTCAATGATTTTCTTAACATCTCTAAAGTTCTCTGAAAATCTGGCAACTTTTTGAATTTTCCACTAATTTAGTGAAACTAATGGAACTGAACTCCCCTGAAATTTCCATTGTTTTTGGAGCTTAACTAAACTTATTTGAGGGGGGGGGGGGGCGATATTTCGGATCTTCCCTTAAGTTCAATAGACTTTTATGAAGTTCTCGAAATGTTTCTGAAGATCTCTGTATTTCTGTGAAGTTTTCGAAGTTATTCTGAAATTTCAGGATCTTCTTTAAGCTTCCGCAGCGGAATAATTAATATAGTTCTATGATTTTCACTGAAGTTCTCAAGGTTTGTCTGAAGCTCAAATTATCGAAACTTGTTGGGTGGTAGTTGAGCAAATTTTATGGTGCAATACGAGTCTTCGATCCTATCGGAGCAGTTTCGATGATGGGTCCCTCCTCAAATCGCAGATACGCCACTGCAGCGAAACCATTCTCGCTAGCGTCGACGAATATGTGCATTTGGACTTTACTGGAACTTCCAACTGATGTAGCCGTCCTGTATAGCACCGCGGTGTTTCTACCTTTGCTACTGCAACCACATCTCAAATTGTTTTTCTTCGATGGGGTCATCCCATCCGACTAACGTTCTCCAAATTTCCTGCAGTACCATCTTCAGGAACATTAAGAAATGGCCGATAAGTCCTAAAAGGTCGAATGTCATCATCATGGTCCTAAGCACTTCCCGTTTCGTTGGTTTCTGCTGCCCAGACATTAGCTCAGGATCGTACCGAGGCGAAACCTTGAAGGTGAAGCAGTCAGTTGACGTATTCCACCACATCCCAAGAACTTTTTCGGTTGCTACCCCTTCTGCCATTTTGAGGTCCTTCTCTTCCGTCTTTCGCTCATGCAACGCCTCCAAAGCAGCCGGGCAGTTTGAGATCCAGTTTCTCTTTGCAAAGCCGGCTTCTGCATGAATTTTCTTCACTTCCCGTGTTAGGTCTACTGCTTCTTGTTCATTTTCAACACTTACAAGCATGCCATCGACATTATGTTGAAACAGCGATAGGGTGGTCCTTCTCAAATCGCTGAGCGTTGGTATTTTTGACGTACTGTGCAATGCTTGGAGCGCACGACACTCCAAACGGTAACACCAACATTATGTATACGCTAGGATCCGCGTTGCCTTCATTAGCCTTCCAAAAAAAAAGCACAGTCGAACATCTTGCCTCAGTAGAACCTGCAGATACATCTCCCGGATATTCCCGCAAATTGCGATCCGGAACTTTCGAAACTGGACGTAGCGACGTCAACAGATAAGGGCCCTTGAGTAGCAGTGAATTGAGAGTAACGCCATAAGCAGGAGCAGCTGCATCCAATACTAGCCGTAGTATACCTGGCTTGTTGGGGTTCACAACAGGGAATACGGGCAAGTACCATTTCTGAGACTGATGTGTGTTGAGTTCATCATCCGTCAGCTTCCGAACGAAGCCTTTTTCCATATATTCACCCATCTTTGTCAACACGGATTCAGTAAACTCCGTATCGCGCTATTCGGAAAGCGAACATCGTCGTACTTCCAGAGGAGCCCTGCTTCGTACCGCCCTTCTTTTGGGATGGTCAGCTTTTCGAGCATCTCCATTGCGCGTTGGTCCTCCTGTGACCGCAGAATCTTTTCTGGTTTTGCATCCCCAAGACTATCTAGAGTGAAGTAGGTTTTCATGGCAGTGTGCAGATTATCGTCCGATTCAAGTTGACACTCACACACTTTAATCGTGTGAACAGCGACGCATGGTCAAGACCAATCAGGATTCGAGGACAGACGTTATTGTAGGATTCCGTTGCAGCAACTCAGAGTACACTAATGTTTGCGGCCGAAGTTGTAAGTCTTGAATCGTATGCACATTCGACTGCACTTCCTATGGCTGATATTTGCACCTCTACTTTCCGCTGTCCATTTTAAGCACAGCGGCGATCAAGGCCCTTTTACTCCTAGCTCATCTGCTAGGCTATCCTTCATCAGCGTCAGCTCAGAACCGTCGTCTATGAACGCGTACGTCCGGACAACTTTTGATGGACCATGGAGCAACACGGGAACAATTCTAAACAGCACTTCACTGGTTTGAGCTTGATGGGCGTTGCAGCTTTCAGTAGCTGGTGCCTCCTACTTTTCGTAAAAAATGCATCCTTTAATCCCACAAGGTTTCTGCTGCCTGCATGAACCATTGTGCTTCCGCAGGCATTTACGGCATAGCTTTGCCTCCCGTACAACAGCCCATTTAGCATCTAGACTTAGTTCGGCAAATCGTTTACACTTGGCAACTGTGGTACAGCTATCTTTGCATGTGGTGCATTCTGTTGCATTGGCTCCAAAGATGATCCTTGGACAGCCCGTGTCTTTGCTGGTATTGATCGGGATCGTTCTGGTTCTGCGTCCGAGTGGACATTAATAAATCCGTCATACTTTGCTCCACGACTTCTTTGCGATTGAATACAGCCACTGACTGAAGTGTAATAGCTTTGGTGCTGGGTTATTCCTAGAATATTTTGCCCAATCCAGCTTCAACCCTCGGGGAAGACGTTCCACCAGTTCAACTTTCAAAGCCGCATTGTAGATGAAATCCTCGACTCCGCATGCCTCTATCGTAGCTACCAAGTTTTCAACCGGTAATGCAAAATTGACCACAGTGTCAAGCTTCTCTACTTGTGGCGATGGTAACGAACGGATCTTCCTGATTGATGCCTGAACGATTGCTTCTGGTCTACCATAGAGCATTTTCAATGTGGACATTACACTACAAACGTTTGACGGATGTAGTAGTCGGCATCGGCCTTTCCCTTTAGACATTTCCGAAGCCGAAGCATGTTTTCCTTGTTAGAGAAGCCGCACATTTGCGTTGAGGGAGTGTACATGGAAAAGAATAACGGCCAATCTTTAGGATTTGCGTTAAACTCAGGTAAATCCTTAGATACGGCCTGACGTGCTGCCACCTGACAACGGTCGCGATAGTCTGCATCAGGATTTCTGAAATTGTGGTATGAAGTTGAATCTCCATCATGAATGTAATTCGCTGGCACTGAAGGATTTCGATACTGGTTTTCCGTGGTGAATGACGGTTCAGGGCTATTGGGGGCAGCAGCTACCAGTCGAGAACCCTAGATTCCTGCAGCTGTAGTTACTTGAAGAGCAGTCGAATTATGGAATTGGACTCTTTGATTTGGAATCGAGAGTCCAATTCCAAGCTGGCTCACAGCACCCATGGCAGAACTCAATTCTGACCTGGAGCCGGTTGATGATTTGCGTGACATCCTCGATGGTCTTAAAGAATTTTGTAAGATGTTGGGAGGTAGTTGTAAAGATTCCGTTCCGAGTTCCGGTTTATTGGTAAATAACAAAATTCCTGTCGAAATTGCAACATATTAGCTTTAATACTGAATTTAGGATAGATTTTAATTTCTAACTTTAGTGTTCACTACCACTCAAACTTGATAACTTGTTCGTTGGCACCGTGCCGTACATTTAATATTTGTCTCTACTCGAGCCTCTACCGTTATGATACAGAGTAATATCAACCGGTGGAAACTAAATAACGTATTGGTCCCAAGCAAATCGATTAACGTACCCCATTCTAGTTGAAATTCTAGTACTACACTATGTTTGTTTTGATTCGCTATGAAAGTTTGACAGATAAAATGAGGGGCTCGTGGATTTCCCAATGTTTCGAGGGGTGCATCGATTAGCTTAGGACCGAAAAGAGTACCAGAGCTGAACCAAAAAGTTGAGCACGTTTCTTCGGGACCTTCTGATCTTAGAGTTACCTCTATGGTAATATCCAGTATCTTTGTTCTGTATAACTCAATCCGTAGATAATTTAGCTTTTTAGGTAACTAAGTTTTGAATAGATAATTAAGTTAAGTAGACTAAGTTCACTAAATTTATGTAGCAAAACGGTTTAGCAGTAATAATAGTTTTTAGGTTAGAATCCATGATTCACTCTTATCGTTAAGAATTCACTTTTATAACTAGTACCTTATCAATTTTTATATAAGCTCGTAAGTAGATAAGTTCAAACATAAGAAATTTTAACATTAAGATAGTTTAATAATGTGTAATTTTTCATTCAGTCCACCTTTACGTCTATTGTTCCCTTGATGTTTGTTTTTGTTGTTTTTTCACTAGGTTCATATTCGTCCGGGTCGCTGTTGACGTGGGATGGTCAGCACCGTTATCATCGGGGCGCATCGGGTCCGACGTAGCGCAACCAACAAAACTAATTCATAACTTGTTCAACAGTCTAGAGTTTCCTGATGTTTTTAAAACTGTCCAAAATATTTCTCAATTTCCTTAAAATTCTTTATGCTACCCTATCTTAGTATTTTTTTAAAAGAACCCACCATTTGACTGGAATTGATTTAATTGCCTTTAAGTTCTACAATTTTCCTTAAGTTTTATAAAGTTTATAAACGCTCACGGAACATTGCCTTAAATCACCAATTTTCCCTGAAAATCCTAGACATTCCAGAAGTTTTCTATGCTTACCTTAAATTCTCTAAATTGATCACATATTCCGGTAAATTTTCTGATATAAATTTATAATTCCCTGAAACTTCTAAAGTTTTCGGATGAATCATAGAATTCTCGGAATATCCCATAATTCTAAGGCACTTCTTGTAAGTCGCTGCAAATTTCCTTAAGTTAATGTTACATTTCTGATGTTATCTGATCGTCCTCGAAGTACTCGGAACTTTACTGAATATAATGAAACAATCTAAAAATATCTAAATTTCTTAAAAGTTCTCTGGATTTTCTTGAAAATATTGGTGCTTGTTAAAAGTTCTAGCATTTTTCAATTAATGAAACTTCGTTGGTGTTCTCTAATCAAGTTAGCTAAATTTTCGAATTTTTTTAGATCTTGAAATTTCCATGATATAACACCCTTGAAATACTCTCACATTTTCTGGATGTTTATAAAATTTGTATTCCGTTCCAGAAATTTTCTCTGAGCAAACCAAAGTTTCCGGAAATTACGGTTTCTGCAATTTTTTAGAAATTTTTTGAACTGCCCTTCAATTTTCTGATCTGTCTTGATACATTTTTTTTTTAGAGTTCCTAAACATTGAAAATTGTCAATCCCTGAAAAAACTCCCGCAGGAGTTAAACAAGAAACTTAAAAGTGAAGCTCATCAAACCTTTATGCCTATGATATTAACCCCTACTCTAAATTAACCTAATGTAAAGCCATTCAACAAATTGATCCAATTCAAAACTGCTTGAACGATAGATCCTTCGTCGTTGGTACACTGTAAGAAAAGACCTGCCATATATCGAATGATTCGTCAGACGAGGTGTTAACAAATGACAATTTCTTGTAAGCTGTTATCTTCAATGATGGGTAAGTTTTAGATTAGTTTATACTTAGTTTTATTATGACGAAGATATCTGTGGTAGCTGTGGCCGTGAAAATCCACCCACGAGCAAGAAGAGAAAAGGAAAGGCGAAGCAAGGAAGCAAGAAAACGGAGAACATCAGTTGGATAAGCTGTGACAGTTGCCTGAAATGGTTTCACACAACTTGCGTCCTAATCAGCGATCTAGTTTCACCCGAACTCAAAAGCTTCTGATATTTCTGTGAGACTTGCAGCATGCGAGGAAACCTAATCCCTAAGCAACAACAGCAGCAACAGGATTCGACACCAGCACCGGACAATGACGCTCACGAACGTCTGGTGAAGCTAATCGAAGAACTGTCGGCAGAAATGCTCAAGCTGCGTGAGGAGGTGCAAGTTTCGCGGTCCTGGTGTAAGAAGCAAGTTGAACGTCTTCAGAATCGTGTGCTCGAGGTCGACAGAACATACGATCGGCAGTCTGCACAAACCAAGTTTCTCGAAACCATCGAACAGAAGATCGAAGCGATTGAATCGGGAGCCAAGCTTGCTGTCGTATCCTCGCAAAATGTCAACAGTTACAGAGTCGCTGTTAACAAAGTTCCCTACCGAGCCGATGAGAACCTCGGAGCCATTGTGAGGAGAATTTTCGACTTCCTAGGTGTGCCTTACATCATGGCGAATGTTGTCAGGCATTTCCGTCTACCAGTTAGATCTTCAAAATGGTCGGATCATTCGCTCACACCCACAATTGTCAATCGTGTTCGACGGAAACGAAGCCAGGAATTTGACGCTGCGTGTGTACTACAAGAAGCACAGGGATGCAAAATTGTGTATGCTGGATGATGATCTTCCGCTAGACTATCGGTTCACTCTGAACGAAGTCCTGTCTGTCACAACTTTCCGAATACGGAACCTTGCTCTGAGACTTAAACACAAAAAAGTCATCAGCTCTGTGTTTATTCGAAATGACACAGTTTTCCGTTCGTCTCACTGATCAATCCGAATACACGCTAATCAACGATATCAATCAACTCATGGAACTCACTGGCTCGACAACAGAAGGTGAAAATTCATCGCTGTTCTTCGACGCACAGTCCTCAGTTTCTTCGCTTGGATTAACACCCTAACTGCACTACCATTTCGACGACTTTAATTCCACCAGATGACTACCTACCCAAAACAACTTCGTATAGGACATCTCAACGTTCGCAGTCTCGAACGACATATTGATGGTGTCAAGTTAATGCTCGACCGTGACCAATACCATTTCTTCTGCGTAACTGAGACTAAACTGAGACAATCCTCAGCGACTGGACCTATTCGGATTCCCGCCTACAACTTTATTGAGCATTCGCTTTCGTCCGGACGTGGTAGGAGTACCAAGACGTGTGGAGGGGCAGGAATTTATGTTAAGAAGGGTATCAAGGCGGTGCCGATTTTGAAATCAACTTTCGACCCAACCATTCCTATCAACCAACGGCTTGAATTTCTGGCCATCCAAGCTAGGTTTGGCGATACCAACACGTGCATCGTCGTGGTATACAACCCCTCTGGTTGCAACGCACTTTTTGCCCAACAATATGAAAAGCTTCTACTCGATCTGCTGGAACACCATTTTGACAGGATCTTCCTGGTTGGTGACTACAATATCAACGTCGCCGCGAGTCAACCCACTGCGAACCTACTTGCTTTGAGACGGATTCACACCACCTTCAATCTTACGGTGCCCGGAGCTCTACTACCATTGATCTAATGGTAACCGATCATCACCCACTGTTCATCAAAAAATCCAAAGCTGTAAACGCGAACTCCATTTCCGATCACGAAGCTGTGTATCTGATCGCTGACGTGCGCATACCTGAAGCTCCACCTCGTCGTATGAAAGTACGGAATCTCGGTAGGATAGATCCCCTACGGCTGCAAGCTGATTTCCAAGCAAAGGACCTACAGCACATCTACCAAGAAGACGACATCGACATCAAAACACAACTTCTCACTAGCGAACTTTATTCGCTTTTGAACCAGCATGCTCCGGAGCGGATAATTAGTGTTCGTGACAAACGCACGCCATGGATAACGAACGAAATCCAAGCTGCAATCACCTTACGGGACCTAGCCTATTCTCTCTATGTGCGAAATCCGAATCGTGTCAGAGGAGATGCTCAATGGCGAGACTACATCTCCAAAAAAAAGTAGGGCCGGCACCCTAATCGGTGCTGCTAAGAAAAGATTTGGCATGGATCTTCCTGCTAAGCAGCTGTGGTGCAACCTGAGGAGAGAGGGCATACATAACAATGCAAAGAAGAATGCGGCCATGGAGGAATTTGATGCTGACCGACTAAATCAGTTCTTTGCTGAAGGCCATCACATGTTACAGCATAGAGCTGTACCTTCGTAAGCGAATCCGATCGACCACCCGCAAATATGGCCGACGGCCAATTCCAGTTCAGGCGCACAAACATCAACGAAGTCACCAGGAAAATTTACGGGATTGGGACCAACGCGAAAGGGACGGATGAAATCCCCATCTCATTCATCAAGCTGCTCTGCCCGTTTATCCTCCCCCTCCTGACTCACCTGTTCAATGCGATTATCGATGCTCAAACTTTCCCCTCCGTCTGGAAAAAGGCCATCGTTACCCCGATACCGAAATCATCGAACCCTACTTCACCGAAGGACTTCAGGCCCATCTCGATGTATCCACACCCGCTCTTCTTGCCAAACACCAGTCAGGATACAGGAAAAACCACAGTACCCCGACTGCTCTAGTCAAGGTTGCTCATGATATCCTCAACAACTTTGACGATAACAGGTGCACAGTAATGGTTCTTGTCGACTTTTCGTTGGCATTCAACTGTGTCAGACATGGTCTACTTGAAACGAAGCTGAGGAGGGAATTCGGGTTTTCAAACTCCGCGTGTAATTTGATTTCACCTTTCCTAGCGCAGCGAAGCCAGGTTGTAGACCTAGGTGGTACTCCCTCGAATCCCCGGAATCTCACCGACGGTACGCCACAAGGATCCTGTCTGAGCGCCCTGCTGTTTAGCCTATACATCAGCAGCCTGCCTGGTGTGCTAAAATGCGAGTATCACATCTATGCCGACGACCTCCAAATCTACATATCAGGCCCCGCAAGCGAAATTAACAGGCTCGTCGAAGCAATCAACCAGGATATCCTCGCTATCGAACGTTGGGCCACTGAGAATCGTCTGTTTCCCAACCAAAAAAGACGCAAGCTATAGTCTTTTGTAGAGATGGGGCCATAATCCCTCAAAATGACATACGCTTCTGTGATGAAACCATTACTTTGTCGAACAAAGTTACCAACCTTGGTCTCATTATGGACTCTAACCTAAAATGGACCGACCAGATAAACGAAGTCACCAAAAAGATCTACAATACTCTTCGTACGTTCAGGCGCTTCCGTGGAGTGCTTTCCAGACAGATTCGTATGAAGCTCGTCCAAGCTGTGGTGATGCCGTTCTTCGCATACTGCAACGTCGTGTACTACCCAGGACTGTCCACCGCGCTCAAGGCTCAGTTGCATCGATGCTTCAAGTCGTCGGTGAGGTTCGTGTATGGAATCCGAGGGCGTGACACGACCAGAGAAGTGCGACACTGCTGCTTCATGTACGGGGCCTACCATGGAAGCCTCCCAGAGTACATCAAGCAGTACACACCTAAAGATCGAAACGAGCGAGCTAGATCCTTTGTCCTACCGCATCACACCACAAGTTCCCGAAAAAGTGTTCTAATATTCGGAGCGTCCACCTGGAACGCACTACCACTAGCTACAAGGCAGCAACGGACTCTCAAGTCGCTTAAAGCGGCGCTCCACAGAGCTGATTAATTCTCTAGACTAATACCAATAGTAACTGTCGGTTTAAGAAATGTCAAATGTTTAGACTTAGACTTTAATTTCATTCTTAACTCCCCACTAAACTGATTCAAACTGGTTGCTTCCTTGACCTGATTTATGGTTCTGTAACTGACAGGTTTTCGTTATGCTATCAATAAATTACAAATTACAAATATGTTTTCAATTTAAGACAATTACACCACAGTTGCTCTACAATGATGCCGTTCGGACACGGGAAGGTGTCCACTGCAGACGGGATCGGTGTTCGGTACGCAGGATCAACGATAACGATGGGACCTCTTCCTGCTGGATCGAAGCCAATCGCGAACAGGAATCACATTCAATGCTTACTCCAGTTGGGAGATGCTTTCGGAGCTGTTGGTACCTTCGTAGGAACTACTTAGCTCAAGAGTCATAATAGGTGTACGAACTGTAAGATTGACTCTTAAAAATAAAGCATTTTAACAGTTAAAATATTACCTGTTTTCGGCTGACAACATTCCTTCAGTTTTCACACAAATATCACTCAATATAAATAAGAATAGTATTTAATTAACATATTATTTTCATTTGATTTACGTCCACCGTGCGAACCCGAACTTTTTGTCAGTGCGAACCTCGACCCGTGCCAGGTTTCAAAAACAAACGATCAAACTGACGTTTGCTAGAAAACAAGCAGACCCAATCTTGATACCCGATCCAGGTTGGAACTGAATAATAAACGAATTCGCTATAAAATCATCCTAGAATAAGAAGATAAACATCCAAAGGACGATTATCTCAAAACCATCTGATAATAGTAATAGGGCTTGGGTGAAGCAATAATCATTCGATCAAAGGATGATGTTTTCGTTCAGTGATATAGAATTGAAGCAACAATCAAAATCTGGGGTCACATTGCGAATCTCGAATCGAAAGACTTTTTGTACGAACGCTTGTATGAAAAAGTTTCCCGTTTCGAGATGCGCAATGTGGCCCCTGACTCACCTTCCACGCTCTGCCTTGATCCCGGATATCTTCAACGACCGTTCGTTGCGTCAATTATTGTGCAATAGTGCACCACTAGTGCTGCTTCTTTGCCGTACTTTCCTATCCAGAATCCAGTGGCCGTACCGAGATTCCTGCACTCCCAAACACAAGTCAGCAATTCACTCAGATTGCTTCTTCCTTCTTTCCTAAACAACCAACCAAACACATCAACACTCTTCAACGTCAAACGCGCCTTCCTTACGACGAGGCAAAAATCCGAATTATTACGACCGCGCACCGTCAGTCACCCTCAGAAGACACACAAAAACCCCGCACCGTTTTATAGTAGCCCAGAGCTCTTCTAGAGCGACCGCGAGTCTTCAGTCCACAGAACCGCGTCCTCTTCGTCGCCGTTGAATGGCACCCCCCGATGACACACACAGATTCAGACAGGAGGACGGGACACGACACGATGGGCCCGCTGACTCTGCTCTGCTGCTGAAACTGAAACTAGCAACAGCAGTGGCAAGGCGAGGCAAAAGCTGCTGGTCTCGTAACGCGACCGCGACCGACCGAGCGCCTACCGCTTTTCACTGACGATGATGATGATGATGACGGAAGCCAAGGCCTGCACCGCGCGCACACCCTCTTGTCGTCTTCGTCGGTGCCGTCCCTGCTCTGGCTGTGTGTGTTGCTCGCTTTCGTTTCGGGCCCTTGCTGCTGGCCACTCGATACTGCTGCTGCTGACTGACTGACTGACTGATGATGATGACGACGGTGTGAGACGGAAAAAAACGCGATTCCTTCTGCCCGCGAGTGATCTTGTTCACATTTTCTTCCCCTCTCGGACCAGACCAGAACCACGACGACGTCGACCACGTAATATATTGGGGCCTCTCACAGGCACTGTTCGAAAGTTGAATTTTCACACCACTTTTGCCGATAAGCGGTTGTTGTAAACAAAACAGCGATCGTTATCAAACTCACACATTCACCGTATCTTTTTTTTCTGGTTTAGATAATTCAAAAACACGCGCCTCCCTTTCAAATAGAAAAACAACCACTTTTCTCCACCCGAAGGGCTTATGGCGTGGCGGTTCTTCAGCGGAACGGTTATCTCTCGTTTTCACTGGTGATGCAATCCACGGATTCTGCTCATCGAAAGGAATGTTGGAAAGGACTCAAATTCACCGGAAAAATCACCTTTATTCACTTTTTTTCCCTTACTGCTTCCAGAGCCCCGCGACGGGATGAAAGTGTTCTCGCGGCGACGAAAATCGACTATCACGTTTGACAGCTAGGACAAGAATGAGTGGAGAAAATTGCTGCGCGAATGAAACCTTCGCGGGATGATTCGATCGGGCACGTTGGAAAGAGCAAGATAGCAACATATGAGACGACCAGGAAAGGGCGAGCAAAACAAGAAATGAAAAAATGCGCAGGGCGATGCTGTGCGAGGCGTGAGATTGGGAAATTTCTGTAACGCTAGTGATAACGTTGAAAACGAAACAAACTCGGATAGTAAGGCACTTTTACTTACACGGAGATGAAAAACTACCCAAAATTAAGTGCTTTTCTCTCGGGTTCAACCTCATAACCCAGGGGTAATACCCCGTTCACATTACAGCCTATATCACGTAATATAGGCTATCTTGCAATGAGCACTCATACATAGGATTTCCAGTGAAAACTAGATGTATGGGTGCTCATTGCAAGACAGCGTATATCACGTGATATCAGGCATGACATTTGATAACGGCACAAAAGCATTTGTAAACAAACTTTATAAGGCCCTTTACACGCGAACCAAAGTACGCCCACGCAAACCAACAACATCATCGGATAGGGGCAACTATCACCTTTCCAAAAGTGGTATTGGTTTGAGTGGGCGTACTTTGGTTCGCGTGTAAAGGGCCTTAGAAGGTTTGTTTACAAATGCTTTTGTGCCGTTATCAAATGTTATGCCTGATATACGCTGTAATGTGAACGGGGTATAACCCGCATAAATGCGTACCATAGAGTTACCTCTATGTTTCCATTGCTTGACCTTACCAAAAATGGTTTAAAATTGTTTTTAATCCCTGCTAAACTTTAACTGAAATGGTTATGAAACTTTTCATGAACGTTTGTGTGACATAGTTTTAGCATAGACCCAAAGGGTAAGGACCTCCTTCACGCGATTTTTTTTTGGTTCACCTAGCTGTTTTTTTAGTGTACCTGGTGCACCCGGTACTAGAGCAAAAGACAGCAATTTGTACCAGAACAGGTGTCAAAAATGACACAGACAGCACAACTGCCAGCAAAAGCGCCAGCAAAAAAAAAGCGCGGTACCCGCTGCCGTGGCAGTCAGATTGAGGTGTGTCATATCCGCGCCATCCGTTCAATCGTGAGCGAGTGCAGTTTATAGTCGATCGTTATCTCAATTCATTCTTGGAGGATCATAAGTACAACCCACGACATGCCAAGCGATTGGCGGAAAATCTCAGCGTCAAACTCCGAGATATGGTCAAACGGTGCAGCTTTGAGCGTTATAGAAAGGTTGCCATGGTGACCGTGGGAGATAAGAATTCCCAGGACTTCAAATCGTCCATGCGTTTCGTGTGGGATGCCGAAAAGGATGAATACGTGAATTTGTATACGAAGCACCGACGTATTTTGTAATCGCGACCGTACTTGCAGTGTATTACGAGTAGATGTTGTAGTGGATCGAACAATAAAATTGATAGTCATATTTTCTTAGAGACGCTTCGGGCGAATTCGAATGTGCACATCAGAAGTGGGAAAAACGTTGTTCAACATCTACACAACAGCAACTCTGATAGAATTATTCATCTTCCGTTACACAATAATGTATAGAATTGCCAGCTTTGAGTAAGACTTCCATAGATAGAAACATTTCCCTAACAGTAGTAGCAGAATATTTGGAATAACTTTATTCGACTTCCACGCGAAGAACACATCAAAATACACTCAGCTACGATTCGAAGCTAGGACTCGAATAAATACTGAAACCACGATACTTAACTTTCTTGGAAGCTTTAGGTTTTTCGCTTATGATCGCGCTGCTGTTCGGGAATCTCGTCCTGCAGTTCCATGATATGATCCACCGGCTGCGGCCGCCCGTCCTCACCGATCTTGCACGGCTGAACGATGCCCTGTCGCTGCAGTTTATCCATCAGTGCCACCAATTGCATCGCTTCGTACTCCTTCTGCTCCTCGGACATGCCTTCCAGCGGGTTCGGCTTCGGTGGTTCGTAGCAGCCCAGCACCGGATTGATGGCATGCTGGATCTGTTTGTACTCTTCCGTATCGCTGTCCTCGGAATCGGACGAATACTGTTCCGTATTGCCCTGGCGGCCGCCCAGCAAACCACGATTCGCAAACAGACCGGCCGCATTGCCACAGCCCGTGTATTTGATCATCCGACCGACGTTTTCCTTGCACAGGACGAAGAGCAATTCCACGGACAAGACGGCAATTTGAGTGATCGGGCTCGTTAGCAGCGAGCAAAGGTAGTTGCGTAGCTCCGTGCCGACTTCCGATCGTTCTTTGACGTTCTTCAGAGGAGGAAGCACTTCCGATCGAACGTAACGCCGGTTAAGGGACGTCGCTCGAATCGTCTTGATCAGGACCGTCAGAATAGGCGACAACAGTTCGTACTGATCGGACTTCTTTTCTGATTTTTGGAAAACCCGTCTCAGAAACTCCACCAGCACGTGTAGGACGTAAACGTTCTTTCCTTCGAATGGCACAACGGTTTTGGAATCCAGATCTTCCGGGTTCAACGGTGAGACAAGCTCGCTATAACAGCTGACCGGAACACTGGTTAGGAGATTGACAATGTTCGATTGGAGAGAAATGATCTTATCTCGATTCAGGGTGCGATAGAAGAACAGATCGTGAACGACTACTGCTAAACGATGGAATTGATTGGCTTCTTCTTCCTCCGGAACGGCATTCAAGTGTGTGCGAACGTTTAAATTGAACAGAACCTTCAGCACTTCATTAATCAACTCGAGATCTTTGTCCTAAAACAAATCATTCAGATCAGCTTTACCCGCAAAAACAATTAATACAAAGACTTACACTAAACTCCTTCGTTTCGGCTGCCTGTCCCATGAACAGATCCAACGTTTCCACCAGGTACACCAATCCAGTTCCTCTCGAACCTTCGCTCGAATATCACAGTTGATTGCCGTTAGTAGGAACAGCAACTTCATATCAAAGTATCTAATATCATAGCAAACATTTCCGTCCCTGAAAAATATCAACTTCATTTTTGACTTTGTCCACCTATACACCCTCAGCATCGCCCTTCCTACTTGTAAGTTTTGATCCTCCGCATAATGCCCTCGGTGGAAGAATTGTTCAGACACAGCTCCTGGCACTTGCTGCTCTGGAAAATCAAATTGATCAAGCACTTCAACGCTTCCACCTGGACCTCTTCGCTCGCTCGGCACTGGCAGCTTTCGCCACCGATCCCTGCCAAACCGAGCAAACAAGCCAGCTGCTGCTCCCGGACCGTCTCGTTCAGGTAGGTCTTGTCGCGACTGAGCAGCTTGATCGCCACCAGACAGTCCTCCCGGTGCTTCTAGTTTTGTGCTTCTTTTTCAGGTATTCTTCGATAGCTACTAGATAGAATTTCTCCGTTGTTCCACCAACCGAAAGCTTCAGTCCTTCGCATATTTTCTTATAGATACCCCCAGCAGTGCTGATTGATGTGCAGTTTACGTAAACCATGTTAAGTTTGCTAGCCAGCTTTTGATCACTTATAATCCTGGTGAGAGTAGCTGTTTTTCCCGTTCCAGGAGGGCCACTAAAATCAATTAAATGTCAGATCAGATCTGGTTCGCATAACGCAAAACACAACTACTTACCTTATGTACAAACTGCCGGAACCATTTTCCGATAAAATGTCTTCAATATACTTTGCCAGATCTTCAGTTTCACGTTCCCGTTCCGGAAGGCATCCAATAGCCGTTAGTTGCTTTGGCTCGTTTCAGCGGTGAAGCCTCCGGAATATCGTTGCTCTTCTTGTTAGGTTAAAACAAAACGTCAGCTATTGTTGGTAAACAAACCGACAGCATTTTTGACAGCATTCCCCCATGCACTCAAAAATAAGTACCCACAAATCTAAAAAACCTACTACTGCGTGCACTTCCATTCTATTACCGAGAACAATGATTTTTCGATAAATTCCTTCCACGCTATTGGTCCTAACCTTTGGGTCCATGCTTATACATTCCATAAGACAAGCCACATGGGTCCTATAAGAATGCGTAAATGGTATGTGTGACCACTTATACATTTCATTTGGCACATGATCTTCATTAACTTTTTGCAAGGCGTCTGCTTATTAGTTGACTTATACATTTTATGAATAATCAGCAATAGAAATTTGTCAAAAGGTATAAGGAAATTTCTATCCGTGTAGAGGTAACTCTAAGACTAGAAGGTCCAGAAATAACGTGCTCAACTTTTTGGCACAGCTCTGATACTCTCTTCGGTCCCAAGCTAATCGATTCACCCCTCGAAACATAGGAAAAACCACTAACCCCTCATTTTATCTGTCAAACTTTCATAGCGAATCAAAACAAACATTGCATAGTACTATAATTTCGACTAGAATGGGGTACGTTAATCGTTTGCTTGGGACCAATAGGCTAGTCAAGTAGTGAGCCAATTTAAAATCGTTGGTTCCGTATTGACTGTTGCTAATAGCTCAGCATTACTCAACCATCACGACAAAACGGTCCTTTTCAGGACCACCATAAATTTGTTAAAGAGTATTTTTTGGACATTTTTCAAGGTCATCAATCGGATGTCAGTTCCCATATCAAGATAGAGCTGGAAGTAGGCCGTTACAGCTTTTGAATGATGACTTGAAAGTCAAGGCTCGCCCATGCAAATCAACATCACCATCAGGTAGGGTAAGACTTCCCCTACCCGACGGCAATGTTGGTTTTGCGTGGGCAAAAATCATCGAGAGAAGTCATTGTTTACAAAAGCTGTTACGCCTGATTTCAGCTCTGTCAAGATATGTTTAAATATTACATACAATGTACTTTAAGGTAACATTGGGGTGCTATTTCAAAAACCAAAGTCGGTCAAGGCATGAAAATGGGCTGATTTTGATACAGAGATGATGGATTTTATTACGCCAATCGTAAGGAATTTTTTCTATGGATCTGTTATAATTAAGACTTTATCAATCTTCAAAATGTCACTATTGAAAATTGCACGAATGTGCAACTGTTGCTATGATTATTAAAATTATCACCGATTATCTGTGGAAAGCGATTTCCCTAACACAGATATCAAAGTTGAATTCAATCCGGTCTCACCAAACGGTGTTTATTAAAACACCGCGTGGTGAGTTGTAGTGTTCTCCAGTACACAACGAAAAGCTGGCTGCAAGCCAGCCATGAGCATCCATAGAAGAAGGAAGCACTGCTGCCCACATGAGCATCCATAGAAGAAGGAAGCAGCCGCACCGTTATTGATCGGAATCAGTAGCTCTTCGTGAGTCGCTTTGGGCCATCTATGTCAAGCCCGTCATACTAAAGAGTATAAACAGAGAGAACCCCACTCAAATTCCTATTCCTACACAAAATACAAGCTCCTGCTGCAGTTAACAAATAAGATTTATTATATAAGACCACGTAGTCCTACGTCACTTTTGCGCACAACCCCATAGGGCTGTCCCTTGTAGTTTTTTTTTACCAATACAGAGCAATTACACTGAACCAATATGACATATTCCTGTTATGTGGAAATCTTATAAATTTGCGCTATAAGATAATCCATTGAAAATTATATGATTGAAAATGTGCCAGGTAAATTCTATATGAATATCTGATACATTTACAATGCTGATAATTTGGTAACTTTTATATGATCGTCGTATGATAAATGAAAATCGATCAAATTATAATAATTAACTGAAATGGATTTGAAACCCATAAGCATAAGCTACACTTTTCACCACAATATAATATATGTGTCATAAATCAATCGAAGTAAAGTTTGTGTGAAAATCACATGAAATTTACTTCTTCTTTTTGTCGTAACCCAACATGGTGGCGATACGGCTTGGTCCGCCACGCCGGTGCTGACTCTTCTCGGCTCGCTTCGCTGGTAAAGGTAAACTGCTTTTCCGTAGGTGGTCTGCTCGCTGCAAAATCTGTCAATCGAATCACTGTTGCTTCCGCTGTTCGTTTCTTATATACCGTCGGTCTGCTGCAGCTTTTTACTGCTTGTTCACTATTGGTAGTTCATTCTCTAAAAGAGCCACCAATAGAATGTCGTTTTCTCTGTTGTGCGTTCTGCGAGAGGCGAGAGGTATGTACGCATCGAAAAGGAAAAAGGGAAAGACCAATCTATTACTACAATAACTCACAAGAAGAATAATTAACTGCCCAACAAATTTTAATAATTTTATTCCAAAACCCTTATATCTACTACATCTCTCGGTATCTCTACTCTAATGAATAACTCTGTAGACAAATTTATCATTAAATCTGGATGGCTTTCGCAAAATATTTCTGGGACGCAAGTTTCTGTCGGAAGTCGCATCATCGGCTTCGAAGCTTTGTCTGACAGGACTAGAACACTCGCCTTCCTGGGTTGAAGATGGAAGAAGTGTAAATCCGTCTCGATCATCTCGTTCCACGCCATTCGCATCTTCCGGAGCAGGGGATCTTGGAGGTGAAATCAGCATATTCTCATCGTTTAAGGGTACTCGTTTCACTTCTTGAACGTTTCTCGAATACTGGATTCCATTATTGCTCATCACGGTTATTTTTGGTCCATCCATTGCAACTACCCGAAACCTTTCAGCGGAGAAAGTAGGATCTGTTTTAGTTTTTTTAGGTTGCGCTAACAATACCCAGTCTCTTATTACGATATCTGAGTGTTGGGCGTGCCGGGCTTTATCGGCATATTGTTTGCTTCTCAATTTTGTCGCAGCGTCTGTTTCTCGTACGTCAATTCGATCTAGTGTTCCAGATTTCCATAGAGATGGAAAAGTTCCTCGGAATTTCCATCCGACTAATAGTTCAAATGGGGTGACATTCAGCCGAGAATGTGGTACTACAGTGTTATGATGGTGTACATATTTCTGAATAGCATTTCTCCAATTAGCATTGTCAATCTTGGCTGCCGCTACAGCTTTTAGTATGCCTTGGTTCTGGCGTTCTACTGAACCGTTGGACTGCGGACTGAGAGGAACTGCCTTACGCACACGGACGCCTTTATCTTCCCAATTCGAAACAAATACCGATCCCTGAAAAGGTGGACCGTTATCGCTCTGGATTATCGCTGGGAGACCCCACAGTTGAAAAATACTGCACAATGCAGCATTTGTACTACCCGCATCCATACAACGCATCTCAACAACCGATAAGTACCGAGAATATGTATCTACCACAACAAGAAACTCGCGAGAACCACAGCCCGGTATTGACAAGAAATCTATTTGAATTATCTCCCACGGTCCTTCTGGGAGTTCGCGAGAGCACAATGGCACTGGAGGATTTTTCTTCGATAGTCTAACGCAGGTTTCGCAATTCTTGACATATCTCTCTACAGTGGCGGACATTCCTGGCCACCAAAAAAATTCCCGCATTATCCTTTTCATTGCGACTTCGCCGATATGACCCTCATGAGCCGATGTCAATGCCTCTGTTCTCAATAACTGTGGGAGTATTACCTTATTGTCCTTGAACAAAAGGTTACCTAATACTCGTAGCTCTTTCTTGTGAGGTTCAAACTTGGATAGACTTGGCTCCCAACTATTATTCTCAATTGCGTTCTTCACTGATTGCAGCTCGTCATCGTTTTCTGAGCAGGTTTCGATTTGATGCCATGTAAGCTCCATGCCTCCGGTGTCAAGTGAATATAGAAAATGGTTTTCGTTGTCACTTTCAAAAGGAATTGCTTCTTCTGAACCGCGCACCAGCCTAGAGAGGGCGTCTGCTACATTGAGATTACCTATTATAACAAGATTTATACAAATACAGAACTAGTTTGGTAACAATTGAAGCTCACCTGGAACTCTTTTGATGCTGAACTCGTATTGCTGTAGGCGCAAGGCCCAGGATTCAGCTCTAGAAATTGCGCGCCGTCCTAATCTGTATTTTCCGTTGAATATATACTCATTAGCCTCTGAGTCCGTCCGAACGATGAACGATTTACTTAATAGATAGGTTGTAAATCGTTCCACCCCCCATACTACGGCAAGTGCCTCTCTATGCGTCTGAGGATACCGTTGTTCTGTTGGTGTTAGTGCCTTGGATGCGCACGCAATTACTCTTGGCATGGACTGGCTATCGAATTGAATCAGGATGGCTCCCAGACCCGTCGGCGAAGCATCGACATAAAGTTCTGTTTTATCTCGCGGATTATAGTAGCCCAACTTCCGGATCGTATATGTTGATAGGTTGCGAAGTGATTCGAATTCTTCGTCCTCTTTGTCAGTCCAATAAAATTGCTCGCTTTTGGCCAAGTGACGTAAGTGCTCCGTTCTCTCAGCTCGATTTACCAGAAATCGGTCAATAAACGTTACTAATCCAAGAAAACTTTTAACTTCTTGGCATGACGTTGGTTTCCTGAAATTCTGTATGGCGTTTACCTTTTCGTTTTCAATTTCCCATCCATCTGCCGTTAATTTAAAACCGAGGAAGGTAACTGATTGCTTTTTGAAACAGCATTTACTGGTATTCAATTTAACATTGTGATTTTCTAATCGGGCCATCACATGTTTCAAGTTTTCGTCGTGTTCTTCTTCTGTACTACCAGACACTAGAATATCGTCAAGGTAGTTTTTAACTCCACGACATCCTGCCAAAACCTTTCTTTCAAGTGCTTCTTGAAACAAGTCTGGCGCATTACATAGACCGAACGGTAGTCGCACGCATCTGAACATGCCAAATTCTGTGAAGAAATTGGTGAGATGTCGTGATTCTTCAGCAAGTTCGATGTGGAAAAAAGCATTTGAAAGATCAATAGTTGAGAACCATCGGGCTCCATTGAGTTCCGCCAGAATATTTTCCAATGTTGGCATGACAAACGGTGTTCTGTATATGCATCGATTGGGTCCTCTTAAATCAATTACCAATCGTATATTATCTCTGCCTTTGGGGACTACCAACATCGAGGAGCAGAAGGAGGTATCCATGCCTTCATGTACTGGCTCGATGATGTCCGATTTTACTAACTGCATTAACCTTTGGTGAACCAACGTCTTCAGAGCTATCGGTATGTTGGTGAAGATATTTCTGCATGGTGGAGCTGATTTGTCATAGTTTATTTTGACGGGAGGAATATTAAACTTGGGGAACACCTCTTCCATGTATAATGCTCTGATGCAGTTGCTAGAATCTGTATCACCAGTATTCGAACACACAGGGACTTTATGCCCCAATAAAAGGACGCAATACCGGCTTGCTGTCAACCTTCCCAGTAAAGAGTAACGCTCATTGACTATGTAAAACTTTTCGAGGAGTACTGGCCTGTCGTCCGAAATATATAGAAAAGCTTCAAACGTGCCTAGAACTTTAATTTCTGCAGAAGATGCATATGGCTTCAATGAGCGGTCTGATTTCTCTTGATAGTTATAGATCTCGTTACGATATTTTTTTCACGCCAATCAGTTCAGTAGTTTCCGAGTCTATAAGGGTCAGACAGACAGACAGACAGACATAGATTTGAGAACTTTAATGGTAATGGTTATGCTAGTCAGTAGGGTCCATGGATGGTTTTGTAACATCAATCAACTTTATGTGGAATATATCGCGAATAGGTTGCCTGTAAATTAAGGATTACCAATTCGCGATATATTCCACGTAAAGTTGATCGACAATACAAAACCATCCATGGACCTTAGAGCAAGCTAAAGCTCGTTTAGCAACCTCCAGCATAACGCAACTACCGCACCGGGGATTGCTATTCAGATGCGGGAAATAGCAATCCACACCTCGGGATGTGACGAGTTCATAAATCTAACAACACGGTAGCAACGCAGCGGAGACCCATCCAGCACATTTATGTAATTGTTGGATCCTGGCATTCCAAAGAAAGCGTGCCGAATCCACAGATTATAAGATGCGACCGCTTCGAGGATTATCGTAGGTTGTGACGTAGGACTACATTTGTGATTTCTATATGGGGTACTTTGTGAAAACCGAAAATGGAACATGTAACAAAATTATGAAAGATTTTGAACGTTAATAACTCAGCTGCCCCTGGACCAATTACAATAATTTTATCACCAACAGATCAGAAATATTTCTACGCATCTGCAAATTTAAGACTTTATCATTTTTCAAAATTTCACTATTGAAAATTGCACGAATGTGCAATTGTTGCAATGATACTTAAAATTATCACGGATTGCCTGCTAAAAGCGATTTCCCTAAAACAGAATTTCAATGCATCTCACCAAACGGTGTTTATTCTCCAGTATACACCGGTGTTCTCCAGTACACAACGAAAGGCTTCCCGCAAGCAGCTAGCTATCAAGGCTGGCCTCAACCACTGATCGGATTCAGTTCCAATCACCGTGTGTGGTGGAGTCCGGTCGTCGGCAGCAGCAGCGCAGCAGCAGCGCAACAGCAGCAGCGCAACAGCAGCAGCGCAGCAGCAGCGCAACAGCAGCAGTGCTTTTGGCGCGTGGCTTTGAGCATTGTATACAACGAAAGGCAGCCTGCAAGCAGCAACCTGCAGCCCACATGAGCACTACACTGATGCAAAATTTGACTTTTTCGCTCCACAGTGCTTAAATGGTTTCAAATCGGGTCCTGATTAGCCTCCCAAATTTACAACTCATTTGGCTAGAAACAGACTTCGCACAAGCCAAATTACTATGCGAAATCTCAACTTTTTGTTCATTGCCTTCTAGTCTTTTTCCATATTGAGCTGCGAAACAGTTCGATAGCCATTCTTATAGAAAATTTTCTTAGCTACAACTTTGCTCGAGATCGTTTCTATGTAAAACGAGACAGGAAAAAGTTATTAATTATTTAAGTTATTGGTAAACTTATGACATGATTAAGCAGCTGCTCTGTAGGCAACACTGTATTTTGCAGTGTGACATAGTAGCCATGATTTTGTGTCCCCTTCAACGCCCCAGAAACACCAATGTTGCCTGCTGAGCAGTTGATTGAGCATGATCATAAGACATCAGCGCATTGAACCATTGATAACTTTCGATCCTTGCATTTAATCAAAATGTGGTCTTCAGCAAAAATGTAGCTGAGAAAATTTCCTACAAGTACAGTTGAAAGTTTTTGAAGCAGACCGATATGGTGAATTATTAGATAGACATCAACAAAAATCTTGGTTTTACCATAGTAATTCCCATACAAACTTCAAATGGTTTGTGCCATCTCAGTTTCTCACCAAATGGGTTCAAATTTTAAGAGGTTAGTCAGGATCCGATTTGGATTCGTTTAAGTACTGTGGAGCGAAAATTTCAAATTTTGCATCACTCTAATGAGCACCCATAGACGGAGAAAGAAGCCGCACCGCTATTGATCGGATTCAGTAGCCCTTCGTGTGTCGCTGTGGGCCATCTATGCCAATCGCGTCACCCTCATTCCAAACAACATACAGCTCACCAGCCTCATCTGTGTTTAACACCCTAATAGCTCAGCATTACTCAACCATCACGACAAAACGGTCCTTTTCAAGACCAATTTGTAAAAGAGTATTTTTTGGACATCTATCAAGGTCATCAATCGGATGTCAGTTCCCATATCAAGATAGAGCTGGAAGTAGGCCGTTACAGCTTTTGAATGATGACTTGAAAGTCAAGGCTCGCCCACGCAAATCAACATCACCATCAGGTAGGGTAAGACTTCCCCTACCCGACGGTAATGTTGGTTTTGCGTGGGCAAAAATCATCGAGAGAAGTCATTGTTTACAAAAGCTGTTACGCATGATTTCAGCTCTGTCAAGATATGTTTAAATATAACATACTATGTACTTTAAGGTAACATTGGGGTGCTATTTCAAAAACCAAAGTCGGTCACAGTATGAAAGTGGGCTGATTTTGATCCAGAGATGATGGATTTTATTACGCCAATCGAAACGAGTTTTTTCTACGAATCTGTTATAATTAAGACTTTATCAATCTTCAAAATGCCACTATTGAAAATTGCACGAATGTGCAACTGTTGCTATGATTATTAAAATTATCACCGATTGCCGGCGGAAAGCGATTTCTCTAACACAGATGTCAAAGTTGAATTCAATCCGGTCTCACCAAACGGTGTTTATTAAAACACCGCGTGGTGAGTTGTAGTGTTCTCCAGTACACAACGAAAAGCTGGCTGCAAGCAGCGAGCTGCTGCCCACATGAGCATCCATAGAAGGAGGAAGCAGCCGCACCGTTATTGATCGGAATCAGTAGCTCTTCGTGAGTTGCTTTGGGCCATCTATGTCAAACGCGTCATACTAAAGAGTATAAATACTCTCAAATTCCTATTCCTACACAAAATACAAGCTCCTGCTGCAGTTAACAAATAAGATTTATTATATAAGACCACGTAGTCCTATGTCACTTTTGCGCACAATAGGGCCATAGAGGTAACTCTAAGACTAGAAGGTCCCGAAATAACGTGCTCAACTTTTTGGCTCAGCTCTGGTACTCTCTTCGGTCCCAAGCTAATCGATTCACCCCTCGAAACATAGGAAAAACCAATAACCCCTCATTGTATCTGTCAAACTTTCATAGTGAATCAAAACAAACATTGCGTAGTACTAGAATTTCGACTAGAATGGGGTACGTTAATCGTTTGCTTGGGACCAATAGGCTAGTCAAGTAGTGAGCCAATTTAAAATCGCTAGTTTCGTATTGATTGTTGATAGGGCTGTCCCTTGTAGTTTTTTCACCAATACAGAGCAATAAGGTTGAGTTTCCTGGGTCTGCTACGTATTCCTTCCGTACACCAGCCGGAATCGGGAGCCGAGAGTCAATTTGATAAAAATGGAGAAGCTTGGAATTTTACCCGGTCAATCGGAAGATGGATAACACAACATGATGGATCTAAAAATTTGTGATTTATTGCTACTTAAAGGACAATGTATATGTAAATTTTATTGTTATAAGGTTCAATAAAGCCGAACATAAAACTGATTTTTAGTACTCATCACAATTATAGAAAACAACTAAAAAACCCCCTATTCAATAAAATTGTCTATATTGAAAACCCGGTTTTGCGAAGTTCTTATCAAACATTCATTCTTTCTGAAAAAGTTAATTTACACCCAAAATGAAGTCTTTGCAGAATTCTCGACAATACAAAAAACTTAATTTTGAGAGATTTTGAGTTGTTTCGTTTCTCCGTGTCCGTTACCACCGTTATACAATAGAGAGCACTTCATCCTTAAATGACAGCTGTCAACCAGATTTTTTGTTTTCTCGCGCTTCTCCGTTCTTCTTCCTCTGCCCCGCCTCTTCGTCTCTTCCATAATAAAAACAAGGAAAAACCAACACATTCAACCGTCTTCTGTTCCGTCCTTTTTCCGCTGCTTGTTTTCGCTCGCTTCCATTCCATCCATGATGATTATCCACTGGCGACTGCAGCCAAAAACACTACGTGATCGACAGTGACTCGAAACGGTTCCGTGTGTGGCGTAGTTTGTAAAAACGACAAGAAAAGTCATCCTCCGCATCAAGAAGTTAGAAATTCGATTCGATTCCATTTTTCTCATTCTCGCTTGGATTATTATTGTGCTAAGTACTGCTTTACCCTCGTTCGTGGCTATTCCGCGAAAATGTGCACCACTTCCGGAAGTTAATATCGAATGGAGCAAGGAAAACGCTCGAGCAGATTCGTCATCGTCGGACGGACGGAACCGAAGTGATTATTGTTTTTGTTCCTGCTGCTGCTGCGGGGAGGAAACAATGGCGACCGCTGCTGTTGCTGGCGATTTTCTCTAGAACGGCAGAGGAGTGTTTTTTTTCCACTGGTGGATTGAGGTGCTGAAGAAAATTTTGATTGCAAATGGAATTCATTTAATGCTGATAGGAGTGATCAGTGGCACAGTGGGAGTGTTTATTTCGGGGAATAATATCCCAGCTAGTGGGGGCAAGAAGATCGGTCAATGTTATTTTCGGTGAAGAAAGTTTTGCGATCCTGTGTTCGCGAGGGCCCAAGCAATTAAAGGTTTCGTTTTTGTGTGAGTGGATTTTCTCCGTAGCAAAACAAGTGTTTTATTTTTATTTGAACAGAAAATCGATTCCGTTTCCGCTAAAGAGCACCGAATTCGAGAACACCATTGCCAATTGGACTAGGTGAGTTATTAGTTTTGTGGATCATTAAAAAATCAACAATGACCTTGCTTTGCTCTGTCGAGCAAAACAAAATATTGTACCATGTAAGTCGTCAGTATGTTCAGCAAGTAGAAAGGGAGGTTCTCCTGTTACGAAATCACCAATGGCATCATCTGTTTGGTAAAAGATAACCAAACGAGTACACAGCAGACAGGCATGAATCCAACAATTAACTAATTGTAAAGAAATAGATCCTCAAAATTGTGTGTATCATTTTTCGCTTCGTTCTGGATTTAATTTGTTTACCTATATTGGGGGTTTTTCGTCGAAACTTTCCGCTCCTAATCGTGCGTGAAAGGGGGGTGAATGATTGAAGGGACGACGTTGGTGGACGATGGGTAGACTCGGGAAGGAGGAAGCTGTCGCGAGTGAAAGAGCACAAAATATTAGTCACTTGCTGCAGCAGTAAACAGCACACGTCTGGAAGAACGTTAACATGCAAAAGTAAAGTAGGGTAAAGCGTAGGAAGTTTGTAGGCAAGTCAAGAGCAGGTCCCGTTGAATTCATATAGTTTTGTGTTGTTGTTGCTAAGCTTTAAGTTGCTTGTTCATCTTTCAGTTATTGAGGAAGTTTTTTTTTTGCAGGGCTGGTAGTGGGTATGTGATATAATAGTGACCAAATAGTGACTTTAAAACAATAAAACGGTTACCAATAGGGAATTGCAAATTTTTGCACAGAAAACAATTTTGAAAGTCTTGGAACTGACCTTGGAATTCTGCTCAGATCTATCATGGGATTCCCCAAAAATTCACAAGAAAGTTCCTTTGAATCTCTTCTCGTATCTTGGCATTCTCTTCGGAATTCCCTTGAAACTCCGCTAAGAATTTGCGATTTAAATCAAATCTCTCCTCAGGAATCCTAGTATTTATCCTAGAAATTTGTGTTGTAATTATCCTTCTCCTTGAAGATCTTACAACTCTCATGGAATTATTCTGTGACTTACCTAGGAGTTCAATTCAAAACTTGCTTTCTTCTCCCCCAGAATGTTGGAGTTATTCTTCTCAGCAATATCCCTGAAATCAATTGATGGAACAGCCCTGAAGACAGGTCCTTAAAAACGCCAAAGTATCCCAAATCACACAAATGGCATTCAAACATCTGAAATGCTTTTAAAATTCAATTTTTATAAATTAATTATAATACGAGTGGTCTGAATGTCTGCGACCCACCTGATGGCAGCCCTTAGATTGAGAAACACTGCTCTATGCCCAGGGAAATCGATAAGTTTTCCAACCAGAAACATTCCTTAACCGAACTGGGAATCGACCCCAGCCACCTCCAGCATCGTCTTGCTTTGTAGCTGTGCCTTTACCGACTGAGTTACGGGAGGCCCAAGTCCTTTTACATTCTCCTTAAAAATCCCATGGGTATTGTCCACTGAATTCTATTTTTTTTTTAAATTGTTGTAGCCCTGAGCATTCTTCCATGTTGTACAATCTTAAAAACTTTCCAGGGCCATAATAATAATAGTTTTTTTTTTTTGGGAATCTTGGATCTTGTAAATTTTCTAAAATTTCACATTTTGAGTATTTTCCAAGCGGTTCAACTCTGCATACCTAAATCGCTACCGAGTGATTGAACTGTACCGAACATTTCTATCAAGGGTCAATCAAAGTATGCCTATCAAGGTGTCAGTAATCCATGAGTTTGGCAACCCCGAAAGCTTACGACTTTTGTGATTGTGTTTACATTCTCAATTTATCTGATGGATCATGGCAAGCAATCAGCTTCCCTTCGAGAAGTGGAAGAGGAAGTGAAAGCCATAAAACCTATACAGTGTTCAAGCAAATTGAACGCATCCACCAGATTCCGGATCGATGAAGTGCTGATTCCTTGCAGATGTACAGAGACGAAGACGTAGTTATTTAGATCAATGATGGATCAAATTGTTACCTGCTGCATATCAAATTCTTCCTAGGCAACATGCTTGAGCCAGTTTATAAAGCCTCAACATTTTTTTTCGCACTGAGGACCCTTGATACGAGCCCGTTCTACAGAAGGATAGTGACAGCGATGCATCTGCAAAATAAGCGGATCTGGTGACGGGGATGTACTTGATATCGAACTCGCGAAATAGAATAGAATGTTATTGCATTTCTTACTGCAATGATCCGTTCCAATAAATCTTATGCTATTGCGCTAAGCCAATCGTACACCAGTCCAGGTCTGATGGAATATGTGGGGTTAATACGTATTGACATCCCACAGCAGTACTGGAACTTCTTTCAAATTTATATGGACATCCCTATAAAGTCCATACCAATTGAGACTGGCATAAGGGGTTGATCACTCCGCACAGTGTGTCAGACACAGTTGGGCACACTCATTGGTACCCATGATCTTTGAAGTAACTGGCAACACTGTACTATTTCTGCGCATGCGCAGCGCATGTGTCAAACCATTTTTGTTGACATATTGCAATTTTTGGACGCGGATAAACTCAACCATGAATTTTCGGCCAAGACCCGCCATAGATTCTCCTAAACCAGCGCACATCCCAATGCCTATCCGAAGCAGTACACCATCAGTTGCAGTAAATTAATCAAAACCAGGGCAACCGGCGCTGAGAGAACAGGTTATGGTCTAGTGTTCGGAACGTCAAATCAAAAAGTCAAAACAATCGAGCCACGATCAGGATGATCGGAGCGACTCGTCGCGAAACCTAGCAGTAATTTTTTACCTGACTATACACCGGTCATTTAATCGTTTTAAACTTCAGTTTATTTATGCGTGTATAATTTTTTGAGCGGTCACTTTGTGTTCGCGTCAAGGGGAGACGCAAGTTGCCGTAAATTCGATCATTTGGGTGAGACCCTTCCTTTTTGTTTGTTTACATTTTATTTTATTGGATTGGAATTAAAATTGAGGAGCTCGGCTAGCTTGACGGCTACCGCTTTTGCTTACTGAGTAGAAGATCGTGGGTTTATTCCCAAGCTCCATCAAAACAAAACAATTACTGTGGTCACATCGCCTTCTTGAGCGAATCCTGACCCATCTCTTACCCAACTATTCAATTCCGTAGCATCTATGGGGGCGTCGGTGAGTCGCTGGCCTTCCGTTAAGTAGATGTTACATCAACAATATCATTCCTTTCCCCGTAACGGAGAAGATGGGCGTGGCCGGCAATGGTAATTGTCATGCTTTAACTATTTTGAATTCTGATTGGAGCGCTATTCATTCCCAAATAGTTTTCCTTAAGCAATTAGAATAAGAATGTTAAAGTAGATACATGACAGTTGCCATTATGCAACCTACATATTACTCGGTTACAAACACAACGCAACGCAACGCAATAGCCAGTTGCAATAACGATCTTGGAAAATTCATCCCGGTGCTGTACTGCTGGTATCGGTATTATCCTCTCGTGTTTTGTTTAGCAAACCACTACGCGGGGTGCTTGTTGCTTGTTATTTTTATATTCTAGATAGAGCTGGAATTAGGGCCTAACAGCTTTTATAAACAATAACTTCTCTTGATGATTTCTTGAAATTCAAGGGTCGCCCACGCAAACCAACATCATCATCGGGTAGGTAAAGACTTTCCCTATCCAATGGTTATGTTGGTCTGCGTGGACGTTCCTTGAATTCCTAGAAATCATCGATTGAAGTCATTGTTTACAAAAGCTGTTACGCCCTAATTCCAGCTCTATCTAGATATTTAGAAAAATGTTTCAATGGTTTTAGCTTTGATGCTTTCTTCTAAATTATGTATAGATTAAAGAGCCTGAGTTTATAAAGAGACGACATCTTGTCAATTTGACAGGTCTTCTGCTCGATTGGAATAACTTTTCCTAAGACTTTGACAGATTGTTCTGATTTTGACAAGTCGTCTCTTTATAAATTCAGGCTCTTTAGTATAGATATATCGGTAAGCTTTCGTGTGAGAGATGACGAAAGAAAAGAAGAAAACGGATGGAACCGTAACCGCCACTACTCCACTTCTATTACTACTACTGTGTGTTGTGTTTCGGTCAGAACGGTTAGAACATATTGAAATCATCTAGTTTTAGTTGGTGTTTATTCTACTGTACCGTATGCGTGATAATGTTTGTACCATCGTACAAATAAGGTTCCCGTTTCACCTGTGCATACAACACCTTGGTTTTCTTTGTATGCACTTAACCTATAGCTCATTTCAGGGAATGAACTTATACATATGGTTTATGTTTCGGCATAATTACTTTATTTAATTTCCAATTCATCGCTGAAAGCCCGCACGTTTCCCTTAAGACCCCTCATTACATTTTGTGCAATGGTGGAGCCGACCTTTTCGGTCACTTTCATCCATTCTTTCTTCAACTCCAGCTCGTTCTTAAACACCTTGGACGATTTTCGAACTTTGGCCTTCATTATGGCCCAAGATCTTTCCACCGGACGAATCTCTGGTGAATTTGGGGGGTTGGCAGTTATTGTCTCTGTACCAATCCAACGTAGATCGCGCGTAATGGCATGATGCCAGGTCCGGCCAAAATAATGTCTCGGCTCCGTGAGACCGCAGGAAAGGCAACAGACGCTTCTGGAGGCACTCGGTGCGGTAAATTTCGCTGTTGATGGTACCCATTGTGATTTACGGTTTACTCAGTTTACCGCATTGGCATATGGCCTGCCAGAGCAAGTATTTTTTGTCGAATTTGTCTACTTTCTTCTTCCTTATGTCTTCCGTAACATCAAACCGTGATTTGGCAACGTAGAACTCCAGCCCCGGTATCTGCTTTGCGTCTGATGTATGATTCGTCATCCATAACCACACACATCGGTCTCGTTAACCACTCTCGATACAGCTTCCTTGCGCGGGATTTGGCCGCCGTGTTTTGATGATCACGCCGGTTCGGTGCCTTCCGGACCTTGAATAAACGAAGCCCAGCTTGTTTCATGGTTTGTTGAACGAACCAGGCGGAACACTTTGCCTTCAGAGCCGCGTCGCGAATCGAAAGGTTCGGATTACGCTTGAAATAATCCAACACCTTCCGGGCCTTCACAGGGTCAGCTGTCTTCGATTTTCTTCCACTTCCAGCCCGCCGCTCGGTCGTCTGGGACTCCTTAAACGATTTTACCACCCGAGCCACAGTTGTATGGGTGATTCCCAGTTGTCTTCCGATCCATCTCATGGTCGCAGTCGGATTTTCCATAACGGCGCGCAAAATTCTCCGGCGATTTTCTTCTTGTTTCGATGACATCTCAATAATCACTGAACCGATCGTTATGAAATTTTGCACATGTAAACATTTCACTCCAAACTAGTTATACCTAGATTTTCATCAATTTTTACCCACGGATAAAAATGGTGCATTTTTTTCGAGTACAAGCCTTAATATGCGATTCCAGCATGACCAATAAAGGATATAAAATATGAAGGAACAACAAGCAGATACAAGGAGGTGGTAGTCATCAAACGACTGTAGCAGTAAGATCCTGGACCGACATTTGGATGCTGTTGAAAATTATTCGATGGGAGATGTGGATACACGTATAAAAAGTAGAAAGTTGAGAGCCGTGATGATAAAAAAAGGGAAGCTACACATTTTTTTTTTCTCGTAAATGAGTGGTTCCCTCAGTGGTTTCCTGAGTCTCCTGTTCAAAAGTTTTAGACCATGAACGAAATAGTTTACTCTACCATAACAAATGAGGCCTGTTCAGACGAATTCAGTACCCAACCACGGCTACTGAAACTGGGAAGCTACTGCAGTCTATTATCGCCGGTATTTTAGGTCGAGTCCTTCCTTCCTGTTTTTTAGATTGTATCAATTACCGAGTCGCAGGAAGACAATATATATAAGCTTCCACTTGCCGGTTGGGTACTTGGTTTCGGCAAACGTCTACCAGAACGACGAACGGTTCATAACTTTGTTCTCCTGCTCCAGCTTCTGTCATCAGTCACACTTCTTTTTCTCACGAAGGGGCTGCATTTTGAGTGTCACTTCCTTTTAGCGAATGACTGGCAACGAGATGAAGTATTCGATTTTTTACAGTTGTCATTCTTGCATTTATCGCAAGGATCCGACTCTAATTGAAAGGTCCCGCTATTTATACCCTTCGGAGTGTTGAAACACCCTCCAAAGGTGCGCCCCTTTGTCAGTCAAAATTGGATTCCTTAGCAACAAAAATAAGCAATGACACCGATTCTGATGCATATCAGAACCCTAGTCTTAACTACTTCAAACTAGGGAACATCGAATAGTAGATTAGGAATCATATAGATGAAGACTAACTAACTCATTTTTTCCTTGTTTCCTCGGTGCACAAAGCCGAGTCTTGTCACTATCAACAAGGCATAAAAAGTAACAAGGACTAAGATGTGTTCCTTTGATAGATTACTGAAAAATCGTGTTCCCCCTTGTTTGAAGCAGTCACGACTAGGAATCGGTGGTAGATCTTACATCCCGTAAAGTACCACGAAAAGGTGATCTACCCACGTTACGGGGTACCGAAAGTTATTTTCAATGTACGAAAATCCCGGAAATTGATCGGTTTTCAAACAGAACTCAGCCACGGTTGCCAAAATTTAACTTCTAGCCTGTCAGAAATAACCACGCTCGGATAGCAGGGTTATTCGATAACTCATCTGTCACTTTTAACCACCGCCCATTGGGACACAGTCTTGGAAGTGAAATTAAGGACCAGCCATAAATGACGTAGAATTTTTTTTTTTTTGGCAACTTAACCCCCCACCTCGTAGCGTATTAATCTGTGGCACATGTATAATTTTTATGTATAAGTATCATTAAATATAATGAGTTAAGGGAAGATGAATCAAAAATACAACAAACACAAATAAATTGTCATACTTATTTATTATCAAACATTGTATTTCACTTTATATTTTATACACATTACATTTTTTACTTTTACATTTAACAAGAATAATCCATCCATTCAGAAAAAAAAATCCCAAACATATCTGAAACATTGGACTTATCGATATCAATTATTCATGTTTATTTCAATATTTATAAATTTATTTTGTATCGCATTACTCATCGAAATTAAAATTACAGGGATGATTTTCGCGGATTTGTCGCGGATTCGAACTTTCAGTCGCGAAAATCGCAGAAACATTAAATGATGTCGCGAAAATCGCGAAGGGACTAATGTGCTGTCACAAAAATTGTGGAATTCATTGTAACCTTTCCGTCCCGGATTATTTTGCTGTCATCAATTTTGTTGTTCATTTGGCTCTCAATTTTTTACTGGTTCAAACCAAACACCCTGCAAATAATCGAGAAATGATCTCATTAAAAAAAAGTCACACCGGATTTATACGAAAATTCCCTCGAGTCTGTCCAATGTGAGACATTTTCATATTTTTTATTTATTTCCAATATGAACATAGTATTTTTCGTTGTCAAATCATAACCGAACCGTATATATGCGAGTAATTACCATGTATACCGGATATTCTAGGTGCTCCAAACCGTCCTGGAGTTCAGTTGATTTGTTCTAATATATCAACTAAGACTGCAATAATGTCTGTAGTAATGAAATATGTCCAAATAGATTCAAAGTGTCTATGTGGATCGTGCCCGACCTATTGCTACGTATACAAGATGTTGTAGGTTCTGAAATCATTCTGGAGATCAGATTATTTTTTTCTACTAGATCAGAAGCGGGCCTAGATCACTAATTCAATATCTTTAGTATCGAAATATGTCCAAACAAATTTGCAGTGTCTATGTGGATCATGCCAACCTATTTCCGTGTATGCCAAATGTTCTACGATTTCCAAATCGATATTTCGATACTACCAATATTATCCCAGTCTTTGTTGATCTAGTAAAACAAATCATCTGAACTGCTGGACGATTTGGAGAACCTAGATCGTCTGGTATACGTGGAAATAATTAATCATTATCCATATAGACACTATGAATCTGTTTGGACATATTTCGATACTACAGACTATATCCCAGTCATGGTTGATCTAGTAGAATAAATCATCTGAACTCCAGAACGATTTGGATAACTTAAAACATCTGGTATACATGGCAACAGTTCATGCATGATCCACATAGACACTGTGCATCTGTCTTCCAGATATTTCGATACTAAAGGCCCAATCTCGGCTCTCTTTTAAAAAGTGAAAGTACTTCAAAGAACACTAAGTTGAGAGCAGGCAAAAATCTAATATGCTATAAGCAATGAGCTTGAAATGCCATGTAGTAGGGGAAATGACGGCTTCGGCATGACAGACTATTTTCGGCAACCCAAATTGAAACACTATTTTCACTAGATTTTCTTACGAAAACACTTCGCTGAATGCATGCAAACGATTCTTTATGCTTTCAGCTTCAATTTGACTATACTTTATCACTGAGAAAAATCAATCTAGCAAGGTTTTCTTGAAATACAACACACGCACTACAAATTGTAGCTGATTTCGAGTTGACGATAATAGAACAGCAGATTTACATGCAGTTCAAATGGAACGGTTGCCGAAGAAAAACTGGTTGCCGACAATACTCGCTCTCACTAGAGAAGATTGGAGCTTTGTAAAAGCGTTTCAAAACAGTTTTTGACAATTCTTTCGACTGAAATTGTTAGAGCAGCTGGCAGCAAAAGATTGTAAACAAACCAATACTGCATATGTGTGCGTTCCATAGAGAAAAAGGCTATAGAAAGAAGGTCGCTGCTTAGGTTGCCGAGAATACGTAAATTCCCCTAGTATACAAATGGTATTTCTAGGTTCTAGATTTCGCGGATCAAATTTAGAAAATCTTGTATTAAAGGGTGATACGGTCAAAATTTGGTCAAGGGAAAACGCGTGTAAATCGGTGAAATCGTTTATTTAAAAAATCAAATTAAATTTCTTTTTCAAGTTCAATTAGTATAAAATTCAGGAAAAATATTCAGTTAGGCTTCCGCTTTTCCAAATCCGAATTGCCGGGCCTTACGCTTGACCCCTGCCATCAGATTTTGTACAGCCACCTTGTCCACCTTCTTCGCCGCAGAAAGCCAGTTTGCCTTGAACTGCTGCTCGCCCTTAGCAGTTTTTTTGGTCTTCTTTAGGTTCCGCTTGACAATAGCCCAGTATTTCTCAATTGGGCGGAGCTCTGGCGTGTTGGGAGGGTTCTTGTCCTTGGGAACCACCTGCACGTTGTTGGCAGCGTACCACTCCATGGCCTTTTTACCGTAATGGCAAGATGCCAAATCCGGCCAAAACAGTACGGAACAACCGTGTTTCTTCAGGAGAGGCAACAGACGTTTATTCAAACACTCTTTAACGTAAATTTCTTGGTTGACAGTCTCGGAAGCTATGAAAATGCTGCTTTTCAAGCCACAGGTACAGATGGCTTGCCAAACCAGATATTTCTTTGCGAACTTTGACAGTTTCATGTGCTTGAAAACATCTGCTACCTTTCCCCTTCCTTTTGCCGTATAAAACTCCTGTCCCGGAAGCTGCTTGTAGTCGGCTTTGACGTAGGTTTCGTCGTCCATTACCACGCAGTCAAACTTCGTCAGCATCGTCGTGTACAGCCTCCGGGATCGCGCTTTGGCCGTCGTATTTTGTTTATCATCGCGATTTGGAGTCACTACCTTCTTGTAAGTCGATAGTCCGGCTCGTTTTTTGGCTCGATGCACGGTTGTAGACGATACACCCAGCTTATTTGCGGCATCTCGGAGAGAGAGAGGTTAGGGTTTCGCTTGAAACTACCGGCAACTCTCTTTGTCGTCTCAGCGGCTTCCGGTTTTCGATTTCCCCCCGATCCAGACTTCCTGGCTGTCGACAAACGTTCCCCAAACACTTTAATTACATTTGTTTCGGTTGATTTGGCAACTTTTAGCGATTTTGCCAACTTTGCGTGCGAGTGGCTCGGATTTTCGCGATGCGCGAGCAAAATTTTGATACGCTGCTCTTCTTGCTTGGACGGCATTTTGACAACTGAAGAGTGAATTCCAAAATCAAAATAGGAGCAACATTCTACACACACACATCTTCAAAATGAGGGGTGTTCAGGTTTTTTAAATGCAAAATTGAAAGAAATACGTCAAGTTGATATTGACCAAATTTTGACCGTATCACCCTTTACAAGGGCAAGGGCTGTTAAACAGCCCTGCATTTTCTCAACCCTTCCCTCCTCTTTGCTTGCCCGTGTGTGTGCTAGTGAACAAAGCTCAATTTCAATGATCGTGGCGTTCAACGTAAACGGTGCCGGCGGTGGCCAGGACGGGCTGCACAATAAGTGCCTCTGTACCGGCCAGGAGATGATCGAGACGGTTCCTCTCAATAGTCGGAACAACAACAACATCAACGTCACAGATGAGCCTCATCATCATTCCAGTCTATCCTATTACAGTGGACGTTCTACACACCATCTGCTGACCCAACACTCAGTTATGGTTGAGTTTTATAGCATTGAATCCTCCACCAGAGCCCGCGAAGATCAACTATGCCGAGCCAGAAAAACTCAATGTTGATAGAAACGATACGGACTCCAGTTGGAACTACACATTGGAAGCAGCCGTCTGCAAGGATGCCTGCAACGGACGAGCCCCTTTGCTACACGATCCTACCATCTTCGGCAAGAAGGCACACCCTGTACAACGACCGTCAATCATTAGTCAACCATGGTCCTAAACCAGCCCTTCTGGGAGCCGGCGGAGGAAACGGATTTGCACCGAATTGTTCACCGTCCGAGTTTCATCCGTCGGAAAACTGGAAACCAACACCGGCCGGAACACACGTCGGACTGATGACGGGCGCACCAACCAACTTCATTCAGCCGGTACAGCAACAGGGGAAAGTGATGATGGTCTACGGACAGCCAACACCGATACGCTGTTCAATCTGTTCTGCCTGTACGGACATGTTGTCAGGATAAAGTTCCTGAAGACCAAAGAGGGTACCGCCATGGTCCAGATGGGAGACACCAGCACTTGAACAACATGCCAATCGGAAATTATGGTACCAAAATTCAGATTGCATTTTCCAAGCAGAACTACTTGTTGGACAAATTCGATCGGCTCAAGGACTACAGCGCCTCCAAGAACAATTGCTTGCTTCCCCGAGCAGACTCTCCACTTCTTCAATACACCACCCGCTGTGTCCGAGGGTCTACTGCTGACTGCATTCACCACCAAGGACTGCCACCAGTCGCAAGTGCGAATGTTCCCGCTGAAATCTGAACGTTCCTACTCCGGATTGGTCGAGTTCCCGAGCGTAGCCCTGGCGGTGAACTCCATCATGAAGTGCAACCACAGCACGGTCGATCACAAAGGCAAAAAATTCCCGTCCATCATGAAGCTGTGGTTCTCCTCGTCCAAGGCGATGAATAATGCGTGGAGCAACAAGACCATCGAAAACATGGGCATGGCCACGGCACCTGGCAAACCCAACAGCCTCCACCATGGCAGCAGCGTCCGGTGGTGGGACGCCCATTTCGATGACGGGCAGCTGTCTCAAACACGATGAACCAATGTAAGATGGAGTCCATGTCCTTAGAAGGAAAGCAACAGCAACGACGAGACTTGGTGGAGATTCACGGTTGTGTTTTGAAAAAAAAATGATAATATTGTGGCAACATCAATAACAAATTTTGACACATGCACACTACACAGGCGCAGAAAAAGCCAGTAACTTTAAAGATCAGGAAAATTGTAAACATGGGTACCAAACAGTGCCAATGACTGTGCCCAAGCTTGTTTTTGGCACACTGCGGAGTGACCAACCCCTTGCCCTTGACTGAGCCACATTTTGAAACCTTCATGTTGATGGAATATGAATCAGAATATGCCTCTGCACCAAAACGTCAAAATCTATAACATATTGGATTCAAATTGGAGCTGTGTTCGATTTGGTGAATTTTCACTTAATTTGACACTTCGAAAATAAATTAAGATGTTCGAAACTCCCACTGTTGTTTATCGGCCGAAAATTGTTCATCTGTCAAATTTACGTGGAAATTCACCAAATGGAACACAGCCTGAACTACTGGAATTTTGGCGCCTTCAGAAAAGTTGTTTATTTTTATGAGATAAACAACTTTATCGAAGAGGTAAAGTCTTTGGAATGTAAGAGTTAAAAGTTAGATTTTGACGCCATCCATGCCGGTCAGTTTTGAAATAATTGTTTATATCAAAAGATGGTCCTTAGTATAATAAGCAACTTTGCTGAAGGCACTCGGAAGTCCCGGAAATACTTCGTTTCGAAGTTATAAATTGTATCCCGCTAGATTGCATTGCTGGCCTTGTTACAGCTAGTTACAGCAGAACCGAACCTTGATACTGGTTGAACTTCCAGGCGGAGGTTGGCATCCCAGGTTCAGTTTGGACAATGAAGAAGCAGTTTGCCACCTGCGGATGAGTCACTTCTTTGAGCGAAGCAATTTCTAAAGAATTCCCCTACGAATTCCGAGCGAAATTAAGTTGCAGGAATTTTAGGATTATCGATTATCACTGATACGGTTCCAGCCAGTATTGGAAGCAGCAAGGGGAAATCAACGTCACAAATTTAAATGTTTGAATCGGGTCCTGATAATTTTTATGGTATAGTGATGTCCTACTTAGGCCATTTTTGCAATTAGCACGTACTTCAACTATGAACCTTCTGATGTGCCTTGAATTGTCAACCCCCATCCCAAATCAAACAAGCCGCTCCAGGCCATGAACCCGTTTTTTTTTATCTACTACCATCATGTTCCTGTGGTGATGAAGCAAGGCTGAGTAGTTCAATGTTCTCATTTCGTCATTTCGGAAACAATTATCGCACCATAAGAGGGCTCTCATGATGGGTGTCGAATGTTTGTTTGCCGAGAACTGCACGATTAATCAATTTCGTTTGAAGCGCAAAAAGTTGCGACCTCGTTCCATCGCATTTTCCAAAACCCACCAAACACAAGAACTCTCACAAGATTATAGTCTTCTACATATCGCGTGTCGAAAAATCACAGCCTCCGGCTTATCCGACAACAAACTCTGCTTCTGTTGCTGCTTCATTGTTGCACTGTTAGACCACTATCTGAGCGGCTTCGAAGGCAACCTTGAGGTGGTATAGCACCCTCTTTGTAGTATCTATGCCTATACGGTGTAGCACATGTGGTGTATTACACTAACTTGATATTCTCCATATAGAGTTAATGCGCGCACGCTGTTTATGTTGTTGTTGTTGTTGCTGTTGGCGATGACGGTGCGGTACAGTACCATTTACTCTTCCATAGCCTACCAAGATCGGTCAAGCTTCAGGTTACTCACCAGGCACAGTCCCGTCAATGGTCTCGTTTCCAATATAACACAAGATTCTTCCAGTTAGAAGGTTAAACAGAATCGTCAATTTGCGGTAAATTGCAGCGCGGGGAGGAGGAAGGCACAAAATCTCGTGGAAGTCAATTTAAAGGAACAAAACTCTATCAGTACTTTGGTGTCATTAGAAACGAGACAAAACTGTCCAAATGCCCGCTTGACTAGATTGTGCAGTATGATTAACCTTAAGCTGGACTGATCTTGAGCATTAGTCGAGTAGTCCCTTTAAAATTGGCTTCCACGAGTTGTGCAAACTGTGCAATGCGAATAACCTTAAGCTGGAACGATCTTGTAGCTAACTATAACAGTGGGAAGCAAATATTGATTGTTTTTCAACTTTCTCGTCCTGTGAATGCAGGCAGACGGTTTGAAGAATGGAATAAGGGATGCTGATGGATGTCCCCGTTCAACAACACTGTACATCTTAATCAAACCCAGCGAGTGGTAAATGGAATTTATATGTCACGTGGGCGAGGTGGTCGGTCGAAAGAACTGGTTAATGCGAACTACATATCGGTGATCGACCGTACCGTGTCGCGTCCTGTATGTCCGCAATGGTGGCCCAGATTAACTTGAATGCGTTTGGCGTAACCATCAGTATCACTATTTAGATTCCAACACTCAGAATCAATACAACCGCTATTGCCTTTTAATTGGATTATTACCATCGACAATAAGTGTGCTCGTCACCTAGAACTCAGCCCATTCGATGCTAAATAATAACACACGAGGAAGCGCATTTATTCGATCGTTGATTGCCATTCGAATACACTGAAATAAGCCTTTCTTTCGATGATAAGCATGTTCGATTAATTGAAATAAGTGCAGTCAGACGGCGTCACATTTTGAATGTGTCGGATCATAGTGTGGTGGCAGGCAGCAAGAGCAGCAGTGTGATAATCCTGCTGCACGTGTTTGTGTAGACGCGAACTACGGTTCTATCTGCCTCTGCTTGTTGGCAGTTCGCGATGGAGCGGGCTTTGTTGTACCGTACCCATACCTACATGTCCGTCTGTCACTATCGGTGTGTTAGAAATGTTACTCTAGAACGGGAAATCGGTTGCTCAGTTACGTACCTACCTACTTTAGTGGCTCAATTGCGTTTCTTGTGTTGCAAATTGATAAGGTGACATCGTTGTAAATGACGCTTTGTGAATCATAGAAAATGGAAGGGCACAGTATTGCAATCTGCTGAATGCGTATGTTAGACGTAACATTTATTTGTGGCTTTGTCTATCACTGAAATTCTTCTATAGCTAACGCGCAAAAAATAATGTTATTAGAAGCCCTGTCAAATGTTGCCAAGCGTTGGATCAACTTAATCTGATGTCAGTTAAACATTTCTCAAATTTTCTTTATAGAGCTTGTGATAACTTAATCCTGCTTAAAATACCCTCATAAATTGTGGTCGTCCGATCGAATGTCATTTGACCAAAAATTAATGGAATTTAAATCGATGAACCTCATTTCAGTATAAGCTGGAGCATTGCAACAAAGAATTTCCAACGATTACGACGTTCAGGATCATTAGCATACTGGGCACTAAACCGGGAATCAACGGGGAATCAAATCCCAGTCCGCATCATGCCGTGCGGATTTATTTGCTTTTTGCTGAAGGAAGTGTTACTGCTACCTAAAGCTACGACAAATTTAAACAGCACTTGTCAGTGTTAAATATTACATTGTCAACCTTGTTTAACTCTTATTCCTCTTCGATCCTTGTTTGAACCCTACCCGAGGTAATCCTGCTTGAACATCGATTTCGATCCTTCGGATTCTTCTGGTAATTTGGAGAAACTTTGTTCTGCAGCCATGGCGCCTAAACGCAAAAGAAAAAGGCAATCCAAGGGGTAATCAATTCTGCACACTGTGCCGAAACACAGCATGACATAATGGTTGGCACATTAGGGCACACTTTGACAAGTAGAACACAAACAATATAATATAAAACGGCATCACTTTTGAGTGTTTTGAGCGTACTTTCTTTACTCATCAATCAAGAATTTAAAATCATCAAACGTACAACCACCGGTGTTGACGATCTTTCGAAAAATTGTGTAAGTATTGTTTGAATCGTGAATCTCTTCAAACCTAGCAAAACTACATAAGTCCGTCTCATCCGAATCAAAACTAAGTCCATCGGGCCTCACTTCAGTCGAGTTCATCTACACCATGGCCGATCCTTGTCGGTACGGCAGTTAAGATGGCTGAAATGGGTTACCTCTAGAGACGATTCGTTTTCGATAAAAAAAATGCCCGACGATTGCCTTTGGGGATAAACACCAACAATTTCATCAATATTATGCAAATGGATTTATACTGTCGTGGGTATCCAATATCGAAGTGTATAACGAAGGATCAGAACAGGATCTTCTGCGATAGTTGAAGTACATTGACAATTTTGTTATGCAGAATGGGCAATAAAACAGAAAACAAGCTTATCATAGGGGTGGCCAGATTTAAATTCCGGTCTTGCCGAGTATCTCAGGGACGGAAAATTTCCCATTTTATCCTGTGTTTTTCCTCGGATATTCTTGTTAGTCCCAATTGGTATGGACTTCGATGGCATGACCACAGGACTTTATAGGGATGTCCATAGAATGCTATAAGCTCTTGAATCACGAATCGCCCACGTCTGTGTGGATCTGAGTGGATTGGGCGGAAACTTCTCGAGTTCTATAAAGACCTACAGGCGCCGGATAAAGCGTTTCCGCTGAAGTCTGCGTTGACCGAAAATCCTATTTTCGAAGCATAACAGATCTTCAGGGGGAAAGGTTTGATAGTTTGCGTCGGTGGTACATTGTGTAAGTCATTGTGTTTCTTATTATCGAGTCACTATGAACATTCTTCCTGTCGAACATGACTTGACTATGGCTGGTTTCGTTCGTCAAGCGCATCAGTTCATTTCATTTGAAGCAAAGACTTGTTTCAATTGACGCAATGAATGGAATTCTCATTCGATTTGTCATTTGTCTTCAGGCATCAAAATATAGTATCCGTACAATATCGGGTGCCGATAGGGATGGCATCCGTGTTATATGTAGTAATATAATGTTATTTTATATTAAACGAAAATTAAATTAACGAGGCCATTCTGGAGTCCAAGATGGCTGCCATCGGGCTCAGGAAAAGTCGCAAATACACTACTATATCGGTATTTTTGGAACGAGGATGACGCGTAGATGCCGAAAATTGATACCCGACACCATTTTGGAATCCAATATGGCGGCCATGGGGTTACAGAAAAAGTCGACAGTGAGCATTCATAAGGGCGTATACGCGATGATCGATTCTCTTCATCGATTTTCTCTTTTCTTAATAACTCGCTAGATTTAACGTTTGTCGGTGCGTTTGTTGTTGCTTTTGAAAGCCAATACAACCTATTACAACTCTACATTGAACAAATTCTACAAAATTGTTTCGCTTAGCTGTAGCAATGCAAAGAGAAAAACGATGAAGAGAATCGATCATCGCGTATACGCCCTTATGCATGCTCACTGTCGAAGTGTCAAAAACACTAACACTTTTCGGAATGGAGACGACGCGTAGAAGCTGAAAATAAATATTCAACGTCATTTGTAGGGTATTTGACACTTCTTCTGAAATCGGAAGCCACCATCTTGAATTTCAAGATAACGTTGGACATCGATTTCTGGTCTCTAGATGTCACCCCGATTCCAAAAATATCCACATTGATCGGTATTTGACAGTATATCACACTTTTTCTGAACCAATCTCTCCATGTTAAATTTTGAAATGACGTCGTACATTGGTTTCTGGCCTCTAGACGGTGATATCGAAAATACCCACATTGAAGGGGGTATTTGACAGTATTTCCCACTTTTTCTTCAACTGGAAGCCGTCATCTTGGATTTCAAAATGACGTCGGCACGGCATCAGATTTTTCCACTTTTTCTGAAATCGGAAGCCGCCAGCTTGGATTTCAAAATGAAGTAGGATATCGGTTTTCAGCCTCCAGACGTGACCTCGATTAAAAAATACCCACATTGATGGATATTTGACAGTATTTCTCACTTTTCTTGGAAGCCGCCATCTTGGATTTCAAAATGCCGACGGATATCGATTTTTATTCTCTAGATGTCATCCCAATTCCAAAAATACCCATATTGATGGGTATTTGACAGTATTTTCCGCATTTTCTCGAACCGGAAGCCACCATCTTGGATTTAAAAATGGTGTCGCATATCTATTTCCAATCCCTAGATGACATGCCGATTCCAAAAATACCTATATTGATTTTATGAAATCGGACGCCACCAATCTTGGATTTCAAAATGGCGTCGGAATTAAATTTTTATTCTCTAGACAGCATCCTGGTTCCAAAAATACCAATATTGATGGGTATTTGACAGTATTTCCCACTTTTTCTTAAACTGGAAGCTGCCATTTTAAATTTCAAAATGGCGTCGCATATCAACTTTCGATCTCTAGACTTCACCCCGATTCCAAAAATACCCATATTGATGGGTAAACAAACCACCCGACAATGATAAATTCGACATCCACGTGCGCAGAATGAACCGAGTGAACAATCAACAGAAGTCAGGAAAACAACGCGAATTCGGATCGAATAGCTTCGCTTCAATGCGAAAGTAAGCTCATTTGACAATGGAAGACGAAATGAACAGGAGTCAAGCCAAAACAAACAGCATGAAAACTGATCGAAAGTGATTCTGTTGATGTTGAAGGGGATATGCTCGAAGAGAAGATAGAATGACTTTCAATTGAAAGTGATGGTTGACAGCTTCGTCGTCGCTTGACGATTTTCAATTGAAAGTGACTTTGTTGGGCCCTGACCACAACTGCATCGTAGGTTGGTAGGCTTAGTGGTGTGCTATTAGGAGGTGGTAGAAGGCATCATAATCAGCTATGCGATAGGCTCGGTTTATATATTTGAGCACACGCACTTCCGAGTCGATCAGATGATTCAAAACGATCGCCCGTTCGAGTTCTGGGTATACTTTAGTCGTGGAGGATTTAATAGAAAGGAATTTCATTCATCATCGATCGGGTTTCTTCTCTGTTTCTGTACACCTGCAAGGAATCAACAATTCAAAAGGTCATCGAGCCAGAATCTTGTGTACGGGTTGAATTTTCTTGAACACCATATTGGTTTGATGGTTTCCAGTTCCTTTTCGACCTCTTGACCCGCTTACGCTCTAATGAGAATGAAGGTGAATGCTTGCCATCCATCCATCAGAGAAATTGAGAATGTAAACACAATCGCAAAAGTCATGACTTTCAGGTTTGCCAAACACATGGAATATTGATACCTTTTTTTTTTTTTTTTTTTTTTCCTTTGATTTATTTTCCGTCGATCTTGTTTTCCGTGCTCAGCACCAATGCTACCGACGCCAGAGAGGCAGCTCCTACACCTGGACCCTACCTATCGACCCATCAACTCATGAACCGGGGACCAACGGCTTTACTTCCCTTCCGAAGGAAGGCGTGGTCAGAGATGTTATGCCTCAGAACATCCCGGCGGCGCCGACTGGGATTGAACCCAGGCCTGCTGGGGTGAGAGGTAATCACGCTTACCACTACACCACCGGCGCCGCTGTTATATTGATACCTTGATAGGCATACTTTGATTGACCTTGACAGGCACGTTCGGCACAGTGCTTGGCACAACTCAATCACTCGGCACGAATTCATGTGTGCAGAGTTGAATACCGCTAGGGGCAATCTCTTGATCCCCTTTCTGATGAAAGTCATTTGAGCAATCAATTTGATATGCTCACGGATGATGAGGATGATCCATCATCCAGGCAAAATTCAAATAAACTTTCCCGGATTAATGCTAATAAGGAAAAGGTCCCATCTATCGTGGTAACCACTTCCGATTTCCATGCTCTTCGCACGGAAAAAAAATTCACTTCAAATTGGCTGTCGGCTGAATACCGTGTATTGGCTGAAACCTTGGACGGATTCAAACGTCTTCTCAACTATTTTACTAGGAAACGACACAATTTTTTCACTTAGGACACCAAAACTGAACGTCTGTTCAAGGTTGTCTTGAAAGGTCTGCCCAGTAGTGAATCCCTGGATCAGATCAAAGATGGATTGACCAACCTACTTGGAGTTGTGCCAGTCCAACTAATAAAAATGAAATCCCGTTCTGGCGATTCGCGAAACAGGATTTCTAATGATTTTTATTTAGTTCACTTCAAGTTCCCAAGAGGAAGTTCCTTAAACCTCAACCAGTACCGTAAGTGCCAAAGATGGTGCAGCTAAATGCATGAATTGTGGTGATTGCTCTCACGCAAAGGACGACTGTCCTGTGAAGGGAGATCCTAAGAAATTTAAATGTTCAAATTGTGGTGAAAACCACAAATCCAATTTTTGATAATGTAAGAATCGCAAAGCGATCCTACAATGTCGTTCTAAGCGTTCCGAATAGGTACTAATTGCTCTGCTGTTAACAACGGTCAGCGAGAAACAAATTCTACATTCGGATCCTTATGTAAAAACAGCTCCCTTGCTTCAAATTCTTCATCTATACCTGCTGCCAGTGTTGGGAAAATATCAAAAAATCAAATCTCACCAACGCCCATGATCACGCTCGATTTTCGTAGACAAAAATCAACAAGCAAACAACTGCGGTTGATTTTGCAAGCTGTGATATCGCAGCTCAGAATATCAAGCTAACAAAACTCACCAACTGCAAATCTCACCAAACTGTGGTGAGATTGAGTTTAATGATTTTTGCTTTACTACCCGAATGCAACCGAAACTTCCATAACGGCTTGCAGCAGTCCCTTCGCGTCTGCAATCGGTGAAGATTAAAAAGAGATAGCAAACTATGCTTTCTCTTTCTAAGAAAACGATGTGCAATGGAATCATTTTTGTGTCGAGTCAACTCTCAGCTTGATTTTTGCACGTTGTAAATAGTCTCGCAATATCAAAGGAGCTTGTAAAATCAATATCAAGCATGATATTTTGTTCCAATATCACGCGTGATATTGCGAGCGCATGAGAGTGGAAAAATATCAATTGATTTCTGATTTTGCCAACACTGCCTGCTGCTAACCTATGATGCTATTGCAGCTGGTAAAAATCGAAATACAAATTCTAACCAACATAATTCTAAAAAAAAAAACGAAATTTTGATGCTTTTGACTTGGCCCAATTGTGGAAAGGAAGAGGTTGATTTCAGAATTTTTGAATGACAACCGACCGATGCATTGCATAGCAACCTAACAATCTAGATATTAAGATCGTGGTAGACCTTGCTTTCTTCGAATTATGAATTCCGGAGAACTTTGAGATTTGGACGTAATTGCTTTTGTAAACAAACACGTCTATCGCCGATTAATCGTAAATTGAAACTTATTATCGCGAACAAACCATACTAAATGATAAAGGAATCATTTCTCTACCTGTTTGTGCCGTTAATTTTTTAGATTGAGCTTTAATTTGCGAGAAATTGGCGATTGACGTGTTTGTTTACAAAAGCAATTACGCCCTAATCTCAAAGTTCTCCGGAATTGTTCTCTTTTACCCAAGCTACCGTTCAATAAAGACGCTTTAACTTTGCTCTGCCTATTTTATTAGGTTATGGGCCCAGCACAGTAGAAGGAAAATTTGAAAAGTTTCGTTTCGTTTGTTCGCGGAAATGGGTGAAGAAAAGTTGTGGCTGTTCGATGGAATCAATTTCGGTGACTGGAAGGTTCCGAGTTACGGTTCTAATGGAGGACAAAGATTTGTTGGACTGTCTGGAGAAGGCCATCGAAGACGAGCAGTACGCAAGGGAGCTCCAAGCGGACACAGCGGCAGTCAAGGCGGAGAAGAAGAAGAAACTCGAAGAACGCATGGCCAGAGACCGGAAGTGCAAAAATTTGCTCATCAACCGAATAGCAGAGGACCAACTGGACTACGTGAAGGACAAATGGACGGCGAAGGAAACTTGGGACGTTTTGAAGAACGCGTTCGAGCGGGTTGGGATCGCCGGGAAGCTGTACTTGAAGAAGCAGCTCCAGGAGCCTTCGCCTACGTTAATCACGGCTTTGGAAATTATCCAACCTGACCAATTGACCCTGGAGTACGTCAAGAAGCGGTTGATGGACGAGTCTGCAAAACGTGCTAATCAATGCGATGGAACGCGAAAGGAATCTCAAACCGAACGGGAGAGCCAAACACAAGCAGAAGGGAAATGCAAATGTCAGTTGGGAAAATGAGGTGTCGTTCATCGCTGCTACGGGCAACGGTGCTTATTCGACGACTAATGTGATGCCCAATATGCGAGTAGAATGGTTTCTGGATTCGGGTACAACAGACCATATGCTGAAGGACAAGCATTTATTTGAAGAACTACACCCGCTGACGAGGAAAGTTACCATTGCTGTGGCAGAATCTGCTGGTACCGAATCTCCGTACGTCAGCTTGACGAATGATGGTGAAGATTGCTGGAGGAAAAGTGGCCATTGAGAAGAATGATCGAACTGTGTGTGTGGGACGTCGAGCTGGTCAACTATATGCCCTAGACATTTGCCTTCGTGGTAGTGTGGAGTCGAGTGCGAGTGCTATGACGTCGAAGCACGAAGTTTTCGAGTTGTGGCATCGAAGGTACGGCCATTTAGGAGAAGCAAACATGAAGAACCTCTGGAAGCATGGGATGATCGAAACGGATACGATGATCCGGGACTGGCCTAATCGATGGATTTGCGAAGTATGTTTAAAAGGTAAGCAGACGAGGCAGCCGTTTGAAGAAACGGTAGAGCGGCGTTCATCTCGGCCGTTGGAACTCATCCACTCCGACGTGTGTGGACCGTTTACTCCAACCACGTGGAACGGGAAACGTTTCTATGTCTCGTTTATGGATGATTATAGTCACTTCACGGCGGTCTTTTTGCTGGCATCGAAAGACGAGGTTCAGGAGAAGTTCGAGCAGTACTGTGCGCAAGTAACGGCATTTTTCGGTGCGAAGGTGGTGAGGCTGCGGTGTGACAATGGCGTGGAGTATACCAGCAACTCGTTCAGGAAGTTTTGTCGAACTAAAGGGATTCGCATGGAGACAACTGCTCCGTACAGTCCGCAGTAGAATGGGGTGGCGGAACGATTAAATCGCACCTTGTTGGATAAATCACGGTCCATCCTGCAAGATGCTGGTTTGCCGAAATCGATGTGGGTGAAGCTGTCCTAGCTGCTACATACATTTTGAATCGAAGCCCGACGTCTGCTCTGGAAGAAAGAAAAATTCCTTTTGAAATTTGGTACGGCAAAAAACCGAACGTGGATAAAATGCGTGTGTTCGGTTCAACGACATTTACCTGGGTGTCGAAGGAAAAACGTGGCAAATTGGACCCAATGGTGGGATACACGACGAATGGATACAGGATCTGGGACCCTAGAAAGAAGACGATTTTCACATCCCGTGACGTTGTGTTTGACGAGGAACGGAAACCGGAGCGAAAACCAGATCCAGTGAAGGTAATTTACGAATTGGACGCAGAAGACGAGTCCGATGTGAAGGCGGACACTTGTCTGTGCAGACTGATCCAACTGAGGAGGAGTCATCCGAAGAAAGTGAGTCTGAAGATACAGCGGAGGAAGAGGAAGCTACCGGCGCGCTCCCTCCGCAATCAGGAGTAGACAAGTGCTCTGCAGAAACGTCCACGAGGCAAAGCGGACGGGAACGCAAACTCCCCGCCGAGAATGTACGAACAACGAACGACATGGTGATGGCGTTCGCATTGAATGCGGAGGCATTCGTGGAGGACCTACCGTCAACCATAGATGGTTTACAAAAGCGGAGAGATTGGATCCATTGGAAGGCTGCAATCAACAGTAAACTGGAATCGCTACAGAGGACCGAAACATGGGAGCTCGTTCCGAAACCGGCAGGAAAGAACATCGTAGATTGCAAGTGGGTCTTCAAGGTGAAGCGTGATGATGCTGGAAATGTAGATCGCTACAAGGCTCGACTGGTGGCGAAAGGCTATTCGCAGCGGAAGGGGTTTGAGTTCGACAAGACGTATGCACATGTAGCCAAAATAACCACAGTGAGAACGCTGCTTTCGGTGGCGAACAAGTAGGGGTCCTCAATGGTGTGCTAACAGAGGAGATATAGGGCCTTATTACGGGTGTCACTACACGGTGATAAGCAAGTGATACTCAGAATAAGAGCCGCGATTACCGTACAAATCAAATGGGAATCACTTCACCGTGACGACAAGTGACAAGTTTTCACCGTGAAGTGACATCCGTAATAAGCCCAATATATGCGACAGCCTGAGGGCTTTGAGAGCGTGAACCCACGGCTCGTTTGTCGCCTCAAGAGATCTTTGTATGGCCTGAAGCAGGCACCTAGAAGTTGAAACGAACAATTCCATTCGTTCGTCCTCAACCTCGGATTCAAGCAATCCAATGTGGATAGCTGTTTGTACTGGAAGAAGGAGAAAGGATTTGCTATCTACCTGCTGCTGTACGTGGATGATATTATCCTTATATCCAACCGGATGGGTCTGGTGACAGCCATCAAATCCCAGATGTCAAGGCATTTCGAGATGGTGGACATGGGAGAGCTGAAGCACTTCCTGGGGTTGAAGGTCGATCGAGGTTCGAGCGGAGGTGTTATGAAAATAAGCCAGCCAAAATACATTGGGGAGCTTCTTTAGCGATTTGGTATGGTCGAATGTAAACCGGTGGCAACCCCGTTGGAACCGAATCTTAAGTTTGCATGCAGGAAGAACCTGGCACTTGCGTCGCGACCAGATATCAGTGCTGCTGTCAACTATGTCAGCAGATTCCAATTTGCCCCGGCAAGAATTTATTTTGGAAATTAAATAAAAGAGATCCAGTGAACAAATTTTGACAACGCAAACCAATAAATAATTTCAAGATTACGGACCAACATAAACCTTGACGATTTTGGGTTTACAGAAAATTTATTTGCATACTATTAATTTTGAAGACATTTTCTTGAATCTAAGACTGAGAGACTTTATGATTCCAGATTTTCAAGTTTTCAGATTAGATAATAAAGATCAAGGTTGGTTTAGATAAAGAAAGAATTTTCAGGATTCAGCATCTGGATTAATACATTTCCCAAAGAATTTTAAAATTGTGATTAGATATACTTTCAAATGTTTGTGATAATTCCGTTGAGGATTCCTAGAAAATGACGGGGGAAGTTCTGAGGTAATTTCTACAAAGTGCAAGGCAAAATTCCAAAGACGTTTTGATATCTTGCTTCAGTGTAATATTTGATGGAAAATTGGAGATGAATTCCATGAGAATTCAGAAAATATGGCCAAGGGAATAGTGTGACGAATTCCCCAGGAATCCAATTCTCAGGGCAGTTTCAAGGACATTCTAGAGAGAGTTCCAAAGGAATTCAAAGAATAGTTCCAAATAAATGCTGCAGCTAACTTTAAAAAAAATCTGGAAGCATTCCAAGTGAGCGAGTTTTGAAGGAAATTTTCAGGAGAGCATCAATATCATTTACATTTTTGCTAAAATTCGGCCATTTTCAATAAATTGCTGCACGATTACGTCACTTCTGATCGCTAGCTCACTTGATGGGTGAAGGGACTTGAGGTATTTCCTAGGCTAGGCAAAAGAGTGCGTATTTGATTAGTATTGTCGGATCGGGCCATTGATCGCTTAATTTCAACTTCTGTTCAATTCTGTTCGGCTGTCGGAATATCGGCAAAACAAATTTCAGTCTGTACTGAAAAGTGGTCGGTACCCTCATTTATGCACTTAGATTAACATCCGAAGTCCCTCGGTGAAATCGTTTGCCAGTTAGCTTTCCTAGCCGCCACAGCTCCTGTGAGCTGGGATAGGGATTGATTTGATCTACGATTTTTTTTAGTTTGCGTTGCTTTTCCTTGTTCTTATGACGCTGGAAAATAGCTGATTCCTTCTTGAATCTTATCAGATTCTCGATGCTAAACGTTCTATTGAATTCAACTCGTGCTTCACGTTTTCTTATCCAGGCCTTTTCTGCAAAGGGTGTTGACGCACGCAGTCGTAAAGATGAGGTTCTTTACTGAGTCGTTTCTCTAGCGAGCGCAAGCGTCGGTACACCATCCCGTAGCTATTTGGAAACTGGATATCATCCCACTTCCATAGAAGACCAGTCTCGAATCGGTTGCCAATCCTGCTAGTCGTCGATTGAAGTAGCATACGGGCTCGTTTATCCTTCTCTGATTCGAGCGGAGTTAGCGGAGGTGCTACGCCCGAGTTGTCCAGCGTTATGTAATCGTGGACTAGCTAGTTCAAGTCTGGCTCTGGGTTAGTCCATCCTCCAACGTGAAACCCACAGGTGAATGGTTCCGAAACTGTCTGTGAACAGCCGTAGATACTCCAGCCAAGACGACACTTGGCTGCCATAGGTTAGCCCCAACCTCCTTCCCGAATCTTCAACGAAACCGTCAGTTTCAGGTTGTCAAGACCAATCAAGAGCTTCGGTGTTACGTTTTCGTAATCGCTGATTGGCAAACTTCGTAAATGCGGAAAACTTGTTGCTAAGTTGTGGTAGTGCAACGATTGCGTCGGTAGTCGAAGGCTAGCTACGGTACGTGCGTCGAATAACTTATAGCGTTTCGCCATCTCACAACCCGAACTCTCCATCCGAATCCGCCTGGATTGTGTAATATTCACGGTCCATTGTAGATTCAACGTTTCAATCGGCCCAGTCATTCCCAACTGCTCAGCTCATCCAATAGTGTCAGCTGCGAACCTTCATCCACGAATGCATACACGTTCAGCTTACATTTGTCTCCATATAGCGTTACTGGTAGAATCCGGAAAAAGGGACTACCGTTGGTCTGTTGCTCCGAATGGCTCGTAGAGACTACTGTCGGTACGGATGGTGTGGCCGAATGCAACAGTGTATGATGACGCAAACGATAACCTTCTATTCCGCACCCTCGCCAGGTTTTACACGGCCATTTCCCGTGTTGGTTCAAGCAAGTTCGACACAGCGAGTTCTGACTGACAACCTTGAACCGCTCATCGATATTCAACGACTTGATCTTGAAACAGTCCATTACCCTGTGACCATCCATCTTGCAATATGCACAGATCTTTATCGGCTGCTTTGTTGGTGTGGTTGAGTTGCTGTTCGACGAAGTCGGCCCAGTCGAAGGATACTCTGAATGAGCTTGGTTGACTTTCCAGTCGGTGTGTCATCCATCACTTCGAACGCTAGCTCCACCAACGAAGACATGAACAATCCAAACTTTCCAAGATTCACTTCCTCTACCACTACCTCTTCAACCGATAATCGACAGGAAGCTTTCCTACAAGATCGTGAACCAGCGACGGATTCGTCAGATGTGGCTGTTGGTTTGCATTCTTCAGGTGTTCCACCAGATTGTCAACCGCCATACCGAAGTCGACTATGCTTTCCAAGTTGTCCATTCTTGGAGGAGGAAGATGACGGATTTTCCCGGTGAGTGCCTTAATCAAAGTTTCTGGCCGACCATAGCGTGACTGCAAAGTCTCGATAACATGAGGAACGCTATTCGGAGAAAGAAGTCTGCTGCGCACCATTTCCAATGCAGAACTCTTCAGGCAGCGTTGTAACCGAATCAGATTTTCATCCTGGGAGAATCCACGCGTAGCTGTTGACCTTTCGGTCTTTTTCGAGAATCCTTGGCTGCTGACGTGGACTTCTTTTTGTTGTCTCCCTCTGTCTGTTTGCTGGATTTCTGCAACCACCTTCTCAACAGATTTCGCCGTCTCACTTTGACAAACGCTCGAAGCTTGACTACCGTGCTGTGACAACTGTCGAACAAGACTTTTCTTCTTCTCAAGCAACTGCTGCCTCATTTCTTGTCGGGCTTTACGGAACTTTTCTTCATCCGCGAGCTGTTTCTCCTGGAAAGCTGTATCTTCTGCCAACTTTTCGGCTTCTAATTCCAACTCGCGATCCCTCAATTGCTTCTCTAACTTTAACTTACTTTGCTTCATCTCTTTCAGTTCCTGCTCTTTTATCCGCTTTTGCTCCTCCAACATTTGCATTTCTATCTCGAGTGCCCTACTTCTAACACTAGAGGTAACACTTACTGAGTCTTTCGTTGCCAACTTCTTACTCCTTCTGGTAGTCGGTTTGTTAAAATCTGAAGCCCTCGACCATTTTCCTCCGTTGGATGGAACTACCAGCGTCTTTTGCTTCAAACGTTCCTCTTCGACATCTTCCAACGTCATTGGAGTTTGGTTGAGGGTGCCACAAGAGGTGCACTTCCACGGTTGATTCGATACGCCTTCATCGACCTCCGCACAGCTGAAGTGGTACCAGGAACCGGAAGAGTCACAGCAGGCCACCATATTTTCGATGTTGTCCAGGTGCTCACAGGCCACGCAATTGGACTCATCCTGTGGCTTATCTCCATCATTAACCTGACTCATTTTCAGGGGATCTCGCGATGAAAATTTCTAAAGAAGTTGTTGTCACCGTTTCCTTTAGCAGCTCCACTTAAATTAACTTATTCGCTATAAATCTAAGTTTTTCTCACTTTTGTAGCTTTTAGTTGTAAGTAAGTTTTATTATTATAGTAACTATTTATTTTAAGCAATAAACTAATTTTAAATTCACCAAAATTTCACGTGAGCAATATTAAACTTGATGGAAATGACTTGTGTTTTTATCTAAGAGGAAGAGGTGACAATTGGCTTCTTACTCTTTTATCTCTATCTCTATCTTACGCACATGAAATCGGCCAATCAGTAGCTGGTTCACGTTTGATAGAAAAGTGGTTCATTTTCGCCCCCGTATTGTCACCTCTTCTCTTAGGTTTTTATCCAGCCCAGTGGCAGGCGCGTAGGCAACATGTTATATTATGACAGCGGGCCCAGCACAGCAAAACAAACGATTTGAGCCCGGGACATGCTGCCTACTGTCAAACGCTGCTGTTGGTATAGGCCTTGTCAGTGGCCTGTTTTTATCTACTCCTTCTGGTTTTCTTTTTCGGGCCGTCATCACGACGGACGTCAAACGAGCCCGGTGGATAACTTGTGGCCACGTCAGGGGTTTACCTTACATCGCCGTAGCATTGGGGGGCTTCTCGCCGTCACAACGGGAGTCCACCAATATTCCGGTGAGTGGTGGTCCCGTTTCCTTCTGGGGTGGGGGGGACGTGCTGTCAAATCAGCCTACTGATCATTCTTGTATGAAACTGGTTCCAAACGTAAACAAACGCTGTAGGTTTCTTATGGTTTGTTTACGTTTGGAACCAGTTATGCGAGGTAGGCGACGATTGTTCGTATTTGACAGCCACCTCCCCCCTTGGTTTCCTACTGTTTTTGAGCCTTCCGGACTTGTGAGCTAAGATCCTTCAAGTTTCCTATTTCCGTTGCTTCCAGTTTTGTCAGGTGCTCGTTTATTTGTTTTTTTTTTTTTTTGGTGTAAATCCATCGTCGTTCTGATTGTCGAGGTGTCCTCTCTATGGTCATCTGGATTCCCAAATGGTGACTGCATATTCCGAACCCTAGAACATGCCATTCTACGTCTCCATATAGCTCGGGTGAGCACATAGAGATGTCTATTGCCGATGGTCTCCTGTCTAATTAAACTGGGACGTACGTGCTCAAACCATCATTGAGGATAAGGAAATTGTAGCTTTTTATTAAATCCATCTGTTCGCCGCAACAGCCCCTCGTACTGAGTAACACCCAGAAGGCCCGGGTTCGATTCCCGGTATGGGAACCATGATGAGTCTACAGTCGATTGTTCGGCAAACCCGCTCACGGACGAGGGCCATCCAACAGACAAAAAATAACCTCACAAAAGGTGATGGCGATCAACGCAGAGCGGTACATGGTACAGTGTCAGACTTGTAATCGCTGGTACCACTTTACATGCGCCAACGTCAACACGGAAGTGGTACGTACAGCCAGTTTCTCATGTGAGACTTGTGTGTCGAATGTTCGCGGACCAACACTGAGTCTAATTAGTGGGATTTCGGACACCTCCAGTGTTCGAAAAGCTAGACTGGATCGTGAAATGCAGCGCCTGGACGAAGAGCAGAAATTGCTGGAGGATTTGAACCGAGAGCGGATCGAAAAGGAACGAGCTTTGGTCGAACGAGAACTTCGGGAAAAGCTGGAGCAAGGGAAACAGTATATCCTCGGAAGCATGAGTTGCTGAACCGGCAAGATGACGACGAGGCAAGAAGTGTACGCAGTATGCGGAGCAGTCAGAGGAGTGCGAAGCGAACAGAAGATTGGGTAAAGCAGACCGACGTAGTCGAGAGTTCCGGCAAGGTTGTCGTTGTAAAGACACCTGAGTCAACGTCTGCGAATGCTGATCAACTGGCAGATGCATGTCCGGGTAAAACGCAGGCAGTACATCCCTCTTCAACGCCGTTGAAGACAACTGCACCCGTTGTTTCTCAAGCCTTCGGTGATGACAGGACAGGTACGGGATTAGAGGTCGAATCAATCCCGCGGACCTTGGGAAGCATTTCAATCGATGAACCTGAGGATTCTCTTGAGGATGTAGTTGGCTCTTCCGTAATCAAGCCGGATCAGATCAAGAACCCGCCCGATTTGTCCCTCGTGGATCTCCAACCGTATGCAAAGTTTCTGAAGGTTGAAGAAGTAGCACCAGCTGCTTCGAGCACTGGAGCGGTTCGGAAGTCAAATGTCCACTGTTACAAACGATGGAGCGTTGAAACTGGTGAGCTACGCAAGCAGAACGCACTAAAGCTGGAACGACCAGAAGCTGAAAACCGAATATTCAAGGATCTGATGTCGAAACACGAATTGGACATCGACACGAGGCGTAAACGAGAGGTAGAGCTGGTGAACAAGATCAAGGCATTGGAGTTGCAGTACTTCAGCGAATTGAAACGGATTCGTGAATCGGAAGAAGGTTTGCAGTCCCAGATCAAGCTCTTGGAAACGCAACACGGCGAGGAAATAGAGCGGATACGGAAATCGGAGGCAGGTTTACGTATCCAGCAAGAAAGTCGTCACAATCTTCAACAAGCAGCACTCCAGGATATGATCAAATTCCTGGACAAAAGGAATGGTGGAGACATAGAGCGGCTGCGTACTTCGGAGGTAGATTTGCGTAAGCAGCTCGAGCAGCGTAATAAGGATTGCGAAGCACTGCACCACCAGGTCGCAGAACTGGAGAACGAGATTAGCTGTTACGAGGAATGGAACAAAGGTGGCAGTCTGAACTAGATGCCGCAAAACAACGAGAATTTGAAGCAGTACGATTGCGGAAGCAAGCGGAGAAGGACTATTGGGCGCTGCGCGACGAAGTTCAGGAAGTACAACAAGACGTTAACTTGGTAGGCAACGAATGGCAACCGTTGGTAAGTGATTGTAATCCTTCGCCAGTAGGTCTCTCAAACAATAGAACCGAAAACTCTCATGTAAATAGCTTGTCAGGAAACAATCAGCATTCTAGTCATCCTTATCCACCTCCTCCCTCACTTTTGGACAATGAAGTTCCACCTAGTAGACAACGGGAGAACTTCGGGGAATCAGGGGTTCCACAAATTCACCCGCAGTTGGTTCCAAATCGGGGTTTTGCATCAAATAACGCATTCGGGAATTTCGGACCATCTAATCAGCAGTTAGCAGCTAGACAAGTAGACTAAGGAGCTACCAGTCTTCACTGGGGATCCGGTAGATTGGCCGCTTTTCATAAGCAGCTACCAACATTCGACGGAGATTTGCGGTTACTCCAACGCGGAAAACCTTCTGCGGTTGCAACGTACCCTCAGGGGTTCTGCCAAGGAAGCAGTCAGCAGTTTCTTACTCCATCCGTCAACAGTACACCAGATTATGTCGACCTTACAGCAGTTGTACGGACGACCGGAACAAATCGTCAATAACATGATTGCGATGGTTCGAGGAACTCCATCACCAAAGGCGGATCGGTTGGAAACGCTTGTGAGTTTTGGACTTGTGGTGCAAAATCTCTGCGGGCATTTAAAAGCTGTCGGGTTGGAAAGACATCTGTCGAATCCAATTCTTCTGCAAGAACTGGTTGACAAGTTGCCAGCAACGGCGAAGTTTAGTTGGGCACTTTACCAAGAGCAGGCTCCAGTGGTAGATTTGAGTGTCTTCAGCGACTACATGGCATAGATATCTTCAGCAGCGAGCGGTGTAACACAGCTTGTGAGCTGTTCTCAGAAGGTTGCGAAAGAAGAACGGAGTAAGCCGAAAGAGAGATCGTTCGTGAACACGCACATGTCAACGGATCAACGGAAGGGGAAGCGTCGTGAGGATGCAAAGAATAGTGGATCCAGTGAAACAATGCAGAAATCAAGAGATGCTGGTACGCGTTACGGCAAATCATGTTCAGTTTGCAAATAGACAGTCACGAGATTGAAATTTGCACGGCATTCAAAAATCTAGACTTAGATGGCAGATGGAAGGCAGTAAAAGCAAACAAGATGTGTGCACGATGCCTCACTTCACATGCACGTTGGCTTTGCAAAGGAGAGGTTCGGACAAAAAGGCCAACTTGACACCTACGCATTCCTCGACGACGGATCGTCAGTGACACTTGTAGAGCGGTCAATCGCAGACGCTCTTGGAGCCTACGGAGATGTGGAGACTTTGCACTTTCAATGAACTGGAGGCGTCAACAAGAAGATAACTGGAACAGAAGTCGTCACAATGGAGATTTCAGAAACGGGTGAAAGCAAACGGTTCAATCTATCCGAGGCATACACTGTCGAGAATCTCGGACTACCACGACAAACCGTGGATTTTGAAGAACTCGCAACACGGTTCGTTCATCTTAGCAACCTTCCGGTGAAGAGTTTCGAATCCGCTGCGCCAGGAATACTCATTGGACTGAGTAATGCTCATCTGCTAGCTACACTGAAACTGCGGCAGGGCAAGTCGAAGGAGCCGATTGCAACGAAGACCAGGATTGGCTGGGCAGTATGCGGCAGTCTGCGGCAGTCACAAGCTAATATGTTGCATAGACAACTTCATATGAATACTGAATCGATAAACGCTGATCTTCACGAGTACGTTCGGCATTTCTTCGACATCGAGAGTCTTGGTGTAGCGGTTGTGCCAGCCGTGAAAGGAGTAGAAGAACAACGCGCTTACAAGATTCTAGAAGAAACTACGAGACGGTTAGACTGTGGGAAGTACGAAACAGGCCTGCTCTGGAAGCATGACTATGTAGAGTTTCCAGACAGCAGGTCTATGGCTGAACGACGCTTCAAGTGTCTTGAAAAACGTTTGGCACGGAATCCAGACCTGTACGACAGCGTCCGTCGACAAATATCCGACTTCAAAGCCAAGGGCTACATACGCGAAGCAACGAAGGAGGAACTCGAAGAATTCGACCTGCGGCGCACATGGTTCTTGCCGATTGGAGTGGTGGTCAACCGCAGCAGCGAAGGTGGAAGGCGTATCGTTGAACTCAATGCTGCTCAAAGGTCCGGATCTTTTGACGCCGTTATTGTCCGTAATGTTTCCGTACCGGGAACGCCAAGTCGCAGTATCAGCAGACGTCAAGGAGGTGTTCCTGCAAATGTTGATTAGAAAACAGGACGGCAGCGCTTTGCTGTTCCCCTACAGGGACTCCCCCGAGGTACCGATGAGCATCTTGGTCTCCGATGTAGCAATATTCGGAGCGGCCTGCTCCCCAACGCACTCGCAGTACATTAAGAATATGAACGCATCAGAGCACGAACTGGAGCTACCAAGAGGAGCAGCGGCAGTGAAGAAGAGACACTATGTGGATGACTACGTGGACAGTTTCGATACAGCGGAAGAAGCGTTCGAGGTTGCCAAGGAAGTGATCGAAGTGCACAGAAGAGCTGGATTCCATATCCGAAATTGGATGTCAAGCAACAGGACCGTACTGAGCAAGTTAGGAGAGGAGAACCTGAAGAAACCGAAAGTCGTGTTACCGGATAAGGAGGTTAGATTCGAGCGAGTGCTGGGAATGGCGTGGTTGCAAGAAGAGGACGTCTTCGTATTTTCGCTGCAATTTGGTGAGAAAGTGCGAAAGCTGGTAGACGGTACTACGATTCCCACAAAACGGCAGATGCTACGACTCGTCATGAGTATATTTGACCCTTTGGGATTGGTGCCATCATTTGTAATCCACAGGAAAATCCTAATTCAAGAAGTATGGCGGACGGACACGGATTGGGACGACAGGATTCCAATGGAGATCGCTACGCGCTGGATGGATTGGATAGAGGTACTCAAGAAGCTTGAAGGACTGCATATTCCTCGTTGCTACTTTCCGAACTACGATCCGGATAGTTTCAAATCTCTGGAGATTCACGTGTTTGTGGACGCTAACGAACAAGCCTTTGCAGCGGTTGGATACTTCCGCATAATAGACAACAGTCGTATCAGAGTCGCTTTAGTCTCGTCGAAGATGAAAGTGGCACCACTTCGAGGACTGTCGATACCACGGCTAGAATTGATGGCAGCGTTGCTGGGAGCTCGTTTGCGGAGAACTATTGAGCAAAATCATTCGTTGAAGATACGGAAAACCTGCTTTTGGAGTGACTCATCGACCGTCTGTTCGTGGATCAAATCGGATGTTCGACGATATCGCCAGTTCGTTGCCTTCAGGGTTAACGAAATACTGAACCTGTCGAGCGTTGACGAATGGCAGTGGATTTCGACTAAGGTCAATGTGGCTGACGAGGCCACCAAGTGGGGTAAAGGTCCCGCTTGCAATGTTGACAGTCGCTAGTTTCAGGGGCCTGACATCCTGTACAACGTCGAAACAGAATGGACGGTGGCTCCAGAAGAAGACACAGATGAAAGTGACAAGGAATTACGGGAGGCGTTCGTATGCAGCCATCTGGTCAGACAACTGGTGATAGACGCTGACAGATTTTCGAAATTCGAACGACTGTTGCGTTCTACAGCATATGTTCACCATTTCGTCTCTAGTCTGCATCCCTCGAGAAGTAGATCTACGGATACTGTAGGGATCACCAGTGTAGATTTGCAGAAGGCAGAAAGAACGTTATGGTCGAGTGCGCAATCTGAGGCATTTCCGGATGAAGTAGCGATCTTGAAGAAGAATCGAGAAGAAAATAATACACGTGGGAAGCAGTTAGGAACATCAAGCCATCTTGTGAAGCTGTCTCCATTCGCTGACGAGTACGGGGTGTTACGAGTAGGCAGTCGGGCTGCAGAAGCGCAGGTTCTATCCTACGATACGAAGTTTCCCATCATCCTACCAAGAAACCATCGCATTACGGTGTTGCTGTTGGATTACTATCACCGGAAATATGGTCACGCAAATGACGAAACCATAGTCAACGAGATGCGACAGAAGTTTTATGTGCCTCGGCTGCGAGTAGAGATACGGTTATCCAGGAAACGCTTATGTGGTGCCGCATACACAAAGCGATACCGGTTACTCTAAAAATGGGGCCATTACCAGCGGTACGATTGGAACCCTTTGTACGAACCTTCACCTATGTGGGCGTAGACCTCTTCGGCCCATATTTGGTGAAAGTTGGAAGAACCGTGGCGAAACGATGGGTCTGCCTTTTCACCTGTCTAACTATTAGGGCAATTCACCTCGAGGTGGTTGCCAGTCTATCAACCGATGCGTGCAAGAAGGCTGTAAGGAGGTTCATAGCACGACGGGGTGCGCCTCTGGTAATTTACTCCGACAACGGTACGAATTTTGTGGGAGCAAGCCGAGAGCTGATGGATGAAATCGACAAGATAAACAACGAATTGGGCAGTACTTTCACTAACGCTCACACACAGTGGAGGTTCAACCCTCCGGCCGCTCCTCACATGGGGGGCTGTTGGGAAAGAATGGTTCGCGCCGTGAAATCAGCACTAGGATCGGTTCCAGTAGTGCGGAAGTTAGATGACGAGTCTTTCGCTACGGTACTAACAGAAGCCGAAAGTATGGTCAATTCCAGACCATTTACATTCGTTCCTCTAGAAACAGCTGATTATGAATCCTTGACCCCCAATCATTTTTTGCTCCTGAGCTCAAACGGTGTGCGAGAACCGGAGAAGTTCCCGACGGATGCAGGAATGGCGTTGAGGAATAGTTGGAACTTGGTGAAACACACTCTTGACAACTTCTGGCGTCGATGGGTGGTTGAATACCTACCAACCATCATTCGACGGACAAAGTGGTTTCGAGCCGTACAACCGATCAAGGAAGGAGATCTTGTGCTCGTGGTTGACGAGAACGTTAGGAATCGGTGGTTACGAGGACGAGTAATTCGAACGATTCCGGGGAAGGATGGAGTGACTCGTCGAGCGGAAGTGCAGACATCAGGAGGGATGTTGAAGAGACCTGTTACGAAGTTGGCTGTGCTGGACGTGGCAAGTTCTGGTGACGCCCAACCGGAAGTTATGGCGACACGGGGGGGGGAGGATGTTCGTCGCAACAGCCCCTCGTACTGAGTAACACAAACGGTACCTAACGCGCGACCCACTACACCCAGCAGTGGTTCCGGGAAGCATGATCCGTCAAACGGAATGACGGGAGAAATTGTGAGAGAGTAAGAGAATGATAAACTGATAAGAGAAAGGAAAACAAATCGGACTATATAGTGAATTGGATGTAATCTATTATCATTGAATCGGTAAATTTATTGAACTAATAATAATAATGAAAAATTACACTTAAAACTAACTTACAGGCTTATATATATACATATATTAAAATTGTGAACTCTGTTGTGGATAAAAATAACATTGAAATTGGAGACTAAAATTGTAAGTTAAATCCTAAGTTTGGTACTGGAACCTATCCTAAAATTAAATATATTTATAGCTTGAAGCTGACAAACACTCACAAAAAAAGAGTTGTTTTTTGCTGGAAGAAACTCCATGGAATCTATCCCAACACCATCAGTGTGCAACCTTTCCTGTCACATTGCTCTTCTCCCCATCCTGCATGGTGAGAGTTCCAATCTCCTCCTACAATCACCCTTTTGTGGTGCTTCACACCGTCAAAAATACAAGTGATGTCTTCTTCAAATTATTTGATTGTGGCCGACGGACTAATGTATACCTGAAGATTTCATAAACTCTAGACCAACAATTGAAATAGGCGGAACAACCAAACGTAAATAATGGCTTTGAACGCCAATTTCTCGAGAATCAAAACACATCCAAGCAATCTAACACCAGCATCTGATAGAGCAGACTTCCTTTATCGATTGGCATTGTTATGCCGCGGATTCACTTGAATGGCAAACTATGAGCATGAGCATTTAATAGTGGGTCATACAAGTATATCCACGACATTAGCTTGCGCTATCAAATTGCTTGGATGTGTTTTGTTTCTCGAGAAATTTGCGTTTAAAGCCATTGTTTACGTTTGGGTGTTCGTTCCCCATATTTCAATTGCCGGTCTATAACTACCCTCGGAACTCCGCGTACTCTACAACACAACACAACGCATCACGAACCATTCGAAAAGCATCCATACATGACATTACTTTGCGTGTTTTCAATTTCAATTTCCACACGACTTAGAATTTTCAAAATGTTGACAACGCACCATAGGCAATATTATACGGGGCTAATACTAGCATAGCATAACAATCCAATCCTCTAAATAGATTGATCACACAAGCTCCTCCGAGTCCGGCACGGTACAAAGATGATTTCATACCTCTGAAGTAAATAAAAACAAAATAATTCAATATTTGCAACCACCAGCGAAACAACCGGCCCCGCAGCTTAATCCACACATACCACAACGAAGCCTTATCAGTTGTTTCGAGTTTCTTTCTTGTTGTAGGTACGAAATTTTATGTTTATTCTGCAAAAGCATATATCACGACCAACAACAGAAAAGGTCTCAGTCCCAGATTTTGTAAATAGAATATTACCTAACCTTATCCCACGAATCGAGACTCGCTCATCGTATAAGCGACAACATCGGTCAGTCGTCGCTTCCTTGCGTTCGGTCACCGAGAGCGAGTCTCGCTTTCGTGCTTATCATGGTACAATCATTTAAACAAAAATTATCTTCTACAAACCATTGTATTGAAACCATTCGTGTCTGTTTCTTTTTTTTCAGCATTCAAAGGCCCAAACAGACTGCAGCCGGCAGTCACTATCATGCTAGAACGCAGCGTCCTGCTGCTGCACCATCTACGCTTTCATCATCCATTCATCATTCCACCAGGAATGGTGAGCGCGTCGTCATCATCGGCTGCCGAGACGACACCGTTGCTAATTCAATCCACCCGTCGTCGTATCAGCTGTTTGTACGTTGATAAGCAATGAAGCATACAGTGTGAACCCAGTGTGAGAAAGTGAAGTACAACGTGAAAGTGTCCCGAAGAACTCGAATAAAGGAAACAAGTGACATGACCCGAATGCTAGGAACCGGGAATTAGAAATCCGTGTTGGCCTGTTTGTAAGACATTGAAATACTCTCTGTGATAGCGCGCAACTCTCGCGATGGCCCTCTCGATGATGGTTGCCTTCGTGGCCAGGAGCCTGCTGACCAACTACCATCTAGTCCTACTGCTCTCGGTCTTCCTGCTGACGAAAAGTGCCAGGGGCGATATTCTCGTCTATCAGCAAGATCAGGTTGGTTTCGTTCAATGGCAGCCTTGAACCTTCCGGTAGTAAAATGAAAGATTTTCAACTTATCAAATACCGATAATCCGAATGTTGTTCCCGTTTTCTGTTTATATTTGCACGTGCGCATACTGATTTACAACTATACCTACACCTATCGTACAAGTAAATAACATACGTTCCTACAATATATTGCAGCTGCTGGAGGAGTTTCGTGACTTCCCGGCCAAGTTCGGGAGCGACATTCCGGAGAGTGGGATCAAGGTGCGTGCCGTGCGGGCGGTCCCCCTCGATGGCTGCTCGGAGATGGTGGGTCCACCGGAGAATGTCACCTCGATGGGAGCACCCGGTGTATCGGCGCGCTTTGCCGTCATCATAGCGAGGTGAGTGTTGCGTGGTTCTAGTTTCCTGCCTAAGATTGACGAGCTTAAATTTATGACAGATTTACCATTACCAATTTAAGGTACAATTGCTCGTTCGAGGATAAGGTTCGCAATGCGCAGAAAGCCGGTTACGTCGCCGTGATCGTACACAACGTTGGGAGCAACGATTTGGGTAAGTTGGGAAGGTGTGCACAATTTCGTTATTTACGACTGTTGAACAACTTTCGGTTGGGCGATTTTTCCCATGAATTGCCCCTGGAATTACGGGAACTCTTCGCAAAAGTCCGTCTAAATTATTCTAACACATTCTGAAGGTATTGCAAGATGTACCACCCATAGTTATACTCTGAGGTACCAAGCAATATAACATTGCTACAAAATTCCGCTACAAATCTTCTATACTTTTTTTTTTATTAAAGAGACTTTCAGCCTTGGGCTGGTTTGTCTCTGGGAATCCCAGATGGGGAATCCCCTATTTGAGGGGGGTGGCAATTCCAGAGGGAAATTACCCTAACAACATAGTTTGGATCCCAGAGGGGATTTCCGAAAAAGGGCGTGGGGCCCCGGAGACAGAGTTTTTAGCTACGGAGTTTTTAATTTGGTGGCCCTGGAAGGGAACCTCCGAGGGTGGGGTCCCTTAGTTGCTTAGTGGCTGTCTTAATTCTGTCATTTTGTTGGAGAATTCCGTTTTCGTTGCGTTGGTCTGTATAGTTGCTGATGTGGGTGGTTGGTTGTGAGATTCTGGTTCCGAGTGTGATCTGGTATGGTAGTGATGATGATGATGGTGAGTTAGGTGATCAGATTAGATCGAACAGCTCAGCTTCCCGCAGAAAAGCTAAAAGGGCTGTAATTCTGGTAGAATCGTTACCGAGGGCATCGCTGATGCTTCCCGGGATGTCGTAGCGGGTTCTTGGCGCTTCGTATTTCGGACAGTGGCAGATAATGTGATCCACCGTTTGAGGAATTCGGCATAGATCACAGATCCTATGGAAAGGTCCGTCTCCCTTGTAGTTGTGGGAGATGTTTGTATGATGTGTTCGGAGTCGGGATACTATGACCTGCTCTCGATGTATCGGTGGGTCCGCCCACCTGGAGATGTCTCTTTTAATTTTTCTGATGGCAGGGGTTTCACTGGCCGCCCAATCGCGAGCCCAACCTTCGTTGGTGATTTTTGATACCCATTTTTTGAGGTCCGGACCAGGTACAATTCGCGTGTACTTGGCCATACGACGACCTGAGTTGGCTAGTTGGTCCGCTTTTACGTTACCATGAACCCCGCAGTGTCCAGGTATCCACACAAAGACTGTGTTGTTTGGCGCGTGTTCCTGTATAGCCTGGATCCAAGGGTGTTTGCTCGTATCGGATTCCACACTAGCGGAGTCGGTCGGTCGTCGGGAATGGTGGCTGCAATGAAGGCGGAAATGGCTTCCGCAGAGAAAATGGGGCACTGATCCGGGAGTCTATGGCATTCCGCGAGGTTTGGACCGAAAATCCCGATTCCTACCTTTCCCTGGGCTACCGAGCCATCCGAGTACCGAATGGTGTATCCTCCGTATTTCCGGTTCTGGAGTTCGAGTACCGCTTGTGCCACCACTGAAGGATTGGCACCAGCTCTGAATTGGTGTTTGATTGTGTGGTCGGTCAGAATCTTCGGCATGTTCCAACCCCTCGCTCCGACCCAGTAAAGCTTGGATATCGGGGGGAGAGTCGGGTTGGATGCTTCCCTGAGTGAATTGTTCGCCTCCTGATGTCTGCTGGTAAAGTCCGATGACTCGTTGACAGATAGTTTTGGAGATTAAGCGATCAAAGGGGAGCAGTCCTCCTTCGATGCAAGCAGCTATTCCGGGGGTACCTGGCAAAAGACCCGAACAGATTCGGAGAGATTGTTGATAGACTGGCGCTAACTTTTCGATCAATCGGGGCTTGGCAAGGAACGTAGCTTCAATTCCGTAGGTAAGGCGTGAGTTGATGATGGCTTTCGCCACGTTCAGTCGGGATCTTCGGTTGGCATTTGGATGTCGTCCCGCTAGAGTTTTGAGCAGGTTCATACGCTGTTTGCATCCGTTTTTGACATCGTTGAAGTGTGTGTCGAAGGTGAGATGTCGGTCAAAGCAGACCCCGAGGATTCGGATCGTTTTCCGAAACGGAATTAGGTCTTCTTTGATGCAGACTTTGGTGCTGAGGACTTGGTGTTTTATCGGACAGATGTGGGTGAATCCGCTCTTAGTAGCGGATAGCTGGAAACCGGCCGACGAGGTCCATGCCGATACGTAGGTGACGGCCTGAATAAGCTTTCTTCGCAGTGCCTTCACCGTTTTCTTGACAGCCATTAGGCCGATGTCGTCCGCGTAGACGAAGATGAAGATTCCAACTGGTAACCGCGTGAAGACATCGTTCATCCGAATGAGGAAAAGGGTAACGGCGATCACGGAACCCTGTTTCCTCCTCGAATGTTTTGGATCGGCTGTTTCCAAGCGTGACTTGGAAGGTACGTTTGCACAAAAAGTTCTGGATGAATTTTAGGATGTGTCCCTTGAGTCCCCATTTCTTCAGCTGGTCAAGCACTCCCGGCATCCATGCCCGGTTGTATGCTTTGGATAGGTCGAGAGTGACCAGTTCTGCGTGAAGGTTTTTGGAAAATGTATCCTGAAGGGCCTCGCTTAGGGATCCGAAGTAGGTGCTGGTCCCGTGCCCCAATCATCTATACTAATCGTGGCCTTCAAACTTTCTTTAGAAAAACTTCCCTCGAAAGAACTTTGTAGCTCTTTGTATGAATTCACCAAAATGCTTCTGTGGCTCTGCTGGGTTACCTAGAACTGGGAACAAGATCAGTTCTCGTAGTCTGCTCTACAACTCCTCAAGCTGACTTTTGAAGTCCTCTAAACATACCACCCACAAGAACTAATACTGCCCATATTCGTCTCATCTCCTATGACTTGCCTCACAAGTTCTACAAATTTACCACACGATTCCTCAGAGATTTGGTCAACCGTGTTGTGTCTACTTCTACAATTCTTCTATTTGCTCCTCAAGTTATGTGAATATGCCCATCAATTCGTGTCCCATGTTCATGTGAACTCTCTCCTCAAGTTCTCTGAAACATTTCGACAGTGAGCATGCATAAGGGCGTATACGCGATGATTGATTCTCTTAATCGATTTTCTCTTTGCTTTGCTACAGTTAAGCGAAACAATTTTCTAGAATTTGTTCAATGAAGAGTTGTAACAGGTTTTGTATTGGCTATTAAAAGCAACAGCAAACGCACCGAGAAACGTTAATTTTAGCGAGTTATTAACAAAAGAGAAAATCGACGAAGAGAATCGATCATCGCGTTTACGCCCTTACGCATGCTCACTGTCGATTTCTTCTATATTTCGTTCACAAGCTATGTGGCTTATTTTCATAATCCCATTGAATTTCCTTTCGCACGCTACGAAATCTCTCGCGCGAAGGTACGTCTTCTTCTTCTTTCCTTTATGTAATGTCAGTCTCTGTTCCGCAATCGAGCGCCAATCACCGATGTGCGTCGATTGCCAATTGGTTATTGCCGTTTCAGGGAAAATAATTCGACGCAACTGACAGCCATCATCTGAAGCCAAATGCTAATTTTTCTCTGAATCGGCAATATTAATCAGCGACGGCAATCGCGTGCCAGGCTGGCACTAACCACACCTGGGACCTTTCGATAATCGAACCCATCTAAATATGAACAAGGACCAACGACAACTGTAGCCAATAGAAGCATCTTCAGCTATGGACTCCATTTTTTCACGAAATGTTATTCTACAGATCCCAGAAGCATTTGTTGCTTTTCCTATTTGTTGCTCGATTCCAGCTCGATGTGCTAATTTTCCACGAACCACTGCCTGAGTAGTTGCACCTGGTCAACGTCAACGCACAATGATTGGATTTCGATCAATCCAATCCAGTGCCGATTAAGGATGGCGCATCTCTGAACGCGCTGCGATTCCTTCTCTCAAGGTCTTCTAGGTCAGTTCTACTTAAAGTGGTCGGTCGGTCACTCGGCACAGTGTGCCGAAAACTGATTCGGCACAATTTGGGCACACTAATTGGCACCCATGTTCCGAAATTTACATGACATTTAAACAAAACTAGCAACACTGCAATATCACTATCATTGTTTACATTCCGGTCATCCGACTTGTAGGAAAATTATGAATTTATACGTCCCACAAAATCGCTTGTCATCGCGACCTACTTTCCCCGGTTCCCTGGCACTGGTTTCCCTTGCCGAGTTTTCATGTTGTTATGCTTCGTGCTACTATTGTCCTTCCTAGTGGCTGGTGCAATCCAGCAATTCCACCAGCAAGCAGCGCAAATTAAGGCCAAGTTTCAGAGCAATTCCAGTCTCTTGCTGCTTTAGATCCGTTTCTCAGTACACACACCAAACATTCGAACGGTCAGAAATACCGGGTTGCCAAACATACCAGAATATTAACACTCCGAATACGATGGGTTAAATACTTCTCGATGAATATTTCAAATGGTCCTATCTGCTTTGATCGATTCTCTTCATCGACTTTCTCTTTTGATAACCACTGCTATGCAAACAGATTTTCTCGACTTTCTCTTTCGTCAATTACTCAGCTGCAAAACCTTTCCCTGTTGTATTTGACATTTTGGACGCTAGATAAGAACCTCATTTATCAAACTATGGGGTAGAATTAGCGCGAAATCTGTTTGCATAGCAGTGGTTATGAAAAGAGAAAGTCGATGAAGAGAATAGATCAATGCAGATAGGACCTTTTGAAATTTTTATCTAGACTTTACGCCGACTACGAAGCCTCCGAAAAACGTGTAACAGCAAGTTTGCAATGACATAACTTGGCCATTTCTTGATGAATTTGAAAAAAAAATTGTACCTCTAGAATTCCTAGGCTCTGTAGATTATTTCAATTGCAGAAAGATTGAATATAGAGTCGTCTACTTTTTTCGAAAGTGAAAAGAATCGTTACACGTTTTTTTTTTTATTAAGGTGGGTTTATGGGTTTTGCAAGCGGCTTAAGGTCCTTAATTTAGATTAAAGAGCACAAGGGTTCATAGTTAGCCAGAATACAGTGATGGTTCCTATATATGAAACCTGGAGATAACGGAACGGTCCTCGAAAGATCCGGAACATCCGTAAAAGTGGTCTACCCATAAACCCCTGATTCTAGAAAGCCGCGTTTTTTTTTCGAAAACATTAGGAACTGTGATATAAGAAATAATTTGGGTTCATGGCATAAACATGGACCCGGATGGCCATCGGATCGTCCTCCGAATGATCCGGAACATCCGTAAAAGTGTTCAATCGATGAAACTGATCCTAGAGCTCGACGGTTTTTTTTTCGAAAACACTTGGAAATGGCATATATAAATTAATTAGGGGTCATGACATCAACACGTACCTAGAAGGTCATGGGACCGTCCTCTGGAAGATCTGGAACATCCTTAAAATGGTCAATCCATGAAACTGATCCTAGAGCTCCGCGGTTTTTTTTCGAAAGCATTAGGAACTGTGAATAAGAAAGAATTTGGGGTCGTGACATAAACATGGTCCCGGATGGCCATGGAACCGGCCTTCGGAAGGTTCGGAGTATATCACAGTTCCTAATGTTTTTGAAAAAAAAACCGCGGAGCTCTAGGATCAGTTTCATGGATGGACCACTTTTAAGGATCTTTCGGATCTTCCGGAGTTCGGTCTCATAGCCATCCGGGACCGCGACTCTAAATTATTTCTTATATCACAGTCACTACTATTTTCGAAAAAAAACCGCGGAGCTCTAGAATCAGTTTCATGGATGAATCACTTTTACGGATGTTCCGGATCTTTCGGAGGATAATCCCTTGGACATCTGGGCCCATTTTTATGTCACGACCCAAAATTCTTTCTTATATCACCGTTCCACGTGTGTTCGAAAAAATCGTGGAGCTCTAGGATCAGTTTCATGAATGGACCACTTTTACGGATGTTTTGGATTTTCCGGAGGACGGCCCCATAGCCATATGAGACCATGTTTATGTCACGACCCCAAATTCTTTCTTATATCACAGTTCTTAATGATTTCGAAAAAACCGCGGAGCTCTAGGATCAGTTTCGTGGATTGACCCATTTTACGGATGTTCCGAATCTTCCGGAGGACCGTTCCGTTGTCTCCAGGTTCTATATATATAGGAACCATGACTGTATTCTGGCTGATTATGAACATTTGTGCCCATTAATCTAATTTATGGATCTTAGGCCACTTGCAAAACTCATAAACACTACTTTAAAAAAAACGTGTAGCGACTCTTTTCGCTTTTCAATAAAGTAGATGACTCTATTTTAATCTTTTTTGCAATCAAAATAATTTACAGGCCCTAGGAATTCTAGACGTACCACATTTTTTGACGTAGGACTACGTCTGTGATTTCTATATGGGGGTACACTTTGTGAAAACCGAAAATGGAACATGTAACAGAATTATGTAAGATTTTGAACGTTAATAACTCAGCTGCCCCTGGACCAATTTCAATAATTTAATCACCAATCGATCAGAAATATTCCTACGCATCTGACAAATTTTAAACTTTATCATTTTTCAAAATATCACTTTTGAAAATTACAAGAATGTGCAACTGTTGCTATGATAATTAAAATTATCACCGATTTCCTGCGAAAAGCGATTTCCCTAACACAGATTTCAAAGTTGAATTCCATCCGGTCTCATTCAATTGGCAATCTAACGATAGCATAAAGCGCCACTTGTGGCAAATAGGAGAATTAGAAAACTGATGATGGTATAATAATTTTGCACGGCGAGGTATGGGAGAATATTTTAAAAACGCTTTTATTTATCGAATAAAGTAATTTCTTTAAATTTGGTTGTGCATACAAGGTTAGAAAAGTTCAGATCTAAAGATCGAAACAAAAACTAAGAAAAACATAAAATTTTAAAATTATACGTCTATCGGATTCCTTTTGAGGTTTCTTCCCCCGTAGCAGCTTTTAAAAAAATTACAATTTTTTTTTTTCGGATAATAAATGCTTTTCAAGATTTTTTTTTTCCTATACCTCAACGTGCAAAATTTTAAGAGCATCATCATTTTTCTATTTCTCCTATTAGCCACGAGCGCTATCGTTAGATCGCCAATCACCGCGTGGTAAGTGCTGGTGTTCTCCAGTACACAACGAAAGGCTCCTGCAAGCAGTGAGCTGCAGCCCACTTGAGCCCACTGAGGAGGAAGATGCCGCACTGGTATTGATCGGAATCAGTAGCTCTTCGTGAGTCGCTGTAGGCCATCTATGTCAAGCGTGTCATACTAAAGAGTATAAACAGAGAGAACCTCGCTCAAATTCCTATTCCTACACAAAACAAAAGCTCCTGCTGCAGTCAAAAAATAAGATTTACTAGTCCTACGTCACCATTGCGGACAACCCCATAGGGCTGTCCCTTGTAATTTTTTAAATTTATCAAGAAATGGCTAAGTTCTGCTATTGCAATCTTGCCGTTACACGTTTTTCGAAGGCATCGTATTCGGAGTGTTAATTTTTCACTAAAAATACAGTCGGCACAATGACCGGCACATATACGGCACACTGAGAAAAAAATGGCACTTGTTAAGAGTGATCTACCTCATGGTTCTGCTCCATTTCACTACTCCATAACTGAAGGTCAACAACGGATTACTGCCCGGACGCTTGTTCCTCGCGTTCATGGAAGACTTCAGGGCACTGCTCAGCTCATCCGACTCGAAAACTTATCTCGCAGCTTCATTTTGATGGAACATGTATTGGAATCTGGCATCACTTGCCGCATAAGCTACAATTACATCGTTATCTTCATTTAGTGCCTACCTGCCAAATTGATTTGAAACTTCGTTTTTCATCACTACAATAACCCAAAAATTTTGTTTCATTGTTTAACGATACGAAAATAAACCGTCTAAACTAATTTATTTGCGTCCGGAATTGCCCAAAAAGGTTATGGGGACGGGGGCGTGTTCCGTATCGTGTGAAATGCGAATCTAAAATCTCCATTGAAGCTGTTTTGTCTATAGTCACTATATTCATAGCATGGCGGATGCAATGACGGGAGCCAATTTGAACTGTCACTTGTCGGAGCCAATCGAGCATAGCATTGTCCTATTGGAACAATGTAGTGTATGTATAATGAAATCATTTTATAAAATGGTAATTTTCAATGCGTTCCTGAATCCACTATTTTTGCGTTTTTCGCTGGGAACATGCAGATAACAACAAATTCAAGAACAACATGTTAAAAGGGTATACAAGTTTTTTGTTAGCAAACCTTCTTATGCCCTTTTCTCGCTACCCATATGCCACCCACGCAAACCATCAACATCATTCGGTAGGGGAAACTTTCCCCTTCCCGATGATGTTGTTGGTTTGCGTGGGCGACCCTAGGTTGGCGAGAAAAGGGTCTACAAAGATTTGTTTACAAAAAGCTTGTATGCCCTTTTCACATGTGGATCTTGAAATGTAGTTTATGCTCATTTTTATTACGAATACAATGGCAGTTCTTGAAAAATCTATCCGTAAGATTCTTGAAGATTCCTATCCAGTCTTGTAAGCGGTCACGGTAGTCGACATATTTTCTGTGACAATCGACTGCCTTTGCCTCCGACACTTGCAAAACAAGCTATCATAGTACAGTACCAAATTAAAATGTCATATGAGAGGTTCTGTCATACGACACTGTCACCGAAGACCGTCACGAATGTATGTATTTTAGTTTTTCTCATAATAAGAGCTGCTGATGTTGTGCTTGTGTGAATTCTGAAAATAGTAAGCAAGGATGCCCTAGTAATAACAATTCTGATCAGAAATGGTTTAATTTACACCAAATTGAGGAATTACAACGAAATCACACATGTCATATGATAGTTATTTTGATAATTTTCTTTTAGCTCGAATGTTATTCTACCGTTCGTGTTGTGTGAGAGAGACGACGGTAGAGCATGAGTGTACGAATACAAACAGACTGTCGCGCACGACAACGAAGCGAGTGTAGTAAAAAAAACGTCAACTGTTTCAACCCCTGTTCCTATCTGCAATTATTGGAGTATCTGTTCTTGGATTCTTGTAGAATCTTTTAAAAGATTCTCGATAAATTCCTTCAGGGATTGTAGGAGTGTTCCTTCTACGATTCTAGAAAAACCGCTTTTGAATAATTTAGGATGTAGATATCAAATGCACTTTTGTTTACAAACAAATGATGTTCAGCTGTCAATGACTCGCGCTTATTCCTGCTTACACTGCACCGATTTTACACGAAAACGACATTAACGACCGTTGTTTACTATAGTCGCTATGTTTATAGTCTGGCGGAGAGTTATTCCATCTAGCATGAATGGGAACCAATACAAGATATTGAAGACCAACAAATGAAAAGAGACTCAAATGTTATAAACAAAACTAAGATAGTCCATGCCTTGCCAACCGAACGCAAATTAAAAGCATAATGGAATAAGGAAAACTTTCCCCTAGCCCCAATTATGGTGTTGTTTTGCGTACGCGAACATGAGAATAGTGTTAGATATGCTCTTTTCTGTTTCTGGTCGTGATATGTTCGATTGGCTCCGCAGATTGTAAATATTGCGACTGTATTGATCACTTGTATAAACAAACTGAAATAAATTGTTCATTACTTGTTCAGAATGTGACCAAAAACCCAGGTCACTCACAAGTGGTTATGGGGCCAGAACTGGCCATGATGATGATGATGATGATGATGATAGACTGTGGACTATCCTCGCTGTTCAACTTGATCAAGTTTAATAACCTCTAATTTTACTCAACCTGCCATTGTATGAAGGACCAAAACGGTTTGGGTGAATCCGTGGGCAACATCGCCCACGTGCATCCACGGGATAAATGAGAATCTCCTTCCAACAACAGTGGGTAGAATGAGTGGGGAGAAGAGCCCGCCCTCTTCTTCACGAAATGTTAAAGACAAGGAGTTCGCATTTCCACTCTCCCCATACATTTCGCTTCAGTCGGGTCTCACCCGATATGTTGCAAAGGAATCCATGATATCACGATGATTTCGAAGAGCTCGCATAGATATGCTGCCGCTAATTCTTCAACCGGTGTTAAAACAGCTATCTTGCCGTTCATTCGCTACAGCTGCTGACGAGATGATAATCATTGGCGACTTCAATCTACCGGCAATTTCTTGGCGATCATCTTACGGTGGATTCCTGTATCCAGACCACGACCGTTCTACATTCACTGTGGAGCTGTCAGCCTTTTGGATCATTACAGTATCGCTACTCTGAAGCAAATCAACCACTTTGCTTCGTCACCGCTCAGGATACTGCTCCGCATTTGTCTATGGCTGTTTCTCCGTTGATAAAGACTGTTCCACACCATCCTCCCTTAGTTATTGCACTTGAAGGCAACCCAATTCCTGAGGTCATTCCCCCCCCTAGAGGTCTCCTACGATTTCCGAAATGCTAACCACGACAGTATCGGGGAACTTCTTTCGAATTTGGATTGCCACAGGATACTCGTCCCTGCCGATGTCAATGCAGCTGCCCAAACGCTCGCGCATATTTTGGCTTACGTCATTGAGCGACACGTTCCGAAAAAAGTTCCTAAACAAGGTAATCATCATCCTTGGCCAACAAGTGAACTCCGTATGTTAAAGTCTTCCAAAACAGCCCCGCTAAGAAAATACACCAAGTACCACACCCTACAACTCAAGGACCATTATACGACGATCAATCATGCATATCAACGAACCAGTCGCCAATGTTATCGGCGTTATCAACGAGATGTTCAACGGAAGCTTCGATCTCACCCGAAAACTTTTTGGAATTATGTGAATGAGCAACGAAGAAGCTTCATCCCCTATAACATACCTGACGAGCACGTTTCTCTACTATCGCGGCATCACATCGTTGTGCGCCATATCTAAACTGTTCGAGTTGGTCGTTGTGGAACCATTAGTCTCTCACTTCAAGCAGCACTTGAGCGAAGACCAGCATGGTTTCATGGCAGGGCGGTCGACTACTTCCAACCTTCTGTGTCTCATCTCGTACATTACGGAGAGTATGACAGACCATATGCAAACAGATGTGACCTATCAGCCGCCTTCGACAAGTTGAACCATCCTATAGCGATCGCCAAACTGGATAGGCTCGGTATAAACGGCAGTCTCCTACGATGGTTTGCATCCTATCTATCTGATCGTCAGTTGGAAGTTGCAATCGACGAATGCCACTTCGGGTATTCCGCAAGGTAGCCACCTCGGCCCGTTGATATTTCTTGTGTATTTCAACGACGTCAATTTCGTCCTCGACGGTCCACGACTATCGTTGGCAGACGACATGAAAATCTATCTCCGAATCCGAGCCATCGCTGACTGCCACCTTCTCCAACTCCGACTCAACGCTTTTGCTCATTGGTGCCAGCTAAACCGGATGGTTGTAAATCCAACAAAATGTTCAGTAATCACGTTCTCACGGTAGAAACATCCAATTACATTCAGTTATATTCTAGAAGGCGTTGACGTACATCGTGTGAATCACATTAAGGATCTGGGAGTCATCTTAGATTGTCAACTCACATACAGCCAGCATATCTCGTACGTGATTGACAAGGCATCCAGAACGCTCGGCTTCATTTTCAGGATAGCTAAAAGTTTCACGGGAATCTACTACTCCCTCATCCGGTCGGTTTTAGAATGCTGCTGCCCTGTATGGAATCCCAATTACCAAAACAGTGTACAAAGAGTAGAGTCTATTCAACGACGATTCATCTGGTTTGCCGTTCGACGATTGCCTTGGAGGGATCCTCATCGCCTTGCAAGCTACGAAAGTCGGTGCCAGTTAATTCACCTGGATCCTTTGTGGAGTCGAAGAGATGTGGCAGACATTCTACAAGGCAGAATCGATTATCCTTCTATTCTACAACAAATCGACGTTAACGTTCAACCACGAGCACTCCGTAACAACGCAATGCTGAGGATACCTTTTCGTCGTACAAACTATAGTTCGTATGGTGCTATCAATGGGCTACATAGGGTTTTCAATCGTGTTGCTTCCTTATTTGATTTTCACTTGGCACGTGAGACGCTGCGTCAGAGATTCCGTGCTATATTTTTAAGAATTAGGAATTTAGTTGGACTTCACGGCCTTTGCAGCTTGTTACGTCTTGACTATATTTTATTTCCTAGTATTGCTTAATCCATCATTAGGACTAAACTCAGTCTGTTAGAACCAAATAAACAAATAAACACAGCAGCGGAAACCCCCAAAAACCACGAAACACACACTAGCTGCTCCAACTAGAGGGATCTTAGCAGAAAAAAGGGTTGCGTCCACTTTCCTTACGGGTCCAGAACTGGCCATAGTCTGAATCAAGAATATCAAGCTACTCCAGCTCATTGAGAAGCCATGATCTCGAACAGATGCAGTCCACAGAAATGGTACTGGACAGAGTTGCGACCTATCACAATCACGATCATCAAACAGCTGATGGTAGTAATGCTTTGTACATTCCTATCAATGTGCTCGTTGAAGCTCTCTCCATGACCATCCATCAAGTTGACGAAAGAAGTAAAAAGCAACTGGTGAATGTCGTCTTCGGTTGTGATCCATCACCGATCTGGTCATTCCCGACAATCACGACACTCATCTGTGTTCGTTTTGAAACAGTTGCTGCTTTACTTGCTTATTTGAGTGTGTTGGTGAGTGAACCCAACAGCTTCCGTTTCATGTTGCCTGCTTTGTTTGTAACTCACACAGTCGCGCCTGCCAAGACGAACTTGGAATGCGTAGGCATTGTTTTCATTTTCTTCTGTCGTTTCGCTTTTTCTCATCATCGTACTGCAGAAGTCTTCACTGTTTTCGTTGTGCTTTTCATCATCAGCAGCGAGTGTAACGTTTTACTTGTGAGCAACGACCATTACTGGTGACTGTTGTTTGCCATGGCTCGCCCTCTCACTACGTGACAAAACGTTCTGTCAGCGATAGTCGACAGTTGATGCGTGGATGAGTGTCACGTGAGTGTCATGATATTTTGCATCACTGGTACTGGAAGCGAAACGAATGGAAGTACGAAGGTGACAAGCAGTATCGGTTGGCGGTGATGGCGTAAGGACGGACTAATGAAATTGTATGTGCCTTTGGAAACCCTGTGAATCTTTCGACTGCGGAGAAGTTACGATGACGGCAGAACGTATGCATCGTGGGTTTTCGTGATGACGATGACTTTGATACGGGAAAGCACCTGGCGCGCAGTAAATCCTGCCGAAAGTCAAGAAGTTGATCCGGAGGTCAGTGAGCGAATGTTGGCTACAATTGCATAGAGAAGAATAATTCGACAGTGAGTATGCATAAGGGTGTATATGCGATGATCGATTCTCTTCATCGATTTTCTCTTTGCATTGCTATCGCTAAGCGAAACAATTTTCTAGATTTTTTCAATGCAGAGTTGTAACAGGTTGTATTGGCTATCAATCGACGAAGAGAATCTATCATCGCGTTTACGCCCTTATGCATGCTCACTGTCGAATTTCAGTTCGGTACACGGCCAATCATACCAACTCAGCGTCAGAGATTAATTGACTTAGAGAACTTTCTTTCCATACGGAATTTACTCAGATTTGGAATAAACTGCAGTTACTCACAAGCTATGAGTAACTGCAGTTTATTCCAAATCTGAGTAAATTTCGTATGGAAAGAAAATTCTCTGACTCAATTAATCTCAGTCGCTGAGTTGGTATGATTGGCCGTGTAATAAACGATGAAACTATACACACGGCCAATGAAATCAACCCAAATCTGAGATCAGTTTACTCATAATCGCAAAAATTGCAGGAACTCAGCGATGAGTAAATTTGCCTCATGCTTTCCTGTGGAAAACCTGGAAAAACATGAGGCAAATTTACTCATCGCTGAGTTAAGCACTTTTTGCAATTTATTAGTAAATTGAACTCAAATTTGGGTTGATCTCATTGGCCGTGTAGAAGGTATTCCAGGACAATGCTCGATGAACATTTCAAATGGATAGGACCATAGGCTTTGATCGATTCTCTTCATCGACATTCTCTGTTCATAACCACTGCTATGCAAACAGATTTTGTGCTAATTCTACCACATAGTTTGATAAAGGAGGTTCTTATCTAGCGTCCAAAACGTCAAATACAATAGGAAAAGGTTTTGCAGCTGAGTTATTGACGACAGAGAAAGTCCCAGACAACCAGAAGTCGTTTCACAATGTACAGACAGTATCGTAAATTGCTACAGTTTAAGTCAAAATCGTATAAAAGAATGGCATACATAGCATTATGTTTAAGTTAAATCGTGTAGAATGCAAATTTCCTACTTATATGCGATGACTCATTTTCCCGTCGTACTGTATCACAAATTTAATCGAATTACATCGTAAGACTTTTAAAAATGAATTTGTTATTACAGATTAAATCGTATAGGATGTTAAATCAACTCGTTTAAAAATAAACGAAAATATGGACGTATATGGCTTCCACTTTTGTAGGTAAAAGCCATTTCTTTGCATTCTATACGAATTGTTTGTTTGTATATATGTTTGTATATCACGAAAACAACTTTGAATATACGTGCATTCTGGTTGTCTGGGGTCGATGAAAAGAATAGATCTATGCAGATAGGACCTTTTGAAATGTTGATTTAGAATGGTTTGATTCGTTGGTGCGAATTACTGAATAAACTTACGTCGAAAGTTGGAAAAACCTGCTTCCTTTGAAGATTACGTGGACGAACTTATGCCGTCGCACAGTGGTTAAAAAGTCCATTTTGACGCTCTTAATTAATAGAGAGCGGATTTAGAGTAATGACGTCTTGAACAAAGTTGATGAGTATGACATGCTTCATATTTTAAAGGCATGGGTTTTGTGATTAATCCCTCTAAAAGTGGAATGAAAAATTTATTTTTCCAAAATGTCGAGATAAATGGTTGACGTCTTTAGCAAAGTTGTAGCAAAAATGATTACAAACAACTTTGCTGAAGACATAAAAGTCCTAAATTTCACTCAAACCGAGATGGAGAGCGTTGTTTGAGGACGGACCCCCAAAAACACGTATTTCATCAAAACACATATTTTCTTTAATTTTAGGTCCTCATTATGTTCAACAAAGTTGATTGGTATACTAAAATACACATCGTTCTAGAACAGACTATACCTGCATCATTTTAATAGGATGAGTTATTGATAAATTTTCTTCTATTTTCCTCATATTTTGAACTTGCGTATCTTTCTTAGGTGCAAAAAGGTGCAGATGAAATCAAATGCATCTAAAACTACATTAAAAGAGCTTTCAAATGGTGGTAAATTTGTCCGTCTGCTGGAGAGTTATGATCAAAACAAACACCCGTTGATAGGCTTTACAGAAGTCATGTCACAACAAGGGGATAGTGTGTTTTATACCGCGTAATAAATTCGTTTCCATAGTAACCGACTCAATAAACAAATTTCTCACTTCTCAAAGCTTATCAAATTCAAGAACGGCACATTTTCTTTCCAAAAATTGCGCAGAAGGCAGCATCAAGAATGAAAAAGTTAAATTCAGTTAAACTTGTGAGTCAATAAGTGTTTTTCCATAGTGCTCATCACTGTTTTTCATCAAGCGTGAAGTAATTCTAGATTAACATTTCAAAAGCTCTTACCTGCATTGATCGATTCTCTTCATCGACTTTCTCTTCCGTTATTAACTCAGCTTCAAAACCTTTCGCTATTGTATTTCACGTTTTGGATGCTAGATAAGAATCTCCTTTATCAAACTATGTTGAATAATTAGCGCGAAATCTGTTTGCATAGCAGTGGTTATCAAAAGAGAAAGTCGATGAAGAGAATCGATCAAAGCAGATAGGACCATTTGAAATGTTTATCGAGCATTGTGAAAGTATATGAAAGCATGTAAGATAGAAGAACTGCGGAAGCCAAGCGAAGGAGAGATTTTCTTAATTTCTTTTAAATTTTTCAATTCATCGTTAGATCACAACAAGTGCCAATGATCTTTTTTTTTCTTGATTCAATTTAAGTTGAAATTGATAAGCATGATCTCTTATCACTCTGGTCAAAAACGAGTGGAGGCCGATCATCAAAATTCAACTGCGTTTATAAGAAGGTACTCCAGTGTTATGACATAAATGTGAATATTATGCCGGATGTGGCTACACATGTCGGAAAACCCGTGAAAACGATGTGTGACTTTTTTTGAAAAGCTCTGGACCAAACATGCTCTTGCATGGTTGTCAAGTGTCACGCCGAGTATTTCAGTAAGCCGTTTACGCTTCCTGAAAACGTTTTAAACTTGCTTCCGTCTTTTTTCTGAAAATGCAAAAAGTGTGGCAGGACGGAAGGTTGTTCCTTTCGAAGAATGTTGTGAAACAACGTAGAGGAAGAAAACTGCAGAGGTTCGGAATAGCTACCATCTTAATGAGCTAGCATTTGCGACACAAATGAAGATGAATGAATCAGGTGAGAAAAAGGTGACGGATATCCTGAAAACCGTTTCTCACGCAAGTCCTGTAGATGAAAATAAGTTGGTTCATTCTTTGAAGAAGTCCTTGAGCAACCCTTTACCCGAATACACAGATCTACAAGCTTTGGCTTTGTTAATCAACACCAGCCTATCGAACCTGGTATTACTTGCCAGCTAGTATTCATAAAGTATTGATACATGGATCAGCCGTGATTGAACATTTCCTTGTTCTAATCGGTCAGCTTTCTGAGGAAGCACAGGAGGCAAGGAACAAGGATTGGAAGAGGTACATGTATTTAACTAAACAACGCCTAAATCTCAAGGCTCTCCGGACGTCCCCTCGAAAATGCAATCGAGATATGTATAAGAACAATCTTCAACTGGAACGAACTCACCAAATCAATACAGCCGGGAGTACATTCCCGATGCTTATTTTTCTCTCGCATGCCCGTCGTCGTCAAACGGCAAAAAAAAAGGAACTCGTTGAGCAATTTTGTGATACGGAATTTTCACTGAACATAAACCGCGAATTTACGAACTTCACCACTCCCAACTGCGAAACACGTTCAGAAGCACTTTTGGTACACTTTCGATCAATTTCTTTCGAACACACAAAAAAAAGTTTCAAGTAGCGAGTCAACATCAACACCGATTGTGCCGAACTCTTTCACGGCACCTTGCAGCGCGTAAATAAACTGAAATTAAAAATTATCACTCGCGATGCCACTAATTTCTGGTCCGGGAGAAAATCAAATAACGCAGATTGCGACATTTCTTCTGATGCTTGCAAACATGTTGAATCACGTCTTCTTTTTTTTTTTTTTTACCCATACACCGTTCTCACATACCCCGCCAAAGATGGTCCTAAGCACTCGTCGTTCGAAAACACCCAGTGCTTGCAGGTCCTCTTCGAGCATCGTCCACGTCTCGTGCCCGTAGAGAACTACCGGTCTTATAAGCGTCTTGTACATGGTTCATTTAGTACGGAGGTGAAGTTTACCCGACCTCAGGGTCTTGTGGAGTCCGTAGTAAGCACGACTTCCGGCAATAATACGACGATGAATGTCTCTGCTGCAGTTGTTATCCGACGCCACCAATGATCCGAGGTACACAAATTCATCCACCACCTCGAACTCATCCCCGTCGATTGTCACGCTTCTGCCTATGCGAGCCCTATCCCGCCCGGTTCCTACAGCTAACAGCTACTTTGTCTTCGATGTATTCACCTTTAATCCGAGCTTTAATCCAACCTTCTCTGCTTCACGTTTCAGCCTGGTGTACTGCTCCACCAGGGCCTGAAACGTTCTTCCGACAATGTCCACGTCGTCAGCGAAGCAGATGAACTGGCTGGAGTTATTGAAGATCGTGCCCGCATGTTAAAGCCCGCACGTTTCATAACACCTTCTAGCGCAATGTTGAACAGGAGACAGGTAAGACCATCGCCTTGTCGAAGTTCTTTGCGAGATTCAAATGAGTCCGATAACGCACCCGATACACCATCCATCGTAGCCCTGAGCAGTCTGGTCAGCTTCCCGGGAAAACCGTCGGTACCGAATGTTGTTAGCAACGGAAAGTTTTTGCCGCACCTTGACCATTAGAAGGTAGTAGTTCGAATCGATATTTGCGCCGCGATAGGTCCTGACGTCGATAATGTCCGAGAAGTGCGATTCAGTATGCTGCGGTGATTTCCAGGTGTACCGATATGGGAGGCTATGCTGAAAGTAGGTACTACGTATGGCCATGTTCTTAGATGCTGCGAAATCGATGAGTCTAAGGCCGTTGGCGTTCGTTAGCTGGTGAGCGGTGAACTTTCCTATAACCGGTCTGAACTCCTCCTCCTGGCCGACCTGAGCGTTAAGATCACCGATGACGATTTTGACGTCAAAGCTTGGGCAGCTGTCGTATTCCCGTTCCAGCTGCGCCTAAAAAGCGTCTTTATCGTCATCGTCACTTGCTAAGTGAGGGCTGTGCACGTTGATTATGCTGACATTGAAGAAACGGCCTTTGATCCTCATCCTGTACCCAGCTCATGTGTATTGTCGCAGCTCTGGTAGATGGTATAACCATCCCTATACGTATATACCGACGATCCCTTCCAGCAAACCTCCTGCAGCGCTACGATGTCGAACTTGCGGACCCTCAATAAATCGGAAAGAATGCGGATACTTCCCAAGAAATCGAGAGACTTGCAGTTCCATGTTCCGAGTTTCCAATCGTTAGTCCTTTTTTTCGTTGCTTGGGTCTATGCCGATTGTTCCGGTGCGTATTTACATTGCTTGCTTCCTGTACTTTTGTTTTTTTTTTACGGCTGGCTTGTAGGGCCTGCACCAACCCCCATTGTCTCGCCGGGGGCCCATCGTGCACAGCACTGTTTAGAGTCCCACGCTGGGACCAGGACGTTGATCAGTCGCACCTCCATGGTGAACAGACGTTCGAAGACTGCACTCTTCGGAGAGAGGAGTCCCCCCACTTCCCTGTCAGCATACGATCAAGGTCCCACCGGGGTTGGTTACCCGATCTTCCCTATGGTTACTCGTACCCCAGCCGGCACCGTGGGGAGGTAGGGATAGGAGTTACTGGACAAGAGGCTAAGGACCGCTAGTGGGGTCTATTTTATACCTGCAGATACGCGAAGTATCAATGGTACGCATTGTCCAGCCGTTTACCAGCAAACGGATCTGGGTGTATAATACCCAAATTTGGGTAGTTTTGAAATAGCGTGCTCAGAAGCAAACTATGAAGAAGAAAGATAAGGCCCTGTGTGCAATGTTGGCAGTGAGCAGCGGCAAGGAAGAAGAAGGGTACTTCGATTCGGCAGCGAGTTTCCACATGACAAGGTGCGAAGGAAGTTTCAAGAGAGTTTCAAGTAAGAGGTCATACCGGGAAGCAAAGGGAAATGCGAGAGACCCTGTAAGCATAGCCGTGATAAAAGAGAAAGCCGATAAAGAGAATCAATCAATGCAGATAGGAACTTTTGATTTGGTCATCTAGAAATGGTCGAGTTCGATATAATCAACGTTTCGACCAAATGAGTTCCCTGTCCTCAGTGTCAGTCGACATGAGCTCTACTGCCACTATTCACATAATAGTCCCTTGTTCTGTGGGTTTCCTATCTACGTGGGACTGTTATGCGACTAACGGCAGTCTAGGAGGAATTGCAGAAAACAGTTCATAGATCTTCTAAGAGAATACTATCAAAACGATGCATCCACAGTGAGTACAATGTACATGAGTTTCTTGGGAAAATCCCAGGGGGAACGACGATTTAAGGATGAACAGAAAACACCCATTTGAAGTGATTAGAACAAGAACAGGCTGACGGACTTCTTCTTCGATTCGAACTAGAGCTTGCTGGGAAAGGCTGCGAATGTTTACAGTTAATACAAGAATAGGTACTTAATCACTAAATTTAAAAAAAAAAAACCCAGGGGGTAGACTATGTTTGTATGGGAAATCCATTTCGATGGAAAACGGTATGCTTTTGCTGATCTCAGGGCAGGCGGATATTCCTTACTGCAACAGCAGTCAAACGTCCTGTAGTCAGGGTTCTTTCTTCGCTTCGCAGTGAATGAATTCCTACCATGCGTTTATCAAATACACTAAATTCTAATCCCGTTCTTTCCCCCAGAGCGCATGTCAGCGAACCACGCCGAGGACATCATAATTCCGTCTGTGTTCATCGGTGAAAGCAACGGTATGTACATTATCGAGAGTTTCCTGTACCCGCTAACGTATGAGTTGATCATCACCGACGACATACCGTTCAACATCAACAACAACTTGATAATCCCGTTTGCCATCGTCGTCGGATTATGCTTCATCATAATGGTGAGTCTACTTGCAATGCATGAATACTGGTTTTGGTAAAATGGTAACGAGTTCGGTCCCGATTGTCAACGCTTCCCTTTTCTCCCGTGCGGGTTTGGCAGGTCTGCTTCATGGTCATACGCTGCATACGGGAACGCCGCCGTATGCTGCGCCACCGTTTGCCCAACAGCGTCCTCAGGAAGATTCCGATTGTGAAATTCGCCAAGGGTATGCAGTACGATACGTGCGCCATCTGTCTAGATGACTACGTGGACAACGAACGGCTGCGGGTGCTGCCCTGTCACCACGGTATGCGTTATTAGATTGGGTTGTACATTGTTTGCGAAATTAATAATTTGTGTTCTTCTAGCCTACCACGTGAAATGTATCGACCCATGGCTGACGAAGAACCGCCGGGTGTGTCCGATCTGCAAGCGTAAGGTTTTTGCCCGTGGAGAACGTAGGCCACCGCGTCGGCGTTCGTCCACCGACAGCATGTCATCGTCGGATGCCGATGAACACACTCCGCTACTGAATTCGGTTGAAACCCAACCGAACGGGGCCAGCTCGACGTCTTCGCCGCCGACCAACTATCAATCGCAGGAGGGAGCCGCAGTTACCCCGGGAGGACCGAATGAAGCTCATGTAGTTAACATGACTACCGATGATGAAGAAATGCTCGATGCGGAAGCCCAAGCGCGAGCACTGCACATCTTCCGACAGATGGCAGGAGCACCACAGCGACGGTTCAATCCCTTCGAACGGGTGGTGCAGTCACAGCCAGGGCAGCCGGGGGTAGCAGGTGCGGCTGTCATAGAAGAAGGTGGCGAGTCTCCGTACAGTCCAATCGGCGAGGATCAGTCGTCCACGTCAGCTTGGTCGCGATTTGTGAGGTAAGAAGCCTAATACAATACATACAGTCAAGTTTACAATAATGTAGCAATTACCCCCAACCTCTACAGCAAAATGCGCTTCTACGTTCGCAACCAACCACGCCAGGAGGAGATCCTATCGGACGACGACGATGTCGAGCCGGCTACGGGTGAAACGCGCCCGATCGCCACCGGTAGCCGGAATGCGTTCAACACCGCTAGCAATAACATCCTGAACGGCAATCTCAGTGGATCGTTCCACGGGGATGACACGACAGACGACGAGATGGTTGGTGCTAGCTTCCGCGACGAAGCTAAGCGACGTCAGATCCGATCCGCCCCTAATCTTCCCTCCACCAGTGGAGTGGCCAGCGGTTCGGCGGGTAGCGGTGGTCGTCTCGGTGTAGCAGCTCTACCAAATGTTAACTTTAATCCGATCAACCAACTGAGTCGCACTACCGGTGGCGATCCGGGACGGCGGCAGAACCGTTCTGCTGGCGGCGGCGGCGGCGGCGGCGGCAGCACCTCGGGTGGTCAATATCCCGTGTAAATAGCTCATAGATAATGGTAACTGAAGGTAAGTCCATTATTCATCGCTGATTTTTTTTAAGGAAGGAAAGATGAATTTGATAATAAACAATTCAAAGAAGTGATACAAGAAAAGCGAATTGTAATTCATCCGGTTAGGTCTAAGGCAAGGTAATGAATGCAACTTCCATTTATATATATATATTTTCGGTTGATTCGGCCTTACAATTACTGTATCCTATTACCTAAGCAATTTGTTTGTATTCTTTTTTGTGTCATTTTATCGAAAATCAACTCTATTCGCAGCTCGTGTAAGAAATACACGGGGAAACTTTGACCAGAACAAAGCTTCTTCCATCGAAAATTATATTAAAGGTAGCCTGATTGTGATCGGATTTTTTTTAAGGTCGTTTATTTTTTTTTTAATATTTTACTATTGCGGATGATAGCAGTAAAGTGAAGCAAAGAGATACAAAACAAAAGGAATTCCGATATGTTAAACCTTAATTGTCGTAAGGTTAGATGCAGGAGACAGGATTGTTACAGCTCTATCGTACATATGTATTAATTTTGTCTTCGGGTGGATATTTGCGTTGTGAAGAAATAGATATACTAGTGGGACAGTTGGATTTGGAATCTAAGAAGCACTGTCGGATTTAGCAAGCCTAAAACACCTCCCCAATATTTGTATTTAATCGATCACACACCGCACTCACACCATACCTACTCCATTATTACCCAAACAGCAATCGAAGGCATAAGATGTAACCATATTTTTCCATTTAGTATGTTTTGCTCATAAAATATTATATCTATTCTTTTACATTTAAGATCGCCCCAAAACATATTGACTTTTGTTTCGTTTTTTGGATTTAATCGAATCGAAAACTACCGCATAATGAATTCGTAGACGCTGTAAAATATTAGCCATCCTAGTTCATGTAAGAAAATAAATTGCAAACAGAGCAAAACGGAAGAGGAAATCTGGATTCATCTCAGACAAAAAAAAAAAGCAACAGTGTAGTGTCATGCAAACCTAAACGTACCGAGTAAAGACGCATGAAATCGACTCTACTACTGCCTGAACTCAGCTGCAAGAGAATGGTGTTGTTTAGCGTATCGAGTGTACCTACCTATATCATATTGAATAATAATCAGCTAACCTAGTAAATTGGCAAGCCTGGAATCCTGAAACTGAGTGGAGAATACAAAACACAGACACTAGCAAACACACGCAAGATATATGTTGTAGTGAGTTTTTTAGCTCTTTGATGGTAGTATCTCGCGGATTACTCGCAGAAAAAAAAGGAATACAGAAGGAATAAACTGAATTTGACTGAAAACCAGTAGCATTCGGAATGAAACGAGAACGGTGTGAAATATCACGGCCAACGGCGATCTTTGAATCCTGGGACCAGGAGCTCCTGGGTCCGCCTCTGCTGCGATGTCCAAGCCGGATTCGTATACAGCGCTTATTTGCAGAGGTTTATATGTGGATGTGAAAAAGAATTGGCATCCCTAAATCGAGAGATTAGTGTATTCTACAACGGGATTAAAAACTAATGTTTCCTATGCAACATGGAGGAGCACCGGATCAATTATTGCCCCAAGTGGAAGTCCCGTTTCGTCCTAGTTACATGTTGTGCCTCCCCCGAGGACATATAACAGAGCGCTAAAATATGACGTATGCTCGATCAGGGCTTGAAAACATATAGGTCATTCCAGCCCAAGTGGGTACAGTATTTTAAAACCTTCAAATTGACGTTCTAAGATCACGAATAACTTATTTGGTTGTGAAGTAATGTCTTCTGAAAGATGAACTTTTTATAAATCTCGGAAATCCAGAGTTGTAGCCGAGAGGGCTCTAGGCACTTCAGAGCAAAATCAAAAAAGGCGTTTGTTCAGAATACCAAAATAAGGGTTTTGGCCAAGTTTGGCTCAAATCGGTGACATCAACCGCAGCTGTACCCACTTGAGCTGGAATGACCCATATATGAGTTCTCGGAACGTCCTTTCATTTAAATAACTTCGAGGCGCCGGGCTTGAACGATCGGGGGTGGTAGTGGATTGTTGTGATGTAAGGAGGTCGATGAGCTAGTGGGGACTTTTTTATCTTTATTATGGAGACTTTCAGCCCTGGGCTGGTTTGTCTCCTAGTAGTGACTGTTTTTGTTTACTAAGGCTCTGAACCATTTGGTGATTTTTTTTTAACTTTTGGTTAAAATTTGACAGACGGAAAGCTATCGATGAACCCTGCTATCCGAGCATGGTTATTTCTGACAGACAAGAAGTTAACTTTTGACAACCGTGGGTCGAAAATCGGGCGATCGACAGCATGGGGATTTTCGAACATAGAAAATAACTTTCGAAATGTCACTTTTAACCACGAGTTAAATTTAACTCGGCAAATGGTTCACAGCCTAAACAGATAATCGTGGGACTGTATATTGTAGACGAATTATGTGTATCTGTCAAGGTATCTGTTAAGGACAAGTAATTACGGTAGTGGAATTAAATGGAAATAACTAATCCTTCTATCTTTCTTTATATTTTTATTTTATATATATCTTTATATTTTTATTTTATGAATTCGATTATTTTGGACTGTATAGAACATCTTTTGTTCTGTTTTTTTTAACAACCAGGATGTTTGAACCTTGGATTTTATTGCGTCTTTTCTCTTCGGTGCTTGGTACAGTACTTCAAAATGATGACGACGGAAAGCACATTAATCTTTTGCCGAAAGATTTCGATCGAAGGAGGCATGCAGTTTGACAGTTGCGCAAGGGGTTCGTCGACGCAGGTGTGGTCGACAAGGCTGGGTGGTATTGACAGGGAAACATCCACCCCCGCCTTGAGGCACTGCTGCCTCAATCCATTGGTAGAACGCAGATCTTCTGGATGGGACGTGAGTACTCTGCTCGCCCGTGCCGCAACTGAGCCGGCGGCGCGTTATCGTTCTTGATCAGCACAAGCTGATCCTTCTCCAGGTTAGTCTCGGTTGTTCGTCTCTTGCTCCGCGGTTGCAGACTCACCAACGACGCCAGATTTCAGTTGTGTGCTTGTGTAGAAGTTGCCACTTATCTAGACGATTCATCGGGATGTGACGGACATCAGGCTCTGGGAAGAGGTTGATCGGCTGACCGACCAGGAAATGTCCTGGGGTCAGTGCTTCGTAGCTGTCAGGCTTCGATGAAACAGGCACCTGCGCCAATATCGTTGAGTGTTCTTCAAACGTTGCTACTTCGGAGCCCAAAACCGCCATCAGGTGCTTCTTGGCGCTCTTGATTGAACACCCACTTAATTCCCAAGTTGGTGAGAAATCGACAAGCAGCTTCGTTGTGGGTCTGTCGCGCAGTTTGAATCTCCTTCAGCCAACGGTCGGTCCCAACGAAGTTTGTTCCACAATCCGACCAAATCTCGTTCGGATGAGACCTTCGTGAAATAAATCGCTTCAGTGCCCAAATGAACATGTTGGTCGAGAGGTCACTGGCGACCTCCAAGTGCACCACCTTGGTCGCCATACATACGAATACTATGATGTAGCCCTTGGTCATCTTTACACCTCGAACGCATGATGCATGAACCTTCAGAGGGCCGGCGTAGTCCACGCCGAAGTGGGTGAATGCTCGAGTGCCCATCACCCGTGGCACCGGTAGGCTGCCCATGAGCTGCGACGCCGTCTTACCCTTGAGTCGAACGCAACGCGTGCATCCTTGAACTGTTAAGCGGACAGCCGTCTGAAGTCCGAGCACCCAGTATTGTTGGTTGACTGTAGCTGGGAGCAGTGTGGGACCTGCATGGAGGTTTCGCAGATGAAGATCTTGCAACAGCAGTTCGGTTACCTTGTTACCTTACCCCGGGAGTATAATTGGGTGCTTGACGTCGTATGAGTAGGATGAATTCTGTAATCGTTCCTTGGCTATCCAGGAAGGGGTGAAGGACAGACAGTTTGTGTTTGGCTGGAAAATCCTTACCCTTCTGCAACAGCTCCAGTTCTTGCTTGTATGAAGCGTACTGTGCAGCTCGAGCTAAGTGCGCCTTGGCATCGTAGATTTCGTTCGGCGAAAGTCCGGGTTCGAGGTTCGCGTCCTCCGCCTTGAGTGCCAACAATAATCGGTTCACATATGCCAGCGTGCGCACGATAAGGGTGTAGTTGGATCGTCGTTCTAGTAGACCATTCTCGATGTCACAAGTTCACTAGGTGTGAGACCTCGTGAAGCATAGTCGGCAGGATTGTACTCGCTTCGCACATGATTCCAGTGGTCACGCGGCAGCACTTCTAGAATTGCAGATGTACGGTTGGCTACATAAGACTTCCATTTGCGAGGATGAGTGGACAACCAATACTGCTGTCCATGTAGGCCCAAGGATCCACTTCGAGGTGACTGAGCGCTTGAATTGTTGATTCCATCAGTGTTGATAGTAGAACCGCTGCGTTGAGCTCCAACCTTGATAGCGACATTTGCCTGATCGGAGCCACCCTGGTTTTGGCGACCAGGAGACTATGTCGCCAGCTTCGTTCCTTCCTCTAGCATACACTACCGCAGCGTACGCCATCTCCGACGCATCCGCGACTCCATGCAATTCGATCTTCCCATTGTAGTTGGATGCGTATCTGCTACACTTGATGTAGAGTTTCCTTGATTTCAAGCCACGCTGGTTCGACTGCTGGAGGCAGCCAATCGTCCCACGAGAACTCAGTAAGCCAAAGTTGCTGGAACAAAATCTTGACTCTGACGGTACTGGTGACAGCCATCCGAACGGATCGAATAGCTTGCAGAAATCAGAAAGAAGCTGCCGTTTGGTGTTCTCGCTGTTCGGGTTCAAGCTAACCATGAACGAGAATGTTGGGTAACCACTGAATGCCGAGTGCCTTGCCTGCGTCTGGTTGCTCTGCTAGTTTCACATCGACCGGCGCTTGATCGTCCTCCGGTGCTTCCTGGAGTAGTTCCGAACAGTTCGTGGTCCATTTCCGCAGGTGGAAACCAGCGGACTCCAAAATCTCCACAACTTGCTCCTTCAATTTCCTCGCTTGCTGAACGTTCTGTGCGCCAGACAGAAAATCGTCGACGTAGGTGTCGAGCTCAATCCTCTGCGCGGCTTCGGGATACACTTGATTGTACTCGCGGGCTACTTGCTTCATGACTTCGATTGCTAAGTACGGAGCGCACTTGATTCCGTAAGTCACGGTGCACAACCGATAATGTTTGATTGGTTGATCCTCCGATTCACGAAACACGATCCTCAGGTAGTCGCGATCCGCCGGGTGAACCATCACCTGGCGATACATTTTCTCTACGTCCGCTGAAAACGCCACCGGGTGGGTTAGGAAACGTAGAAACACCGAGAAAAGATCCTGATTGACGTTGGGTCCCGCCAGGAGTCTGTCGTTGAGCGAAACGCCAGTCGACGACGCACACGAGGCGTCGAAGACCACCCACAACTTAGTCGTCATGCTTTTGGCCTTGACGACGGCATGGTGTGGAAGGTAGAAACACATGCTAGTCTCTACTTCCAGTTCGTCCGGTGGCACCTCTTCCATGTGCCCCACCGCCAGGTATTCGCTGAGGAACTCCGAGTACAGCGTATGGAATTCCTCATCCTGCCGGAAACGTCTTTCCATCGATCGCAATCGCTTGATGGCCGAAGTGAGGGACTCACCCAGCGCCGGCTTCGAATCATCGAACAGCAGTCGCACGATGAAGTGCCCATTTTCATCCCGTGTGAGAGTAGACCTAAAGAGCTCGGTGGCTGCTTGTTCAGAAAGAGTAAGCTGCTGTGGGTTCGGAACCTCCTCCTGCTCCCAAAACATCCGCAAGGTGCGGTTGAGGTCCAGCTCTGTGTGAAGATTGACGATCGAGACATTGCTTCGAAGACTCGATGAGTAGATGGCTTGATTCCCGGACAGAATCCACCCGAAGATCGTGTTCTGTGCCACAAGAACACCACCGTTGTCTTTGACTTGCCCTGGCTTGAGGAGAGCAAGAAAGACGTCAGATCCCAAAATGATATCGATCGGACCCGGTTGGTAGTATGCCGGATCAGCGAGGTTCTCCTGTATCTGCTTATCCAGGAGGCTTGGATGAACCCTGCAGTGCTGTGTAGGAAGCGTCGAGTTGAGCTTCCCCAGGACGTAGGCACTTGTCTGCAAAACACACGCGTCGGTAAACCGGTTAGCCATTACCAGCTCAGCTTCACAAGGCCACGCGTTGTTCCGGCTGCCTGTTGTCCCAGGCCGGAAACCGTTACATTTCCGTTGGAGCGAGACAGACCGAGCTTCTTGACGCAGGCGTCCGAGATCAATGAGTCGATCAGAGCACGCACTTGCAGAAGACCGCCGTCGAATCCCTGTACACGGATGACAGCAGTAGGTAGCACGACCGACTTCTGCGGTGGCTCCAGCGCTACCTGCGCCACCATTAAGGTGATGGCCGCTTCGCCCGCTTGTTGCTGGTCTGAATCACTGTTTTCCACTAGTTTCTTTTTCCCAACTTCACTTTTCAGTTCACATAGCAGTGTGTGATGCCGCTGCTTACAGTTTTCATTCCGGCACACTGATTTAGAACTACAAAACTTCGCGGTGTGCGATGCCCTAAGGCAATTAAAGCACAATCTCGCGTTCTTCACTAGTTCGCGCCTGCAGTGAATGTTCATCTCTTTGAATTCACTGCACTGAAATAACGGATGCTTATTGGAGCATTTTGCGCACTTTTCTCCTACTGCAGCTGTGTGCAACGACTGCATCTTCTTCTCACTTGCTGGTTTCTTCGACGGCTCCTTCTTGACTGCTTCCGTTGTTGTCTTCTTCGTAAACGCTGTGCAAGTTTCCAGCGCATCGCATCGGTTGTCCAGGAACTTGATGAAATCGGCGAAGGAAGGGTTCTCTTCTTCAATGATTTGGTGCGCCCACATTGATCGGCTTTCCTTATCCAGCTTTCCAATAGGAAGTAAATGAGCCACGGATCTCGTGTGCCATTTTCCTCATCAAGTGCGTTCAATTGTCGCACCACCTCATCAGAAGTAGTGACGAGCTTGCGTAGACTTCCGGATGTGGCGGTGGTCACCGCCGGCTGGTCCACCAACTCACGAATAAGAGCGAAAACCGAGGGGGGCGACACATCTAAATCTCAAGTTTAGATGCTCAACAAATCTCACACTAGCGAATCTATCTTCGAAAAATCTTCTTTCATTTGCTGCATCTACTTGCATCGCTCATCATCTTTTTGCAGGAAATCTTCAGAATCGCCATCAATCTTCTTTCTATCTACTCAGCGTGCGCGCAACTAGCCACAGCAAAACACAATCTTTTTTGCATCGTAGATAGAGTCGTCCCCCTCGGCGAAAACGGTATATTTTTTCTTATCGTAGTGGTTCGTGAGCGCCTCCCAGCTGCTTCGCGCTGCCGTCGAGGTAGGACACAAGATATTGCATCTTGATAGAATCCTTCAGATCGTTCCGGTCGTGAATGGTCGATTCAAAAATGTCCTTGAATGACCTCCAGCTCTTCCGATCACCACTGAACGTCGGCACGTTGATCGATGGAAGCCGCACATTCAGAAAGGGTAAACGATTCGACACCACATCCCCCGCTGCTGGATCGAAGTTTGGTTGGTTGTTGTTCGCGGACCTTGCCACCCGCTGCCCTTCCAGCAAGGCGCGTTGAGTGATGAGCAGCATTTTCATCGCCTCTCGGAGGTCGCTGTCGACGATCGTTTTGCCACTGGATGTGGAACTCGCATCATCCGGATTGTTGTCCGCGATATATTTCTCGAGGATGTCTTTCGCCTTGAAGTAGGCCCGTTAAATTCTTCACGAAAATTGTGCACCGAGGCAACTGTTTCCGACTAGTCAAGGAGCTCCTCGATGCTTGTTTGTTTTTCGGAAATTTCCAACAAGTTCATTGAGCTGGTCGAGCCGTTCCGTTGCCTCGCTGTAGGAAGCCTTCCGCTCAACGAGTTTCCCGGTTGCTGTCAGTTCCCCGACCATTTGCACCATTTGTGCGTTGCGAATTTTCACTAACTTTTCCATCGCGATTCACTATATCCGACGAAGAAGGCCCAAAGTTTGAACCTTGGATTTTATTGCGTCTTTTCTCGGTGCTTGGTACAGTACTTCAAAATGATGACGACGGAAAGCACATTAATCTTTTGCAGAAAGATTTCGATCGAAGGAGGCACTCAGTTTGACAGTTGCGCAAGGGGCTCGTCGACAGGGCTGGGCGGTATTTACACGGAAACACAGAGAACTCGAAGTCATCGGGAAAAATCCGTAAATTTTGATGACGCACCGGGAAAAATATACTTCGTCCTCTTTTCAAAAAAAAAAAAAACAAAATTGGACCTTGAAAAAAAAGTGCAAGTATTCTGGACTGGACTATATTTTTAGGATAAAGTCACTTATAAACACTATTAAAAGAATTTAGACAAAGTTTGAGGACATTTTAGGAAGAATTCAAGGCATAACACCAACGTATTACAGCCCACCCAAGTAACAATTTTGGTTTTATGAGGGTTCTGTAAACCATGAATTAGACTTGTAGAATGCTATAAAACCTCTATAAAGCTTGCAATGTTACTTGGGAGGGAAAATTTCCAAGGGAGTTTTCGGAAGAATTCTATAGGAGTTCTGACTATAACATCAAGTAAATTGTGAGACTTCAGAGTAATTGTTTTTAAGAAGCTCTGTGGAAAATTACATGAAGATTGTGAAGCCTGAAACATACGTCAGAAACTGGATTTTTTGTATTGTCCAATTTTAAAGGAATTCCATAAAAAGAATGTTAAGAGAATTGTATGGAGAATTCCAAGTTAATTTTCAGAAGGATTTAGAGGAGAGCTCCAAGATTATGCTGAGAAAATTTTTGAAACAGTTTTGAGGTGAATTTTAGGAGGATTCAAGCGAATTAAAATAAATGGATTGAAGCTTCAGAGAATTCTTACCAAAACTTCTAAATTCGAAAAGAATCTAAAGATGTATTTCAAAATTTTTTGGAATGTTCCGCAGAAACTGTGGGTTGGTCACTCCGCACAGTGTTCCAAGATCATATTTGGACACGCTAATTGACACAGTTTGGCACCCATGATAGGAAACATTCATGATCTTTGAAGTTATTGGCATCTCTGTACTATCTCTGTGCCTGCTCAGCGCATGTGTCAAATCATTGTTGGTGACAAATCAATGTTATTACATTTTGAAACGCAACCTAAAATTTTCGCTTAGTTCCCCAACCGTGTTGTAATTCATTCCACAAACCAAAATCAGGGTAATCGCTAATGATCAAAATCCCATGTATAATTACACTCCACTCAATCAATCCCACATTCCACAAAGCACCGAATATGATATGAAAAACCGACTGTCGCTGCACTGGCATATGCAACCACTGACGAAGTCAGTCTTTAGCAGCGGAACACTTTCGTCTCATTCTTGGCCTCCTCAAATCGTGTATCCACGTTGTACCGGTTCGATGCCAGTTAGCCTTCTGATCTCCGCAGCCGAAGATTTCGATCCCCGAAAGAGTTCCAGCGATTTCAACATTCGCAGCAGCTTTCCCCGGCGGCTGTAAATTCCAAATGCCATCAGATGCGTTTTGATGCTGTCTTTGCTTTGGAACTCCATCACCTTTTCGAGGGGATTCTCCAATCGGGTCAGTTTGTCCAGCCTCTGGATCATCGCCTTGGTTCGTATTCCACTGCTTATTGTATTCTTCCTTCAAAACAATACGTCTATTGAAACGGGTTGCCAAGCATGCCATTATTCACAAGCAAACAAAAGTCAGTACGATGACTGGCACTCCTTCACTGCTGGCACAGCTGTGGCACACGTGAGACACACTGAGAAAAATTTGGTACAATTTTTTGATTGGACCACAAACAACATTTTTTAAAGACTCCTTTAAGTTGACTACTTTTCGTTGACTAGAAGAAACAGTTTTGAGAAATTATAGGATATCAATATTCAAACTCTACAGGCTCTACAAATTGGTCATGAGCCCAGGGTATTTTCATCATCTTCTGAGAACTTCGTAAAACTTCAAGGACTTCTAAGACGTTCAGGGAACATCGTAGAAATTGAAGAAACTTATTAGAAATGCTGGGAACTTCATAGACCTTCTGAAAAAATCGTAGAAACAACTTTAAGTTTGGGGAGCTTCGTAGGGGGGGGGGGGGAGAAACCACTATATTTTTTCAGAGCACTTTTTTGAAACCTCATGGACATGGAATGGTTGTGGAAATTACGTACAAATTCAAGAAATTTCGTTCGCGAAGCTTCGTGGAAATTCAACAAGAATCGTAGAAGTGCAGCAAACTTTGTAGATGGTTTGCGAATTTCGTAGCATTTTGAGGAGCTGCGTAAAACTTCATGTTGTAAGGAATTTTGAAAAAGTTCAGGGAATTTTGTAGGAGATCTACAAATAGTTCAATAAGCTTCTAAGAACTTCAGGGATCCTCGCTTCAGCTTAGGGAGCTTCGTTACAGTTTGTCACAGATCTTACTTCAAAAAAGCTCCATGAACTTCTTGGAGATTTTGGGAACTTCGTTAAATTTCAGGGAATTTTCCAGATGTTCAAGAATATTTGTAGATGATAGGTATCTTTCCAGAAGTGCAAAGATGTTCGGAGATCTTCGTAGGATTACGAGTGATGGAATAAATATGGAATTTTGAATAAATTCAGAAAACTTCGTAGACTTGTAAAGGGAGTTTTATAGATGTTCAGGAAACGTTGCATAAGTTACAGGATGTAGAATTATGACAAGGGATCTAATTTCGTTGCCTTTTATGTACATTTGTGTTCGAAGAATTCAGTGCCAACATTTCAAAGGGGCGTAATTGCATTTGTAAACAATGGCTTTAGTCGTCGATTTCTCGTGAATAAAAGCTCACTCATGAAAAATAATTACACCAGCAGGTAGAGGAATGTTTCCTCTATCAGCAAGCGGTAGAGATGAAATTTTGCGCTCATTTTGATCAAAACAATCACACCAAAATCAGAGATGTCCCATCTTTTAATTACTCGATTAACAACTAATCGATTTTTTTTTTGTTCGCTGTGCTGCCATTTTTCCACCAATGAGAGTGCAACACATGTTTGAAACGATCGGTGATGATCCTCTTGAAATGTAATGCTTATATCGGCATGATTTAACCGATTACAAATATTTTACTTTTCGGTTCGTTAATCGATTAATCGATTATTCAAATGAAAATCGGCCATCACTAGATGAATGTGAAACGTTATTTCAAATATAAGGACCGTACATAAATAATGAAACAATTTGAAAGGGACCGGGACTAATCACAAATTATGTCCCTCGGTAACTGAAATAAACACGAGTGTTCACCGGTTGGTGATACTCTAAGGAAGCCTTAACGTGAAACTTCAAAGGCACAAATGTCAGCTTCATCAAAACATACAAATTTGAAATTGTGGGTGGCCTTCGCTTTGTGAGTAAAGGGCTTTGGAACGGTTTGTTTGCAAATGCTGATGGGCCATTTTCTATTGTTGATCCAGAATTATGTTTTGTTGAAAAATCTGGATTAACAATAGAAAATGCTTTAAATTTGTCGAACCTCTTAACGGAATCCCTTTATGAAGAGCTTTGAGTGGGTTGGTTTATTTCCTTTAAATTCCGTTATAATTGCTTATCTTTTGACAGATACGCGTATTTCGTCTACTACTTGCAGACTTCATCAGTGCCAAGTACTCAACACCACTCGGCACTGATGAAGTCTGCAAGTAGTAGACGAAATACGCGTATCTGTCAAAAGATAAGCAATTATAACGAAATTGAAGGGAAATAAACCAACCCACTCAAAGCTCTTCATAATAGAAAATGGCCCATCTGCATTTGTAAACAAACCGTTCCAAAGCCCTTTACTCACAAAGCGAAGGCCACCCATGCAAACCAACACCATCATCGGATAGGGGAAACTTCTGCCTACACGATGATGGTGTTGGTTTGTATGGGCGGCCTTCGGTTTGTGAGGAATGGGCTTTGGAACGGTTTGTTTACAAATGCTGATGGGCCCTTTTCTATTGTTGATCCAGAAATATCGAATAGGTACGCCTTTTTGAAGTTTTTTTTTGCGAAATTCCAAACAGCAAAATTTAAGCTCAAATGTGAATGATTGACCATAACCAACAAGATAGATCCGTCATTTGACGTGAAATTGCTCGTGAGCAATTTAGCCGAAATTTGAATAACTGAATAAGGGTCAGATGTCCGACCATTCAGTTGTATTTTTTTGTTTTATTTGTTGCGATAGCCTGTTAATAAAAACTATACATCAGGTCAAGGTCTATGATGCATTGTGCATCTTCTTTTGCTAAATAAATATGCTATCAAACCAGACCAGAAGCCAAAATGGAAATCGAAACCATAGCAGAACAATTATTCAATCGAATCAACCATTTATTTGCATCAATCTAAACACGACATCACGTGAAAATCACAACACAGGACTTAACATTTTCGACGGCTGGTAATGGATGGGCTTGTAGTTGGTACCATATATTCCACATTAATTATCTATCATCATACTGATATGCAAGCTCGATATTTGACAAAGTGGTACACTTTTTTGTTAACTTTCATTCGGAATTCGGACGTTTTTTTTTTCTTCAATCTGACAGGATTCCTAAATTGATTTGTGGCAGTACGGGAGGGCAATGAACAACATTAAACGGCAGTTCCATTGACATAGTCGTAGTGTTGCTGCGAACTGTGATTGAGAAACAGCTGCGAGTGGGATTTACGTCGTTCGCGTTCAATTTTGTCCAGATCGAAAATAGGCGAAATGTTTCCGGAAAACACCATCGGAGGTGCCGTTTTCGGTGGGATATAGTTGAACATCGGTACGGGATGTTGGATTCTTGCGTAGTGTGGTCCATGAACCTGCTGTTGTTCATGGTGCTGCTGCTGCTGCTGCTGCTGTTGGTATGAACTCAAATCGCCAATGCTCCGGTGAACTTGGACGGGAGATCTTACGGCGTACTCCACGTAGGACGGCGAAGGTGGGACGTGAAGGTACTTTTGCTGCATGGTGGTGAAATCGGCGGAAGATTTCGGTATGATCTTTGGCCATTTTGATCCTTGATGGTAGAGTGAAGACTCGTCTAGGTTGTTCTGAGATGCGTTCAGTCTGGAAATGAAACCAAATATGTACTTTTTGAAGCGATACTAACGGTAAAAGCTAACCTGATAGGTTCCAGTATTCCACTGGCAGAGATTCTACGGCTCCACGTGCCGCTGTGGTCCCCTAGATCATCCAAACTGTTGAACCCTTCACGAACATCATAGCCCGTATGCTCACCTAGTAAATTGTGGTGCTTTTTCAAGAAATTCCTCGGCAGCGTTTGTCTCAAGTCGTAGTTCAGTCTCGGACACCCATCGTACGATCTACCTCCACCGTGCATCTGATCCAGCGAATTATCCGATCTAATCCTCTGCCGTCTCTCCAGCGTATCCATTCCCACCGCTTCGTCCATCATCGAGTTCCTTCGTCTTCGTTTAAACTTGTCATCATCGCTATTGTTCGCTTCGATAACGAACACATTCTGGAATCCGTCCCGATCCTTGGCGTCATCTTCAATGTAGTAAATGTTCTTCGGCTTCGGTCGCGGTCCAACCTTCTTGCAAAACTCATTGAACAGCTTCTCCTTGGACAGTTCCTTCGTCAAGTACTGCCGGGAAATGCCACAGATATTCTTCAAATTCTCCTCACTCTTTCCATCTCCCTCGCTCTTGGGATCATCCATCAGCATTATATCCGTACTGGTCGAAACACTCCTCGTTAGCCTCCCCGTTTCCGTGGCGATCTCTATGTTAGACGTTGCAGAAATGGCTACAGCATCCCCTGCAGGAGGTGAGGTAGTTGTGGCGGTGCTTCTCATTTCCGGAGCCGGTTCCGTGTAAAGCTCGTTCAAACTTTTCACCAAACTGTGCCGATCTCGGTGGTGATGATAGCGATGGACAGCGCAATCGTCACTGTTCTCGAAATAGAACCTTGGTCGAGTGCCGTTGAGCAGGCCATAATCGGCAGCTCCCGGGGTGGGCTTTACCGAGTCCTTGCTCGGTGTAATGCTGTAGTAGTTGGCACTCAAATTTTGGTAGGTGGGATAGGTTTGCGAGCGATTGAATTCCGCCTGGTGCAGGTTGGAGTAGATCAGGACGTTGAAGATTCCCGACAGCTCGGTGATGATGAATCCGAACACGTACAGGAGGAAGCTTTGACCGTAGCGGAAGGTGAACAGGGGAGCTTGAAGTGTCGATCGTGGTCGAAGTTTGTTACCGATTTCCGCCTTCAGAATCGAGATGAACATGATCAGTCCGATGAGCATGAGGAGACCTGTATTGGCGAAGGAAATGGTCAGTATTTAAGCGCAATATTTGTCGAACGATTTAGCGGAACATCAGAAGTTCAAATGTGTGTGAAAGACAAGACAGTACATATAAAAAAAATAAATCTAAATAATATAATTCCTGTTTGGGACACTTGTTTTTGATCCAGTCATACAATATGTCCCCTTCCGATTAAGAAAACGAAGCGTAGTTGTAATTTTAATCCTCATTTGCTTAAAAGCCTGCTTAGCTTAGAGAATTAGCTTCTCAGTGTTTCCAGATTTGGAGTAGTTGATGTTGAGTTCAGTAATATTAGGCAATATGCAGAGGTACACCTTTGTATGGTTGGGCTAGAATACATCCCTGTAATACGTCTATTGGTATTGGAGAACTGTAGGAACGAGAGGATGATCACAAGCGGGATGGAGTTAGTTGCGATACGAATATCACTAGAGGTGGACGAAGCAGAACAAAACAAGAGGCATCGGACAAGTCTACAGTTGGGATGTGCCTTGAAGGAATTTTTAGCATTCGGAACCTGGATCTAGACCTGGATTCATAAATTTTCCAGAGAACTCTAGTGATAATTTTAAAATAATTATGGGCCTTATTACGAGTGTCACTTCACGGTGAAAACGAAGTGAAGTGACAACTTGTCACTCACGGAGAAGTGATAGCCGTGTAAATCAAATGGGAATCACTTCACCGTGAGTGATAACTTGTCACTTCTCCGTGAAGTGACATCGGTAATAAGGGCCTTTGTAGAGGATTCCTAGAGACTATCGAGGGAAATTCGGAGGTGAGTTCCTAGACAAAATTACAAGGACGTTGAAATCATGAATGTTATTCTGAAGACGGAGCAACCCGGCACAACCGTTATTTAATCTAAGCAGTCTAGTTTGTAAGGTAGGGATAAGAGGGGCAAAGTGAACATGTGGTTTTCACTCGATTTCACTCGAGACACCACTGTCATTCCCAATCCAAACCTCGATTAATAAAGACGTTATTTCTCTCAAACTTGAAACCAAGTATTACAAAAGGTTATGGGCACCACGACGAATACTGCTGGCGGAATTCCGCAGTTCAAAGGCGGACCGGATTTCCAACACTGGAGCTTCAGGGTCAATATGCACTTGGATTCGGTCGGCGTCCTGAATAATCTGACGGAGAACGCACCAGAAGTGGCGGGGGAAAAAGTCCAGTTTGAAGAGGCAGGCGTTGATCGTAAGTTTCCTGGCCAACGAAAGTTTGGAAGTCATCCGGGAGAAGTTGACGGCCAAGGAAATGTGGGCAGCCCTTGAAGCGTCATTCACAACCAAGTCTATCGGATCGCAGCACCTGATCCGGAAGCAGCTCAACCGACTGAAGCTGAAGAAAGGTGTTCCGATGAGGTCACATCTACTGGCGTTTGATGATTTGGTCCGACAGATGAAGACAGCTGGTGCGAAGGTAGACAAAATTGACCTGGCGGTTCTGCTGTTCCACACGCTACCAGATTCTTACGAGCCTTTGGTTACCGCTCTGGAAAACGTTCCGGAGCAAGATATGCAAATCGAAGCCGTTCAGCAGCGGTTGTTGGCTGAAGAAATGGAGAAGTTGGCGAGGCCAAAGGGGCCGCTTTTTCCGGTGACAAAACGAAGAAACTCTTCAAGTTCCCAGGTAAGTGCCATGCGTAGTCACCTCAAGAAGGACTGTCGACAGAAGGTCGGTGCTGAAGCTAACTCGGCGGCCAATCAGCGGTAAGTTTTTTGGCGAGCCGGGGCAACGTCAAGAAGAAGAGTGACAAGCTCGTGTTCAAGCTTGACTTGGGATCCAGTGAGCACCTCATCAACGATAGCGGAGCGTTTTCGGTGGTCCGAATGCTGAAGCTGCCGATCGTGAGCAACTTGGCAAAGGAAGGTCAATCCATTCTTGCGAAGACGGCCGGTTGAAGGAACTACGTGGACAGGACGGGGCAATAATGAACAGGTCGAGAATGTTTTATTAAAGCAAACTTGAATTGCTCACATCGAGCTCTTGAATTGGAATGACAGCGAAAAATAACAGGAGTGACCAGGTCAGGTAATCCAACGACTACTTTGATTTCACCCCCTCTCGCTTGAATAGTCCCAACATCGTCCGAAGTTCCTCAAATAGTCCGACGTCCAACGATTTAGTGAAGAAGTCAGTCAACTGGTTGTTGCTGGCAATCGGCTCCACCAATCGCTTACCAGCAGCGACATGATCACGAAGAAAACGGTGTTTAATGTCGATGTGTTTGGCTCTCTTACTCTCCAAGTTCTTGTTCTCGTATATTGTGATTGGTTCAATGTTCAGCTCACCGAGATCGCCTAGAACACTGACTAGCCATATTGCACTCATCGCTTGCAGAAGTTGCAACTGTTGTTTGCTTCTTGCTTGACCACGCAACAGTACATCCGAAAACACGGAAAACAAATCCGCTTACTGATTTTCGGTCGTCAGTATCGGTGACCCAGTCTGAGTCAGCAAACCCGATGAGTGGCGCCGCTTGATTGTCTCGAGTAAACGTCAAGCAATACTCCATCGATCCTTTTAAGTATCGTACAACCCGTTTCAGAGCTGTCCAATGTTGTTGTCCAGGTTAAAGTGGGAATCTCCCCAGATATCCGATAGGAAAGCAAATGTCTGGCCTTGTGGACATCATCATGTACATCAGGCTTCCCAATAATTCACGGTACGAACACCTTCGGTCACTTGACGATCCAATTTCAATCCTTTACCCATTGGCGTCCTTGTTGCATTGCACTCCGCCATGCCGAACTTCTGCAAGATCTTTTCCAGGCTAGTTTCTTGAGACAGCATCATTCTACCATTTTGTTGATCGTCCCAAGCAAGTGAGTCAACGCTCCACAATCGGTCATTTCAAACATCGCCGACAGTTCGCGTTTCAGCTCCATTATGGTGGTCAGCTGCATACCTGCTATCAGGAGATCATCGACATACAGCACGACGAAAACAACGTCGTTCCCCCTCTTGTCAATACGGGTGTACAGGCAATAGTCGTGTTTGGAACATGTGAAACCGTGTGTGTGATTGAATTTTTCGTTCCAACAACGAGGATACTGCTTCAGACCATACAACGATTTCTGTAGCTGGCACACCAGCCCAGGGTCTGCCTTGACGCCATCCGGAGTAGCCATGAAGATTCTCTCTTGTAGCTCACCATGAAGGAACGCCGTGTTGACGTCCATCTAATGGAAATGGAATCCCCTTTGTACGCCCACGGCCAGCACATTTCGAATAGTCGTCAACTTCGCAACGGGCGCATATGTTTCATTGTAGTCCAGGCCAGCCTTCTGGAAGAAACCTTTGACTACCCGTCTTGCCTTGCATCGCACATGGTTTCCTTGTTCATCCTCTTTCACGCGAAAGACCCACCGGCAGGGCATTCCACCGTCGTCCACACCTTATTCTAAATGCGGTCATCCAGAGCTGTAGATCTTCTCGATCTTCGATTTCGGCGTACGATTCCGGGGGATCTGGGAGAGGTGCAATTTTACCAGCAGATGTTGCTCTAAACCCAGTAAAGAAGTCAAGTAACTTACCTGGGAGCCTGCGCTCCCGTTCGCTGCGCCTAGTGTCAGACTCTGAATAGTCATCATGTTGTGAAGCGAGCGCCCCAGGGTTTTCGTATGGAGCTTCTTCGGTTGGTTCTTCATCCAGATCAACGGTGCTTTGCGTATCCGGATCGACCTCATCTTCGGTGTCGCTTTCGATAACAGCTACTGTTTCTTGTTCGGCCGATGACCCCCTGGCGGATACACTAAGGGAACCTTCGAGCCTTCATCTTCTTCATTTGCGTATGGTAAAGAAGCTTCATCGAACTTGATGTCACGAGAGATGAATACTTTTCTTGCTTTTCTGTCCCATAAGCGGTAGCCATTTGGAGCATAGCCAATCATGACCGCCTCCCGACTCTTGTTGTCCAACTTCTTCCTCAGCTGGCTTGGAACCCACGAAAACGCTTTACATCCAAAGATACGCAGCTTGGAGAGATTAGGTTTCACACCTGTCCAGTGCTCAGCAGGTGTACGATTATCCGACAGAGCAGCAGTAGGACACCGGTTCAACAAGTACGTTCCAGTAAGTGCTGCCTCCGACCACATGAACTTTGACATATTTGAGTCGATAAGCATGGTTCTCACCTTTTCTACTAGGGTTGGGTTGAACCGTTCAGCCACGCCGTTTTGTTGAGGCGAATATGCAACGGTTGGCTGAATTCTGTTCTCCGGAGCAATACGCACGTCCCTGGTCGACAATTAGCTTGCAATTTCGTTTTTCAAACTGGGTGGTTACCATGGCTTCATACTCTTGAAAATGTACGAAGACTTTGGACTTTCTCTTCATTAGGTAGATGCACGTAAAATGGCTGTAGCCATCTATAAAGGAAACGAAATATCTCGATCCATCCCAAGCCGGCGGATCGATTGGTTCGCACACATCCGAATGTATCCGCTCTTGCAATCGACTGGCTCGCTCACGAGTTCCGTTGAAGGGTTCTCTGCACTGCTTTCCAAGCACACATGTGTCACAGAATCCAATTGAGTCAACTTTTAGGCCAAGACCTTCCACCATATTGTGTCGAACTAACGTATTCATCGTGGTCTGACTGGCGTGACCCAAACGACGATGCCAGAGATTGCTGACCTCCGCTGCGCAGAGATTTGCCACGTCCAGATCTAACTCCAACTCATAGAGATTTCCTCGTAACTGTGCCACACCGATCGCCGCATCACCTTGCTTCATCAGCGCCTGATGTTTTCCGCCCCGGCTTATGAACAACACTTCAATCCCGGCTCGGGACATCTTCTTGACAGCAAGCAGGGTGCCTCGCAGCTCTGGTACGAAAATTAAATTTTTCATCTGGAACAGAATACCTTCTGGAATGGGAATCCCCTTGACTTCGCCTTCATATTTCCCAACAATCGACACACCATCTTTGGCCACATCAATAACGAAAGTTTGTTTGAGCTTCCGGACCGACTGCATGCAATCTAAACTGTTCACCAGATGGTCGCTACATCCAGAGTCCACGTACAAGATGATTCGCTTGGTCTGCACCTTCGGTTGCTTCTGGTTCACCATGAACGAAACTGCTTTGCTTCCAACCGCTGCGTTGACGTTACCATCGGTCTTCTGGACACGACAATCTTTCATCATGTGGCCAGTTTTGCCACATCGTTGCTTCTTATTTCTGCCTCCAACAAACGCTGCTGCCTTGTCTTCGCTCGAATCTTCCATCCTATCAGACCACTTGGATTCTTTAGCCAGTAGCCGCTGTTTCACAGTCTCCAATGTGAGGTCGTTCCCGTTGATATTCTCTAGAGCCGTTACAAGGGAGTCGTAGCTATCGGGAAGGGTGAGAAATAATTGCGATACCATGTAGTTCTCTTCGAGCTTCGCGCCTGCCGATTTGAGTTGGCGTAAGATATCGCCGAACTGTTGAAAATGATGCCGCATCGAAGTTCCTTCTTTCATACGGAGCCTGGCCAACTGCTTCCGCAACAGGGTCTGACTTGCTTCAGACTTCTTCGCATATGTATCTTCCAGTGCCTTCCACATTTCTCGAGCAGTCTCCTTGTCCCGTACTATGCCTAGACATTCATCAGAAAGGAATCCAACTAGCAAGGACTTCGCTTTCCGATCTGTTTGCAAAAACTTCGCCCTTCCCTGGTCCGATTCACCGGGAACTGGCTTGGTTAATACGTCCGAACTGGAAACCGCCGATTCTCGAAGTTCGTTCCATTCAACTGCGGAATTCGGGAGCCTTCTTTCGTAGACGAGCCCATACCTGAAGGAACTACGTGGACGGGACGGGGCAATAATGAACAGGCCCCGACTTAACGAACAAAATAATGTTTTATCAAAGCAAACTTGAACTGCTCACATCGAGCTCTTGAATTGGAATGACAGCGAAAAATAACAGGAGTGACCAGGTCAGGTAATCCAACGAATACTTTGATTTCAGGCAAGCGTAGTCACCTCAAGAAGGACTGTCGACAGAAGGTCGGTGGTGAAGCTTAACTCGGCGGCCAACGAGGCGGTTTTGTGGCGAGCCGGGCCAACGTCAAGAAGAAGAGTGACAAGCTCGTGTCCAAGCTCGACTTGGGATCCAGTGAGCCCCTCATCAACGATAGCGGAGCAACGTGGCAAAGGAACAGGTGAACTTCGTCTGCAAGATAGCAATGTTGAAGAAAGACGGGGAAATTATCGCCACAGCTAAGAGGTGTCCTCTACGAGCTACAGATTGACCTGGAAGGCCCAACCGCGAACTTGTGCACGTCGGAGACAGATGAGCTCTGGCACCGGCGGCTCGGACACTTGAGCGAGCAAGGAATAAAGGCGAATGGCATCGAACAGCCTGGTGCCTGGTGCTGAATTTCGTGGGGGCAAGACCAGGCCTTTGGAAAGGATCCATTCTGACGTGTGTGGTCCTATCGAGCCCCCTGCTAAGAACGGATCCCGATACTTAGTGACCTTTATCGATGACCATACCCACTTTTCAGTGCTGTGCACGATGCGGAGGAAGTCCGAGGTCATTAGCATGTTCCAAGAATATGATGCCATGGCGACGGTGAAGTGCGGCTTGAAGATTTCAAGATTGACGGTGGACCAAGGACGTTAGTATGGCTCAAATGCGCAAACAGATTTCTATTCCAGATCGAATCCAAATCGAACCGACGGTAGCATACACGGCACAGCAGAAAGGTTCAACCGAACTGTGGTCGAATCAAGCGGCTCGAGTCAAGCGGCCCCTGGAATGAGCGGCTGAATGGACAGTTGCTCAAGATGGGATTCACCCGGGCATGCCACGAGTACTGCTTGTATACGAGATGCACATCAGGGGACGTGGTGATCATCATCATTTACGTCGACGACCTATTGCTCGCTGGAAGGAACCTGACTTCGATCTTGCGGCTCAAGAAGGAACTCTCTGCCGTGTTCAAGATGACCGACTGCGGCGAGGTGAACTACTTCCTGGGCATTAAGCTGGTGTACAACCGAGAGGAAGGAACGGTTCAACTTTCGCAGGAAGCACAAGCAATGGAGGAATGGTCAACTGCAACCCGTGACGGACCAGCGACGATGGAACCGTAGAGAGAGCGGTTGGGAAGCATGATGTACACCATGTTGTGTGTGCGCCCGGACATTTGCTATCCGTTAAGCTACATGGGACGATTTCAGCAGAATCCAGCCGATCAGCACTGGCAGACGTTGAAGCGAATCGTAAGCTACCTGCAGGTGGACGCAGGGGCTCAGCTTGCAGTACAGTCGCGACGAAGCTGCAGAACCGCTGATCCGTTAGCGGCTTCTTGTTCAAGGTCTTCGGAGTAACCGTGTCATGGTCGAACAAGAAGCAAACGACGGTGGCAACATCTTCAAGCGAGGCCGAATACGTTGCCCTACGCGCAGCAGCATCAGAAGCGATTTGGTTGACTAGCATCCTCGAAGACCTGAAGATAACCCTGAAACCCGTCATTATCTATGAGGGCAACCGTGGCTGCATCGGTATGGCCAGGAACCGCGAAGCGAAGAGCAGCAACCATATCGATATAAAACATCATTTTATCCGTGACCATGCCGGTGAGCACCCAGGACCAACTTGCGGATCTGTTTACCAAGGCGTTAGATACATCTCGTTTCCAAGAGTTGCGACGTGCCCTCGGACTAAACGATTAAGACGGGGTGAAGATAGAGCAACCTGGCACATCCGTTATTCAATCTAGCAGTCTAGTTTGTAAGGTATTATTGTTTTTTTTTACTCAAGACACCACTGTCATTCCCAATCCAAACGTCAAGGAATAAAGACGATATTTCTGTCAAACTTGAAACCAAGTTCAAAGAAATAGTTTATGGGAATTAGGAGATAAGTCCTATAGCAATTCCCGGGTCTTATTACGGGTGTCACTACACGGTGATTAGGAAGTGATACTCAGAATAAGAGCCGTGATTGCCGTACAAATCAAATGGGAATCACTTCACCGTGACTGCAAGTTACAAGTTTTCACCGTGAAGTGACATCCGTAATAAGCCCTCCCCCTTATAAATTACAAACGGCCAGTGCAGTATGAGCAACAGGTGGCAACCATAGAGGTAACTCTAAGACTAGAAGGTCCCGAAATAACGTGCTCAACTTTTTGGCTCAGCTCTGATACTCTCTTCGGTCCCAAGCTAATCGATTCACCCCTCGAAACAGAGGAAAAACCAATAACCCCTCATTTTATCTGTCAAACTTTCATAGCGAATCAAAACAAACATTGCGTAGTACTAGAATTTCGACTAGAATGGGGTACGTTAATCGCTTGCTTGGGACCAATAGGCTAGTGAAGTAGTGAGCCAATATAAAATCGTTAGTTTCGTATTGATTGTTATGGCAACTAACGATTTTAAATTGGTTTACTACTTGACTAGCCTATTGCCTACGTGCCCCATTCTAGTCAAAATTCTAGTACTACACAATGTTTGTTTTGATTCGCTATGAAAGTTTGACAGATAAAATGAGGTGTTAGTGGATTTTCCGGATTTTCCTATGTTTCGAGGGGTGAATCGATTAGCTTGGGACTGAAGAGAGTACCAGAGCTGAGCCAAAAAGTTGAGCACGTTTTTTCGAGACCTACTAGTCTTAGAGTTACCTCTATGGTATGAGTTCGCCTCTTAATGGGCTCAAATTTTGGGAGAATGATCAGGACCTGATTTGGAATCGATTCTGCCTGGTGGAGCAAAATAGATATTCATTTTTACTTCATTAGTATTTACACAGTTATCATTCACTCTCAAAGTTTGTATGTATTACCGAGACTTACACTGTCTATAATCGCATATCTGTCCCATATGTATGTTCGTCAAGTTTAAGATCACAACGTTATCCCCTGTCAATTGGCATCTACTTTCATATTACAGTTTGTCCCATTGAGCAAAGTAATCGCATATAAGTCCCATTATGAAATTTGATCGTCCAGTCGTCAAGTTACAGTTCTGCTTTTTGCATCGGCATATTTTTCGCTGATATAACAAAATATGCATGCTTCATTGTAACTGATTTCAACTTGAAAAAAATTACCAACTAATTTACAATGATTTTTCAAATATTTACATGGAAATTGCATTTCGTAACTTCAACTGCCATTTTCTCAATGCCTACTTTTTCCATGTGGGACTGATATGGGATTATAGGCTGGTTCATCTTCCATCCACTTACAAATGACTGCACAGAATATAGATATAAACATTAAACAAACAATGCACAACAATTACCTGATATTATAAATAGCACCCCGGACACGAAGTAACAAATTGTATGCCTAGATGAGCACATGGCCAGCAGGAACAGCACGTAACTGATGACCAGCACCAGGTTCGAGACCAGGAAGAACGGCGACGAATGAGTAACGGTATCTGCGAATTAGAGCAGATCAAACACAAGAAAGAAGAAGAGTGATCTATTTTAAAAGCGTGGTGACTTAACAACTTAACTAACCAAAAAAAATGAAACTTCGTTAATAATTCATTGACATATAGATACGTTGCGAAAAGTGCTATCTTTGCTTAACCTACTTTGCCGAAAACGCATCCTCACCTCTTATTGTGCGTTTGCGTGGATAATAATCAAACAAGGAAGCACACACATTGCTTCCTAATGACCCAAAATGCATGCTTCACTTATAACAGGATCAATTTTCGCTCTCCTTCCATCGTGAGTATGTGTTGTTGTTGTTGTTATCAGTGTTTGGTACCTTTCTGACGACCCTCTGCCACACCTTCCACTCCACTCAACACAGCCGCACCTCTCGTTCACTCAAATCAAGCCCCTTTAATCCTTCCGGTCTGGTCTCGGTACAACATTATCTCCCACTACCGGGTACGGGTATCACGTGAGATAATTTTGAAAAAAAAACAGGCTATCGTCCCCCACTTGAAGCTGTAGGACAACGACGACGACTACGTATAGATAACATAATAATATGACCCGGAGCTAACATCAAAGACAGTAGAGCACAGAGGACAACTGATGGACATGGGAATGGCAGCGTGGCGAAAATGAAAACAGGACAACTACTATTGCTTCCAGTCAGTGATCGGGAGCGATAGACTTTAATAATTCTATTACGGTACTCTCTTATTGTGATGTGATTGGTTGAGGGGACTATTGAGTGTTGAATTTGTTTCTTTGGCGACGCGTTTCTAGGTGGAACTTTCGAAAAATACTTACATGGAATGGCATTCGTGGAATCGTGCGGATCCGGATTGTAGTCTTCCTGGGAAAAATAGTCGATGGTGGAGCACTGGAAGTCCGTTTGACCCAAATTGGTACCGCCTGTATGGATGAAGTGTGAAGGTAAAATTTTCAGTTTTCCAGGGCAATGTGAAACTACACAGTGCACAAAGGGCCAGAAATGCAATTTTGACGACCAACCCTATATACCTTAAACGATACATTGCCGAGTGTGTCGAAGAAGTGTCTCGTTATAACTAAAACTATCTATTGGCGTAAACAGATAGCTCGCAACTAATCCGTAACTTTTTACTCTGATATTGTATTGTAGCTATTGTACTGCCGTTCTAGGCATAGCTGTCCCATGTTCTAAAAGTTGCATCTGAGAAAATCGCGAATGTTTTAGTGAAAACTACGGAAATTACCTTCAATGAAATCAGTTATGCCTATTTTTATATAAACAGCATTTAGTGGGACTTTTACGCCGAGAAATTTTCTATGAAGCTGGAAATTCTACGCATTCAGTCCCACTAAGAACTGTTACTTTCCGTGTTGCTTTGATGGTCACGTTGCGTTTGACGTCGTTACTCTTGTGTTTGCATGAGCGTGCTTGCGTCCTCTGTGAAGTTTTGGATGTTCCTGGATAGTTTTCATAGGTTTGCATTGGCGTTGACGAGAGCTTTGTAACTCTTTACTCCTATGGAGAAATCTCATATGTAACTGTCAGTCTATGTGTGAAACATGGCGGACTTTTTCTTATTCTCTCACTCCAACGCAAAACCCCATAAGGAACTGTCAAAATGTGTGTGAAGAAACGTCACTTCGGGACTGGTGTCAAGGCGAATTAACGCGACTGAATTTATAAAGAGACGACATGTCAAAATTGGAACAATCGATTATCTGTCAAAGTCATAGGAAAAGTTATTCTTAGAGTCGGTGTATAATGAGTCACGCCAAGAGAAAAACAGTTGAACTCGCATCACGGTTTTCGAAAGATTCCCATTCTTTTCACTTGGCAACAGAGGACTTCTACAACAACTTCAAATGACTTCTAGCGAGAGAAAAATTACTGCGGCTGTAGTAAATCATTATATCAGTGATTTTGTCAAATTATCTTAACAAAAAATAGTAGAAATTCTCATTACTAATCATTACCGAGCGTATCCCATGACAATTTAACGCTCACTGCGTGTTTATGCTCATTTCTTCGATTATATTTTATATTTTATTGCAATACCTTTCGTGAACCTTTCATAGCATCGTAATGTTTATTTACTTTGCACGATAGGTAGCCGTTTTGACAGTTCAATAGGTAGACTTGGCTTCACTCTTGGCGTGACTCATTATACACCGACTCTAGTTATTCTAATCAAGCAGAAGACCTATCAAATGGATAAGATGTCGCCTCTTTACCCAATTCAGTCTCTTTAGTTTGCACCACTAATGCCGCTGATACACTTGTATGACAAACCATGGTTTGTATAATAAATTATGAGCACATCCATGGTCACACTTGTATTGTTTTTGTATAGTTGTTGTATACTGCCGGTAATCGCAAGTCAGTCCCATCTGTAAAATAGCGAAAATGAGAAAACAGCGCGCAAAGATTTTACATGTTTTCTCGTTTTACGCTTATTTCGGATGGATAACTTTGACAACTAACGAGCTTTCTTATAGAATCCATCTATATTTAATCGAACACATTGAAAAAAAGCAAAAGAAACATTTTGGATGCCCAAAATCTGACTGGGACCGACTTGCGGTTACATTGGGCCGTATGAATAAAAAGAGTTTACTTTACTTTCCCGTGCTTTTCTTACGGGAAAAGTAAAGTAAACGCTTTTATTCATACGACCTATTGCATATAAATCAGAAAAGTAACCGCAAGTCAGTCACATCTCTATAGCGACGCTGTTTCAGTTCAACATGAGCGACGATTTTTGAGCGTGTTCTGACAGCGACTGTATCTTTTGATTATTCGTGGCGTTTGAAAAGTTTGAAAAATGTCGGTGCTCAATTATCTTTCGATGTACGGAACGGATGAAAGCTCGTCTAGTGAATTGTCTGATGAAGAGTTTTATAGTTTTGGTGACGGTAAAGAAAAATTTGTGGATAAATCCAGAGCTTCCGTTGTTGCACTTGCAGCTTCGGCGGAACACAAAGCCAGTAGCATTGAAAATCCATCCGAGCTTCGAGAAGCCATCTTAGATAGCTACCCGAATGAGTTCATTGATTCAGATGGAAGTTTTTTTGATGGAGAGGAATCTTCGACAGGGGCTACGAAAGTTAAAAAGCGAACGAAGAAAGAAATCCAGAAGGAAGATTCTGCTAAGAAGAGGCGCAAGTCTCATGGCATAAAACCAATAGACTGCAAATGCCAAAAAGAATGCGCAAAGAAAATCGGCAAGGATGACAGGATCCAAATTCATGGACGATTCTGGGATTTGGATGCTTCTGAACAAGCTGCATTTCTTAGAGAGACAGTTCAGCTGGCGCCTTTGAAACGACGAGTTAAAAATCAGTTCATTCTGGAGGAACCAAAGAAAAAAAAAGCTACATATTCCATTTAACGGATAGCAATATCGAGCGTGTTGAAGTTTGCCGAAAGTTCTATTTAAACACAATCGGGTACAGCGATAATTGCGGGTAAGAAGTATATTTTTTTAACGTAGACATTTCTGCCGTTCTACGCATAACTGTCCCATGTTCTATACAATCCTTATGCACCGTGGGACTCTAATGCGTATAACGGCACATTTGTATCTATGATATATTTATTTATTTTAGAAATGTCGTGTACCGATGAGTCGATGGTGATGAGGATGGAAACCGAAGATTGTCACAGCGAGGGAAGCACAGCCGGGATACGACTAAGAGAGATTCGGTAGTGGCGCACATCAACTCTTTCAACCCAACCATTTCTCATTACAGACGTGAGCATGCACCCAACAGACTCTATTTACTGTTCGACTTGACTGAAAAAGCAATGTTCGAGCACTACCTCAATACAGAAAACTTTCCAAAAGTTAGCTACCCATTCTATTGTCGTATGTTGAAGGAGATGAACATTTCCTTGGTCAAGTTGGGTCACGAAGAATGTGAGCTATGCACTACTGCTACTCAGCATCAAAAAACATCAGAAAATGTCCCATCAGCCACTCTTGAATCCTCGGCCGAAACTGAGTCTTGTTCGATTTGCGAAAGATATATCCAGCACTTGCGTTCGGCAGCTATGTCGCGAGATGCGTACCGAAAAGATGGCGATGATGTGAAACCCGGTTGCGCCGTGCTTTCTGTTGTTTTACAAAAGGTGAGTAAAATATGATCGACAAATAAGATTATACATTTCAGTATATTAACCACAGTAAATGTGTTTTCTAGGTGATACAACTACCAAGGCTTGATGGATTTAAAAGCATTGTATTTTCACAACGTTTGTTGGCTTACAACGAAACTTTTGCATCGGTGGGAAAATACGCAAAGATTCTTCCTGTGATAACATGTCTATGGGATGAGTCGACTGCAGGACGTCACGCTACCGATATAACTAGCTGTTTCCACCAAGTAATCGAGCGATTCAACAACTATGAGGAAATACTTTTCTGGCTGGACAACTGCAGCGCCCAAAACAAAAATTGGAATATGTTCCAACACATGATACTTCTGCTGAATTCTAATGCTGTTAGTGTTAGAAAAGTTTCCTTCAAGTTTTTCGAAACTGGACATACGTTCATGGCTGCAGATAGCGTACATGCTGCCATCGAAAAAAGCATGCGCAATAGTAAACCAGCTCAAACATTTCCAGATTTTTCAGCATTGGTCGAAAAGGCCAAGAAAAACGTGGAGGTAATGAACATGAAGTTCAGCGACTTTTTCTACACGACCATAAACACCAGCCAGTACGTAATTAATCAGTGCAAACCTCGACCGTATATTGAAAATATAAAATACATTATTTTCAAGAAAGGAAGCTTCGAGCTTTCTTACAGCAATGCTGTCGACGGAAGCAAACCGATGAATCGATGTACCCTATTTTCGAAAAAGCAAATGAAGCAGATTCAGTGAGACGGATTTCTTTTGGAAAACACCTTGAAACGGGAGGCTTCGCCCAAAGGAATAGCTGCAGACAGAAAAGCTGCTTTGCTTAAAGTTATTGCACCACTCATCAACGCCGACAGCAAATCGTACTGGACTGATTTGCCAGAGCAGCATTCTTCTTAACCGGATATATGACAACTAGTCGTAAATGCATAGAAACGCTTCGAAAACTTTCAGCGGAGATGCTTTTCTATATCAATTGTTATCAAACATTATCATTACTTAATAAACAAAGCTAAAAACAAAGTTATGACGTTGTTCTCTTGATTATTTCGTGAAATTCGTTTTTTTTTCCAATGGGACTGACTTGCGGTTACTTTCCACTATGGGACAGCTTGATTTGGTGTTGTTTTCCACTTTTCTAGAACAAACTTACATTTTTGAATAGCATAGCTGAAAATACATGAAAAGTTAAGCTAAATGACGACCCTAACTCAAAATTGATAAAAATGCAGATGGGACTGACTTGCGGTTGCCGGCAGTATGGGCCGGGACCAACGGCTTTACTTCCCTTCCGAAGGAAGACGTGACCAGAGATTTTTATGCCTCAGAAAAATCCCACCGACCTCGGCTGGGATTGAACCCAGACGCATTGGGGTGAGAAAGCAGTCACGCTTACCACTACACCACCGGTGCCGGCCCGTGGCATATCTGATACCAATCATAAGTTTGTTTACATTGCTGCAATCGTCGTTTGCTACGTATATATAGTTCTTAGCATCTTGTTCAACTCCTTAGCAATATGAACGTAGGCCTAAAGAAGATTGTGCTTAATCATTTTGAGTCCGACCATAGACTTATGGCGTCTGACATCCCGAGTAGGAGAAAATAACTTATTAATATCAAATTCAGGCATGATATTAGTATAACTGGCAATGTTCATTATTATTTATATATAGGGGAAAATGTCTCTAATGTTGGACTATGGATCTAAGATTGGGCCCATCGCTAAAAATCTGTTATTTATCAATTTTATCTAGATGAACGCGTTATTGGGACGTTACTAATGGATATTTTTGGTTGCTATTGAAAATTTAGTGGATTGCTGAATTTATGTATGGGCCCAAATTAGGGACACATTTACGCCGACATTACCTGCATTTCCCCTATATATGTAGAGTTATCGTTTATTTCTGTATTATTAAAAGATTATTTACAAATGGTTACAATTCGCATCTCAAATATTTGCCAAATATTTGTCTACTTCGCTGTGCCGCGTCGCGTGGTAAAGTGTTCCGCGATGAGGCGAGAAAACACTTTTAAAATCGATTATTCGAACTTCACCATCAAGCCATCGGTCGAAAAACTTTATGGATTTTGCAAGGGGAGGAGGTGGCTGTCGAATACGAACAATCGTCGCCTACCTCGCATAATTGGTTCCAAACGTAAACAAGCCATAAGAAACCTACAGCGTTTGTTTACCTTTGGAACCAGTTTCATACAAGATGATCAGTAGGCTGATTTGACAGCACGTCCCCCCCCCCGGGGATTTTGTCGGTCGGTTCTCGGTTTGAAAAGGGAAGATATCAAAAGACTACAGTGCCACAGAGGTGGAGCATGTGCGTTTATCAAAGTCAGTGACTTGACGCTTGCACAAAAAGTTGTTGACGAACATGATGGAAAACATGAAGTGGAGTGTGAGGGGAAGAAACACAAGCTTCGGATTACGTTGGAAGACGGTAGTATTATTCTTATTTAGCTTTATTTAGGAGGCTTTCAGCCTTAGGCTGGTTCGCCTCCACGAAGACGGTAGTGTTGAGGTGAAGGTTTACGACCTCCCCGAAGGTGTATCTGAAGAGAAGGTCGTACAATTCCTAAGCGCGTTCGGCGAAGTAATCTCGATTCGCGAGGTATCATGGAGTGAAAACAACGAATGCGAACTAGGCGAGTAAGAGGCATACCGCTCGGTATATGGTCTGTCCGTATGTTAGTGCAGCGGAACATCGACTCGTGGGTCATCATCGACGGAGAGCAAGCGTTCGTGGTGTACAAGGGGCAGCTGCAATCCTGCCGGCACTGCAAAGAGCACGCACGCAACTCCAGAACAAGAAACTACTGTTTCAGAAAAGCTACGCAAACGTGACGAAGCAAACTGGACAGAGTTATAGGTCAACAACCGGCCATCAACCGAAAAAACTAGCTGGTGCGAAACCACCAAGCACGAAACCGTTCGGTCAAAAATCCACCGCTCCACCCGAGATGGGAAATGACAGGTGGGCAGGAACTCACGGTCTCCCAGTGTTGGTGAGTTTATTGATATTGCCGATTCGTCTGACTCGTTGCCATCGGATTTGCGGAATGTGAACCACTTCGTCACTAGCAGGAGGCTGTTGACCAGGAGTACTGGACAACGACCTGCTATCCGATGGTTGTTACGAACCCGATAATGGGTATGATAGAGGCAGTGAGTGGTGGAAAATTTAATTCCGATTGTGTTTCGATCGGATTTGTTGCAGGTACCGGCATCAGCTGCTGCTGCTGCTTCTGCTTCTTCGGCGGCAGACATCTCAATGCCGACGTTTGGTTAATCGGCAACGATAATTTTGGGGCATTGTTTTGCCAGCATTGCTGCTGGCTGTTTCGTCGCATCGGCATAGATTTCTGAACAAGCAACTTTTTGTTTTGCACACAGGACGCACCGATGTGAATAAATTCTCGGCAGTGTCGGCTGGTTTGACGTTGGCCAAAATAGGACAGAAACGTCGATTCTCCACTGATTCTCCATCGATGAAGACCCACGACTCGATGTTGTGTTTTACGATCAGTTTTGCAATCCGAACACCAGTGTAGATCAGCGTTGCCAGATACACCGATTTATCGGTATTTATACCGATTTCCGAACTAGATACCGATATACAGACAAAGTTCCTCAGAATACCGATTTTTGAGGTGTTATACCGATTTATACCGATTTTTTATTAAATAATCAAAATGATTATTGCCTGCCGCGCTCAGAATTTCGGAGAAAATGTTTGTGTGAGACTTGTATTTTTTTGAATATCTCTAATTTTTTGAGTCTTTAAAATTCTAAAAAAAAATCATCTTCAAAAATGTCTTATGGATACTCTTTCGATTAATGTTTCAATTTCCCCGCCGTTTTTGGCTACCTATGAATCGATAAACAGTCGATGGCTCTTTCTGGTAATTTCGGGGAAATAACATTATTTAACTTCCTGGATTTTCTTCCAAGTTTCCCTATTTACGATTCCTCTCGGAAACTTATTTCGGCTTCCCTTGGAAGCTTCTTCAGCCTTCGCTCAAGTGATTCTTCCCGGAACTTCAGGGATGCTTCTAGATTTTGATTGCAGATCCACACTAGCTGCAGGAACTTTTAAAAAGTTCTGAAACTTCAGAAAAGTCCAGATTTTTGAGTAAAATTCGATAAATTAAAGAATGTTTCAATAACTTCTGTTAAAATGCTAAAACCCGGTCCAGCGAACTCCACTGAGCTTAAGGAAACATCATAAATATTTTGGATACTTCACAAGTTCAAAGAACCTCTGGAAAATTTAATGGTTTTCAGGACAGTTCCAATAGTTTCAGGAGAATTGAGAGAACTTTAGGAAGCTCCGAGAACATCAGGACAATCAGATCAGATAAATAAATTTCAAGGAAATCGCTGAAATTTTAAAGGAGTTCCGAGAGACTCAGGCAATTTCCGAAAACTTCAGCAATGTTCCGAGGAGCTCATGCAAATTTAAGAAACGTAAGGGAAGTTACACGTATATAAGCACATTGTGAGAACATTTTATGGGAAGTTCCGTGCTTATTAATGGCAGTGTCGATAACTTTTAAAAAATTACCAAAATCGGGAATAAATGCTGATGTTACAATAAATTCAAGAAAATTTTGAGAGCGCCTAAGAAATTTCGTTATCTTCAATTAAGTCTAGAGACCTTCAAAGTTGATTAGAGGATATTCCGGTAGTCTCATTATTATCAGGGAAGTTCCAAGTATTTCAAAGAGCCTGAGGAAATATGGAATATTCCTATGTACATTTCAGGAATATTCCAAAAACTACAGAGGCATTGCGGGGATGTTTTATGATGACCATTTGGAAAAATGTCTGGATCATTAGAGCATCCCCCAAGAGCTCTTTCTTCCGGAATTATGTCCTTGTTTCTTTCGACTGTTCTGTTAGCGCTCTCCAGATTTTTTTTTCAATCTACCTTAGGAAGTTTCTGTCAGCGTCTCCAAGAAGTTTCTTTCGTCTTCTCCAGGAAGCTCAATTAAACTTCTCCCAGAAATTTCTAGGAGAGTTGTCCAGTTGGTTTTTTTTTTACTTCTATTGGAAGGTTTTTTCCGAGCTTCTTCTGGCTTTCCCTGGAAATGGCTGCTTCTGGAAGTTATTTCCGATTTCCGAAACTTTTCTGCCTTCATTTGAATGTGAAATCCGATTTTTTGTGAAATTTTCTTTAAATTTTCGCCAGAAGTTTCTCAATTTATGTCTTTGAAATTCCACGGACGTTTTTCCGACTTTTCTCAGAACATTCCTCAAATTTCCTCCAGGAGTGCTTCTTTCTTCTTTCTCTGTATGTTGTTTTCAGCTTTCTCCAGAAGCTAATTCAAACAGTTCCGGAGTTTTCTTCATTGTCAAAAAGTTAAAATTTTCGCTTTAAACAACGGCAAAAATATAAAATTAATTAAAATAGTAAATACCGATAAATACCGATTTTTTTTACCTTCGATACCGATAAGCTTTAAAACATTTTGGCAACGCTGGTGTAGATACTCGGAAAGGTAAATTGTTGATCACTTCCGCACATCGGCTCTCGCACTGAGATGACGTCACCGTAGGCAGATAAGAATTTGCTGATCGCATCGTCCGACACGTCCTCAGACAGATCAAACATCTTCACGTCCACTGCTCCGTCCTCCAACGTTATTCGCAGGGGGATCTTCTTCCCTCCTTCCACTACCACTTCGTGTTTTCCATCATGTTCTTCGCTCACTTTTTGTGCCAGCGCCAAGTCGACGACCTTCACGAAGGCACATCCTAGGCTCCGGCTACACTGAATTCTCAATACTTCACCTGGCTTTAAGTCCAGCACAGTTCCAACGAAACTTTGCACTTTCACTTAGTCCGGGTTTTTCGGCATTATCGTTTAATCTATGCGGAATGTGTTCTCGCGGCGCACCATCGCAGAGTCGTAGAACGTAGGAACACGCAACGGCTCGGCGATGAAAAAACGCAACGAAAAAAGGAAAGCAAGCTTGTAATCGACTTCCTGGTTTAGCGATAACGTAGACGCGTCTGCTTGGCTCGGAAGTTGAGCGCTTACTGTCAATATGAACGTAGGCCTAAAGCGAGGGGTGCGACACATCTAAATCTCGATTTTAAATGGTCGAAAAATCTCACACTACCGAATCAATCTACGAAAAATCTTTTTTCATCTCTTTCATCTAAACCCATCTATTCGCATCGCTCTCCACCTTTTTACAGGAAATCTTCAAAATCATAATCAATCGTGTTTCTATCTATTAAGCATCTCACAACAGCAAAGCGGAAATTTTGCTGCATCTTAGATACAGTCGCCCCCCTCGGCCTAAAGAAGATTGTGTTTAATCATTTTGAGTCCGACCATAGACCTATCGTGGCTGACATCCCGAGTAAGAGAAAATAACTTATTAATATCAAGTTTAGGTATGATATTAGCATAACTGGCAATGTTCGGTATTCGTAGAAAATATTTGAGGTGATAATTTTTCGTATTTTACCTCTTATGTCATGCTGATCAATACCAAATGTTGGTATCAGGTTAGTTTTTTTCCTTGTCGGGATACCAATCCAATAACTCTTTTAGGCAAGGAGTAGGTCACTCCGCACACCAGTGTCAGTGTGCCGATTGTGCCGACCATAGAGCAAGCTGCGATTGTTTGCAAAATATCCATCCCGGCAACCTGGTATTACTGACACCTTGAATGTTTTGGTTTAAAATCGGATTGAGGATGACGCGGCAAGTGGCGTGAAAAATAGGTGTTTTGTGTGCATAGGATAATAAAAGTCCTGTGTAATGCCCTCTAAGGCAGACCAGAAACCTAGCCTTTCCTGATGTGAAAAGCAACAGTCTATCAGCGGCCGGAAAGATTTGGAACCGGTGGAGGAGGAGTTTTACACCGCATCAGGAAAAGGGAAGGCGGCTGAAATTTTCAAAACCATTAAACTATAGTTTCTGAAAAAATATCCCGTCTGGCAGGCCATATGCACTTGTGGTCTAAAAAGTGGCATTTTCATTACTACGGGAAACATCAATCATACCATTCCTAAAGCAACATCATAGACCTGTGCTGTTCTGGCCGGACTTGGCGAGCTGCCACTATGGGAAAAAGACAATGGAGTGGTACGATGCGAACAACGTGGTAGTGGTACCCAAAGACCATAACCCTCCCAACAGCCCAGAACTCCGCCCTATCGAACGGTATTGGGCCTTGGTCAAACGGAATCTAAAAAAAACTAATAAATCCATGGAAAACGAGCAGCAGTTTAAATCTAACTGGCGTTCGGCGGCGAATAAGGTCGATGAGACCACTGTGCAAAATTTAATAGAAGGGGTTAAGCGGAAGGCACGGCAGTTCAGTTTTGGCAAACCAAAAGAATAAACGAACATTTTTTCCTTTAAGTATATGAATTGAACTACCAAAAGAAAAATAAGAACATTTTTGTGATATGAATTTTGACTGAAAGAAACGATTTTTTCGACCAATTTTTGCCCGTTCCAGTCTTTACAAGAACTTGAAGATAAATGATGTTTGTTCACATCGACTGATACTGAGTGGTTGCGGTACAAGCACATATCGTCGATAATAGACGATTGTTGTGTATCAGAGAACGCTAGGGTGGGAATCGGATTCGAAACTCAAATGTCATTAGCCAAATACATCCATAGACCATATAGGACCACCGTTGTATAATTGGCAATGCACCCGTGTACTCAATGGGAATTGTGGGTTCGAATCCCACCGGTGCACTTAGATTTTTTCGCAAATTTTCCCACACACACGTCTCTTATCGACGATATGTGCTTACCTCTCAGTATGTTCAAACTTTCTTATAAACAATTAAATTGACTGCAAAGTCGCTAAAACCGTAAATTAAAACTTAAAGATAAAGTTATCATAAAACGATCGGTTTAATTCCAAAAACATGCATTTTTATCACTAGCTTGATCGCCACAAAGTGTTCAACAGGTTATTTTTCAGACTGTTTTTGGTATTTCCGTTAGGGATATTACCGCATACGAAACACTTGTCTTTAATCTCGCGTTATAAAATATATTCCCCGTGCACACTTCAATGCTCATCCCATCTCCGTTGAAAATTTGTTATGGATAACACGTTTAACCAAACGCTAGATCGCAGCGGTGGGAAATCGTTCACAAGCTCAAGTAACATTGCAAGTTTTATTTAGGTTTTAAAGCACTCTAGAAGTCTAAACCATGGTCTACAGAACCCTCATAAAACCCAAATTGATACTTGGGAAGTAACCAATAAGCCCGCTAATTTGGATTGATTCTGCTATATAAAGCTAACATACGACTAATACATGGCTTTGGCACATTATTAGTCGGATTATTATTAAGGTTCAATTTACTTTGATGCTTTTTGGAAAATTTCAAAAGCAGTTTTTTTCCAACGCATTATTACAGATTGCAAAAAACTCGCACTATTCGATTCCTTTTGATATTTTACACAACATGACGCGAGCTTTTAACAATATAAAATAATGCGTCGAAAAAAACTGCTTTTGAATTTTTAAAAATGCATCAAAGTAAATTGAACCTTAAGCAGTCTTGCTGGTTACTTGGGATTACCCCCACTATCTTTCCATCAGCATAATCGAAAATTTAATTTCAGAGTTGTGCTTTCACAAAATTAGAAATTTTGCTCCATGTGATCCTGAGTTCAATATTTAATCATAATCTGCTACTTCAAGCAATCAAAAATTCGTCCATCCAAGCAGGATCATAATTCTAAATATTCATTGGACAGCTTAATGTCTGAATTTATCTTAAGCACACAATGAGGAACTAGACCTACAAGTATTCAGAAATATATCTCTTAACTTTTTGCCATTCTTGCATTTACACAAAGACGCTCTAACTCATTTTCAGAGCTTTAATTTTGGTTGGACCGAACTAAACACAGCGCCACCCATAAACGCGCTAATCCACTTGGTGCATGCATTTTGATACAACCAACAATATATAGCCATAGAGGTAACTCCAAGACTAGAAGGTCCCGAAGAAACGTGCTCAAGTTTTTGGCTCAGCTCTGGTACTCTCTTCGGTTTCAAGCTAATCGATGCACCCCTCGAAACGTAGGAAAATCCACGAACCCCTCATTTTATCTGTCAAACTTTCATAGCGAATCAAAATAACATAGTGTAGTACTAGAATTTCGACTAGAATTAGATACGTTAATCGCTTGGTACTTACTTGATACTTGATGGGCTACGAATCGCCAGGTTGATTCAACGCCGAACGAAGTACTCTTCTCCATTGGACTCGGTCCTGAGCCAATCGCTTCCAGTCGCCATGAACGTTTAGCGACCTGATGTCCTCCTCAACTGCAAATAGCCAACGTGTCCGAGGTCTACCCCGGAGTCGACGACCTCTACCGGGTTCTCTGCTGAATATAATATTTGCTTGTCGTTCTTCCGGCATCCGCACTACATGCCCAGCCCACCGTAGTCTGCCGTGTTTTATAAGCTTCACTATATCCGTACCGTTATACACTTGGTACAACTCGTGATTCATGCGACGCCGCCAGATGCCATTCTCCTGTTTACCGCCGAGTATTGTTCGCAGCACCTTACGCTCGAAGACACCAAATGCTCTCCGGTCAGACTCTTTTAACGTCCACGATTCGTGGCCGTAGAGGGCTACCGGAAGTATCAGCGTCTTATACAGAGCGAATTTCGTTTTCGTTTGCAGGCTACGGGACTTCAGCTGGCTACGTAATCCGTAAAAGGCCCTGTTTGCAGCTGCAATACGTCTCTTCACCTCGCGGGTAACATCATTATCGCATGTCACTAGTGTTCCAAGATACACAAATTCTTCCACTACCTCAAATTGTTCACCATCTAACAACACTACACTTCCAACACCACTATTGCTCCCACGCTGTCTACCGGCTACCATGTACTTCGTTTTGGTAGAACTTATCGTGAGCCCAATCCTCGCCGTCTCCCTCTTAAAAGGCACAAACGCCTCTTCCACTGCTCTACGGTCAATTCCGATGATATCGATGTCGTCCGCAAAGGCAAGGAGCATGTACGATCGTGTGATGATGGTACCGTTCCTCTGCACACCAGCTCTCCTAATCGCTCCTTCAAGAGCAATGTTGAACAGTAAGTTTGAAAGTGCATCACCCTGCTTCAATCCATCTAAGGTCACGAACGAGGTCGAAATCTCATCTGCAACCCTTACACTTGATTTCGATCCATCTAGCGTTGCGCGAATCAGTCTAATTAGTTTCGCCGGAAAACCATGTTCTAGCATAATCTGCCAAAGCTCATTTCTCTTCACTGAATCGTATGCTGCTTTGAAATCAATAAACAGATGGTGAGTCTGCAAGTTGTACTCCCGGAATTTATCAAGGATTTGACGCAGGGTAAACATTTGATCCGTCGTTGATCGGCCCTCACGAAAACCAGCCTGGTATTCACCGACGAAGGACTCCTCAAGCGGTCTCAATCTGTTAAACAGAACGCGTGACAGTATTTTGTACGCCGAATTCAGAAGAGTTATTCCTCGATAATTGGCGCACTCGAGTCTGTGCCCTTTTTTGAATAATGGGCAAATGAGGCCATCCAACCAGCTAGCAGGCAGTTCTTCGTCCTCCCATATCTTCGTTAGAATACGGTGGATTGCTTGATGCAGCTGCTCACTTCCGTGTTTGAAAAGTTCGGCCGGGAGCTCGTCCTTCCCAGCAGCCTTATTGTTTTTCAGCTCACATATTGCCTTTTTAACCTCGTCTAGCGTTGGAGGCTCCACAGCTTGATCGTCGTCTGCGATGTTTACTCTGTTCCTCGATACTCCCTCACTCTCTCCATTCAACAATGTCTCAAAATGTTCTTTCCACCTGGCAGCCACCATTGTTTTATCTGTCAGCAAATTCCCCTCAAGGTCATTGCACATGGCGGGAGATGGCGCTGTTTTACTCCGCACACCATTGACAGTCGCGTAGAACCTTCGCATATCGTTCTGTTCCATACTTTCTTGCGCCTCAGCAATCACGCGTTCTTCGTATTGCCTTTTCTTTCTGCGGTGGGTTCGTTTCTCAGCTGCCCTTGCTACCTTGTACCGCTCTCTGTTCAGCCGGGTACCAGACACTAACATCCGGCTTCTGGCAACGTTCTTCTCATCCGTCAACCTCTGGCACTCCTCATCAAACCAGCCATTACGTGGTCGTCTTTGAGCTGTACCTATCACTTCTTGTGCTGTTGTGTTCACCGCTCCGTGGATTGTGTTCCACAGATTGTTGAGGTCCTCGTTCACGTTGATTTCACTAATCCGCTCATCAAGCTTCTGGCGGTACTCTGCAGCAACACCTTCTACTGACAAGCGATGGATATTGAAACGCATCGATCTCCGGTTCGTTGAATTCGTAACGGTCGATAGACGCGCCCGAATTTTGCAGACAACAAGATAATGATCTGAGTCAATGTTAGGCCCCCTAAAAGTCCTTACATCAATGACATCTGAGAAGTGCCGGCCATCCACCAACATGTGATCGATCTGGGTGCAAGTTTCGCCATTTGGGTGTCTCCAGGTGTGCTTTCGGATATTCTTGCGTGCAAAGTAGGTGCTACTGATGGCCATACCTCTAGCAGCGGCGAAGTTTATCAGTTTCAGGCCGTTATCATTGGTTACTGTATGTAGGCTCTCTGTACCAATGATTGGACGAAAGAAATCTTCCCTCCCGACCTGCGCATTTGCATCTCCGATTACAATCTTCACGTCGTGTTTTGGGCACTCATCATAAGTTTTATCGAGACTGTCATAAAATGCGTCCTTCACGTCATCGGATTTATCGTTGGTTGGCGCATAGATGTTGATCAGGCTGTAGTTGAAGAATTTGCCTCGAATCCTTAATACACAGATGCGGTCGCTTACCGGTCTCCACCGCATAACACGCTTCATCTGCTTCCCGATCACTATGAACCCTACTCCATGTTCTGCCCTATCGCCACCGCTGTGATAGATATGATACTTGAAGGAAGTGTTGGCGATGGGATCCACCGCCCGGAATTCACGTTCTCCGGATCTAGGCCACCGTACTTCCTGAATAGCAGCTACGCTCAGATTCACTTTTTGCAGTTCACGAGCCAAAAGGCCCGCTCGTCCAGGTTCATTTAAGGTTCTGACATTCCAAGTACCGAGTTTCCATTCATTGTCCTTATTTCGTTGCCGGGTCGGTTGCCGAAAATTCCGTTCGTTGTTTTCTCTTTCTTCGTTTTTCTGAGTAATGTTGGGGGTTTCAGTATGCTACCTTACCGGGGTCGCGATACCTACATCATGTTGGTGGGGCTGCCACCTTAGGTGTAGCTGACGTGATACAGCATTTCTTATTCAGCCGCTCGCTCCGAGACAGACGCTGTTTGAGCCGCACCTCCATGGTGAACAGACGCTCGAGGGTCGCACCTCCTCACTTTGCTATCACCACGATCCGGATCCATGTTTTTATCGTGGTGACATTGCCCAGGCTACGCTACCAGCATCTTTTGCTGGCGGTCTTTGTCATCGGCTGACCCGTGGAAGCGTGAGGTAGGAACTTGTGAGGACCAGAGCTGTTGGGACAACACTCCTTCCAGTTTGTCGACTCACCATTTGTAGCCCATCGCTTGGTACCAATAATTAATTTCAAATCGTTAATTTCCACCGGTTGATAAAACTCTACTCAAAGATGTAAATGGATTTTTACCATCCCTCTGGATCCCACCTCAACTCAGGGACGGCCCAAAATCATCAAAATTCAGTTAGCCAAGAAAGAATCTCACGAACTCTAGAGTGTAAATTGATAGGATTTTGACAGTTCTTACAGTAGTGTATCTGTAATTTTTATACAATACATATGAAGCTGGAGAAGACTATGTTCTTTGTTTAAGCAATTAAAATAATCAATTTGAGTACCCACAAGCTCACAATTCTGTTAAAGATTTTATTAATTTACCAACACCCTAAAACCACACCGAGTAATTAAATTGTAAGAGGTCAATATGAAGCTGGTCAGTGATCGGAGAATAGAGCATCTCGCGCTACTGATCTCGCTAAGTAATACTTTTCAGAGAGGATTAAGCAATATTACCCTGAATTTTGGAAAAATTTCCTGAGATTTCCTGATTTTCAAGGTTTTTCCAGTTAGTCGACACCCTGCAAATACCTAGCTCATAATATGTAGAATAAACATCAAACTACTTTATTCTCCGATCACTGACCAGCTTCATTTTGACCTCTTTCTAAGGACTCATTTGGAAACTTTTGTCAGAGTTAAGGAAAGTTCTTAAACGGGCCGACTCTAATAGGATATCTTGACGAAAAAGAATGTCCACGTGGACATCACAGAAGGGAGGAGTCGAGTTTATGTCCAGCTTGTCCACGGAGGGGTAAAAAGTTATGCATTTTCTGCCAACGCGGTATATGGACGGCCCCAAAACAGAATTGAGTATACTCTATGAACAATTAAGGCAAAAGGTGAGTAAGAATGTCTAAAGTCGAAATGTTTAAAAATTCTACACTAAGCTAGTGTGCATGTTGGCCTTTCTGGGGCTAAACTACGTAGAAGGTTTTTGAGCAATGTAACCCCCTCCCCCTGATTTGAATTTGAAGGTTTACTTCTTACTGAGAAAGACTCATACGCGCGAGAACAACTCGTGACCTCCTACAACGTTCAACCTTCTCATGTGTGACAAGAATTAACAAAAAAAAACTCCTCTTGAAGGCAATAAAGAGCATGAGATAATCACCTGCACAAATGTTCTACATCAGCAAAAAAGGAAAACAAAAAAAAAAGTGCAAAGATCTTACTTACGCATTTCAATTAAAACGAACATTACGTTCACTATTTTAACTGGCTCCTCTTAAGTAGCCTAACAAAACCGCACTCCCGCGCCAAGTGTGCTGAGATTTCGTAAGTCAGTTCATTTGCGCGCCTCCTGCAGGAATAACAACAATCGGACACTGTACTGCCATAGCAACAAGAAGATGAAAATAGTAAACTACGCCAGTGTTGAAAATCTTTACGAACGGTTTCCGGATCTTCGGAAGCAAGATGTTAACGAATTGGAACAGTGGGTGCAATCGAAGGCTCATTTGCCACCGGTAACGGGTAAGCAGCTAGGGCTTCATCGCATGTGTGGCGGAAATCAAATGTGTTCGATAATTTTACAGAACTCGAGCTTATTCAGTTCATCCAGTCTAACTATTACGATTTGGAAGCTGCAAAGCGAACGGTTGAAGCGTTCTTCACTTTTCGTACGAGTTGTAAGGATTTTTTCCATGAAAGGGATATAATGGCAGTTCCTGTACAGCGATCGATGGATGTGTTGTAAGTAATGTCGTATAGTTGTATTATTATTATTATTATTTAATCCCAATAATTCAGATCTTTGGTGGTGCTCCCGGGAGAAACGCCAGCAGGATACCGTGTACTTCTGGCTAAAATCGTCGATTCCGATGCAGCCAAGTTCAACCTGTCAACGCTTTTGAAATTGTAAGTTCATTTCGCTTCCGTACTGTCCCATCATAGCCGTTGCATATCTAATTTCCGCTAGGGCCTTCATGTGCGTCGATGTTGCACTTTGGGAAGAAGGATGCGCCGAAGGATTTCAGCTGGTCATCGACATGGACGGTCTCCATTTGGGGCATTTGCCCAAGTTAGGTATTTTCACGCTGAGAAACTTTCTGAACTACATTCAGGAAGCATTGCCGATCCGGCTCAAGGGAGTGCACTTGATTAATGTTGTTCCGTTCATCGATAAGATCGTGGCTATGATTAAACCTTTCATGAAGAAGGAGATATTGGAAATATTTCAACTGCATCAAAAGGAAGAAACAGTTTATCCCTTTGTGCCCCGGAAGATGCTGCCCAGCGAATATGGCGGAGAAGAGCCGTCTAGATTGGTTCTGACAAGTTTGTAGTCCTATAGTGAGGCGTATTCTGCGCCGCGAGTGAGGTGAGGCGACTCGCTGTCACTAGTGAGATGACTCTCCATGGGCGTGGAGGCAAACCAGCCCAAGGCTGAAAGCCTCCTTAATAAAGCTAAATAATAATAATACTCTCCATGGGCCTTATTACGGGTGTCACTACACGGTGATAAGCAAGTGATACTCAGAATAAGAGCCGTGATTACCGTACAAATCAAATGGGAATCACTTCACCGTGACGACAAGTGACAACTTTTCACCGTGAAGTGACATCCGTAATAAGCCCCCATATGTTTGCAGTTCCACGCAAAACAACGACTCGGAATAACTCGACTTTCCCCGATTTGCATAAAACTTTGCAGAATTGTTTATTCGGCCATTTTGGATCTTGTAAAATATTCAAAACGCAGTTGAACAAAAAAGGTTAAATTTTAAGCAATGCTTCATACAAATCGAACAATGATTCTAAAATTAATTATTTTTTTTTTGCTTTTTTACCTGGAACTGCTCTATTGTCACCTTACCTTACTCGCGGCGCAGAATAGGCCTCAATATAAATGGAAAATATGTGCGTCGGTGATTATTGCTTGTTTTTTTTCAGAGCAACTTTTTGACAAGACTATGGAGCTAAGGGACTTTTTACTAGAAAAGGAACGGTTGCAGAAAGTGGACGAAAGTAAACGTATAAAAACACGGTCGTTATCGAATATGTTTGGATTGTTCTGATATGTTTAACAGGGTGTTTGCTCATTTTTATGTTTTCAATAAACCGAACAACAATTGATAAAGATCAGGTTTTTTTTTTGACATACGATTACGTCTTTCGGCAACATGTTGGAGGTGCAATTTAAAAAACCTAAAATCAACCGCGTTACGAAAAGTGGTCAGGTTTTGACCACTTATCACTCTGTCAATAGCGGATGGATTTGAATTCAAAACAAGCCAATCGATAGGAAATTTTTCTACAAATCTGTCAAACTTAACCATTTATCAATTTTCAATAGGTCACTATTGAAAATTACACAAATTTCCAACTGTTGCAATGGTGATCAAAATTATTACCGATTGCCTGCGTCCATTAACCTAAGAAGGAGAAAGAAGCTGCACCGCTACTGATTGTATTCAGTAACTCTTCGTGAGTCGCTGTGGGCCATCTATGCCAAGTGCGTCACCCTCGTTCCAAACAACATACAGCTCGCTAGCCTCATCTGTGTTGAACACCATAATAGCTCAACATTACTCAACCATCACGACAAAACGCTCTTTTTCAGGACCACCATAAATTTTTTAAAGAGTATTTTCTGGACATTTGTCAAGGTCATTAGTCGGATGTGAGTTCCCGTAAGATCAAATCTAACATACCATGTATTTTTAAGGCAACATTGGGGGTGCAATTTCAAAAAACAATGTCGCTAGCGGCATCAAAGTGGTCTGCTTTTGATCCAGAGATTATGGATTTTAATTCTTAATACGCCAATCGATAGGAAATTTTTCTACGAATGTGTTATAATTAAGACTTTATCAATTTTCAAAAGGCCACTATTGAATTGCCTGCAAAAAGTGCTTTCCCTAACATAAATTTCAAAATCGAATTCCATCCGGTCTCGCCGAACGGTGTTTATTCAATCACCGCGTGTGGTGAGTGGTGATGTCCGGTCGTCATCATCAGCAGCAGCAGCAGTGCTTTCGGCGCGTGGCGTTGTACATTTTTCTCCAGTACACAACGAAAGGCTCCCCGCAAGCAGCTAGCTATCAAGGCTGCCCTCAAGAGCCCTCGATTCACCGAAGAAGCCGCAACGCTACTGATCGGATTCAGTAGCTCGTCGTGAGCCGTTGTGAGACATCTACCCCAAGCGTCAGTTCGCCAGCGTCATCCGTGTTGAACACCCCAATAGCTCAGCATTACTCAACCATCACGACAAAACGATTCTTCAAACCCCTCATCATCCCTCTCCAAAAGGGGAGTTTGGTTTAGAGAGATGAAAAAACCGATTTGTACCTTCCTTAAAAGTTGTCCTAGCTCGATATTCTACTATCTATATGCAATTTTCACACTGCCGTACTCTAACGGAACTATCAACTATATACTTTCATCTACTCCATCTATCGTATAAAAATTACCACTACAGTCTGTTATTTGAAATTAGCATCTTCAACTATGTAAATCGTTGACTTCACGCAGAAGTAATATTAAACATATAGTCAAAGTGACGTGATTGGTCAAGGCGAAGATGGATCGAGTGATGTGCGTTGTTCGAGTATCGTGGACACTCTCAAGTCCCTTTGAATCTCGAAGGGGGTTACGGCAAGGTGAGGGACTTTCGTGCTTGTTATTCAACATCGCGTTAGAAGGTGTGATCAGAAAAGCATGGATAGACAAGAGTAGCACGATTTTCAGGAACTCCATCCAGCTTCTTGGCTTCGCCGATGACATCAACATCATGACACGGAACTTTGCGACGATGGCGGAAACGTACATCAGACTGAAGGCTGAAGCTAGACGGATTGGACTTGCCATCAACGCATCAAAGACAAAATACATGAAAGGAAGAGGTTCTAGGGAAGACAATGTTAGCCTCCCACCCCGAGTTCAGATTGACGGTGACGAAATCGAGGTTGTCGATGAGTTCGTGTATTTGGACTCACTGGTGACCGCCAAAAATGATAGCAGCAGAGAAATTCAAAGACGCATTATGGCAGGGGATCGTGCCTCCTTTGGACTCCGGAGAACGTTCCTGTCGAATAAAATTCGCCACGAAATTGATTATCTTAAAAACGCTGATTAGAACAGTGGTCCTCTAGAGCCACGAGACCGTGACTATGCTCGTGGGCTGGTCATGTCGTAAGAATGTCGCACGAAAACCCAGTGAAAATGGTTATCGAAAGCTCCCCAACATGAACAAGAAGAAGAGGTGCGCAGCAGGCAAGATGGATCGACCAAGTAGAAGGCGACCTGCGGACCCTTCGCAGAATACGAGGCTGGCGAAGTCTGGCCATGGATCGAATAGAGTGGAGACGACTTCTTCGAACAGCAGGGGACAACACCCAAGTAACAATTTTGGTTTTATAAGGGTTCTGTAGACCATGATTTAAACTTGTAGCATACTTTAAAACCTTCATAAAACTTGCGATGTTACTTGGGCAAGGCCTTAGCCGATTTCAAGCAAGCAAACCATAAAATTGATCCAAGAACGAAAAAACCGTGGAACTGTGATATTAGAATGAATTTGGGGTCTTAACATAAACATGGACCCGGATGACCATGGGACAGTCCTCCGGAAGATTCGTAAAAGTAGTCCATACATGATACTGTTTCTAGAGCTCCGTAGTTTTGTCGAAAACACTTCGAACTGTGATATATGAAAGAATTTAGGGTCGAGACATCAACATGAACCTGGATGGCCATTGGACCGTCCTCCAGATGATCCTGATCATCCATAAATTTGTCATACTGTGAAACTGATCCTAGAGCTCTGCAGTTCTTTTTTAAACACTGTGATATAAGAAACCACTGGATCACTTTTACGGATTTTCCGTATCTTCCGGAGGACGGCCATCGAGGTCCATGTTTTTGTCACGACCACAAATTCTGCCTTATATCACAGTTCCTAATGTTTTTGGAAAAAGCTGCGGATCAGTTTCATTGATTGACCTCTTTTATGGATGTTATGGACCTACCAGAGGATGGCCCCATGGTCATTTGGGTCCATGTTTATGTCATGACCCCAAATTCTTTCTTATATCGCAGTTCCACATGCTTTCGAAAAAAACCGTAGATCAGTTTCGAGGATTGACCATTTTTTATAGATGTTCTAGATCTTGCGGAGGACGGTTCCATGGCCTTCTAGGTACATGTTTATGTCATGACCGCAAATTAATTTATATATGACAGTTCTAAATGTTTTCGAAAAAACCGTGGAGCTCTATGATCAGTTCCATACATTGACCACTTTTACGGATTTTTTGGATCTTCCGGAGGACGGTCCGATGCCCATCTGGGTCCATGTTTATGTCACGATCCCAAATTCATTCTAAAATCACAGTGCCTAACGTTTTCAAGAAGACCACGGAGCTCTAGGATCAGTTTCGTAAATTTTCCACTTTCACGGATGTTCCGGATCTTCACGACTATCAAGGTCCATGTTTATGTCACGACCGCAAATTCATTCTACCATCTCAGTTCTTATGTGTTTTTTTTTAAACTACGGAGCTCTAGGATCAGTTTCATGGATTGACCACTTTTACGGATGTTCCGGATCTTCCGGAGGGCGGTCCTATGGACATCCGGGTTCATGTTTATGTCACAACCCCAAATTCTTTCTATCATCACAGTTCCTAATGTTTATAAAAACGCTGAGCTCTTGGATCAGTTTCATGGATTGTCCACTTTTACGGATGTTTCGGATCTTCCTTAGCTCAGTCGGTAAAGGCACAGCTACAAAGCAAGACCATGCTGGAGGTGGCTGGGTTCAATTTCCGGTCCGGTCTATGAATTTTTCGGGTTGGAAAAGTTCCCGACTTCCCTGGGTATAGAGTATGATTGTACTTGCCACACAATTATGCTAATGCAAAAATGGTACAGGCATCGAAAGCTCTCAATTAATAACTGTGGAAGTGCATCTAGAACACTAAGTTGAGAGCACGGTAATATGCCAAATGCGAGGAAGAAGTAGAAGGAGGACGGTCCCATGGCTATCCAGGTACATGTTTATGTCACGACTTCAAATATTTTTCTATACCACAGTTCCTAATGTTTAAAAAAAAACCGCAGAGCTCTAGGATCAGGTTCATGGATTGACCACTTTTACGGATGTTTCGGATTTTTCGAGGACCGTTCCGTTGTCTCCAGAATCCATATATAGGAACCAAGACTGTATTCTGGCTAATTGTGAACATTTGTGCCCATTAATCTAAATTACAGATCTTGCGCCACTTGCAAAACCCTACAAACACACCTTTAAAAAAAAACGTGTAACAACTCTTTTCGGTTTTTAAAAAAAGTGAACGACTCTATTTTAACAATCAAAATCATCTACAAACCCAAGGAATTCTAAAGGTACCAAAAGTTTTGAAATTAATTAAGAAATGGCTAAGTTGTGTCATTGCAAACTTGCCGTTACACGTTTTTCGGAGGCTTCGTAGTCGGCGTAAAGTTTTTTACCCACCGTCAGTGATGCAAAATATCATGACACTCACGTGACACCCATCTTCGCATCAACCGACTATCGCTTACAAATCGTTTTGTCACGCAGTGAGAGTTAGAGCCATGGCAAACAACAATCACCAGTAATGGTCGCTGCTCACAAGCAAATCGTTACACTCGCTGCTGACAATGAAAAGCACAACGAAAACAGTGAAGACTTCTGCAGTACGATCATGAGAAAAAGCGAAACGACAGAAGAAAATGAAAACAATGCCTTCGCATTCCAAGTTCGTCTCGGCAGGCGCGAGTGTGTGAGTTACAAACAAAGCAGGCAACATTAAACGGAAGCTGTTGGGCTCACTCTTCTAATAAACAAATACCATAAACGAACTGTATCCCGAATGGGTAAACTATCCCACAAATGGTTTGGATGATACCCCGAACACGTCGTTAAGCTCTCTTTTATGGTTATTTTTATTAGGGTCACCAACACACTCACATAAGCAAGCAAAGCAGCAACTGCTTCAAAACGAGCACAGATGAATGTCGTGATTGTCAGGAATGACCAGATCGGTGATGGATCACAACCGAAGACGACATTCACCAGTTGCTTTTTACTTCTTTCGTCAACTTGATGGATGGTCATGGAGAGAGCTTCGACGAGCACATTGATAGGAATGTACAAAGTGTTACTACCATCAGCTGTTTGATGATGGTGATTGTGATAGGTCGCAACTCTGCCCACCGTATTCGGAGCAAGGGGGAGGTGGCTGTCATATACGAACAATCGTCGCCTACCTCGCATGCCTCGCATAACTGGTTCCAAACGTAAACAAGCCATAAGAAACCTACAGCGATTGTTTACATTTGGAGCCAGTTTTATACAAGAATGATCAGTAGGCTGATTTGACAGCACGTCCCCTCCAGATTCGGAGTGTTAACATGCGAAATTGACGAAGATTTGACAGGCGTGATTTTTTACTGAAGCGTTCAGTAATAATTACTGAACTTCTGTATTTTTTACATTTTTCGTCAGTATTTATGAATTGTTCACTGGAAATCGGTTAAACTTTTACTGAACAGTTTAGATTAAATGACATTTCATGGTTTACAATCTACATCGGTAAAATAGATGCAAATTTTCAGTAATATTCTCATAGGAATTACCGAAAACTTGTAGTTATTTGACAGACAAGAGAAAATTAAAGCAATTTTACAGATCACTCAGTAGAAATTAAATTTTACATATCAAAACCGTAAGAAAATTTACCGAACATCAAAACTAGAATTTGGTGTGCAGTGGTAATACTCTACGAGATTGACGATTTGAAACCAAATGTGTACACGCAGAGAAATGGTTTTTAAGTTCAAATGGATATATTTTTGACTCAGGGCCTAATATATTTTAGACATTGTTTCAAATATATTATTCGGTTAATTCAAAGAAAAATATTTTTGAATCAAGAAACCGGTTGTAGAGTCAATAATCTGTTTGTTGATTCTAAAAACCATTTTATTGATTCAAAAACATGTTTTGTTGAAATAGTGATACAATATATTTGAATCAATAACAAAATACATTAGGCCCTGAAACAAAAATCCATTTTTCTGCGTGTATATGTTTTTATTTAAAACCTGCTAAAAACCTCCAACATCCAACCTATTTAAAGTTTTAGCCAAAAAGTACAGTATCGAACCCGCACAAGCAGATGACAAACCACCTTCAACCTCAATCGATGGAGCTGAAGGCGGCATAAAACATTGCGCCACTTCCGTCTGCAGTAATTTCCTCTCCGATTATCGGTTTTCTTTATTGAATTTGCCCGCACTTTTGCGATTGGGAGGCTGGCTGGCACTGACTGGTGGTGAATCTTGAGAGTAGAGAAAGTCTCCAACGTTCGGCTGTTGGTGTGATTCTTTTTGCCTCTTCAGTTTTTTCCCCATTTGGCTTGATGCACAAATTACGTAACGCATGGAGGGGGGAGGGTCGGTAATGTGTTACTATTTTTTAATATCTGGGGGAGGTAGGGTGTTGGGGGTAATGGGAAATGATATGTAACAGATTGACCAAAGTTAAACAAATCAAATGCGAAAAGAGAAACTGTAAAATTTTGGAGTTCTTTTGAAAAATCGATTACAGGTGCAAATTAAATTAAAGATTATACAGTAGAACTCCGTTAGTTAGAACAGCTAAAAGCAGCACTGGTGCGTAACGCCATTAAGCACGTCTGTCAGGGTGCCAGTTAAACAAAATCTAAATGAGCGTCCTTTAATTGCGATTTTAGCTATTCAAACATGGACCCATTCAAAAAGGACTCCAGAAATAAATCCACGTATTAATGTTTTCACAAGTATTGCATAAAGCATTTTACGAGACGTTTCTGATTCAACTCATAAATTAATGTTGACAGGAGGCAGTTAACCTACGGCTGTGAGAAGCAACATCAATATCATCAAATTCTGTCAGGCCAACTGGCTCCTGTCATTTCGTAAAATAGTCTAAATAAATTGAAATGAAACGACTCTTGGAAAAGGGGTTGACTGAGTTGGCGTTACTTATTGATACATTAGGGAGGGTCCCAAATCCGGATTTTTTTTGCGTTACGTAATTTATGTATAGCGCTCGCGCCTTCCCAACAACAGTCCTTATCATCAGCCAGTCGTTTTTTTTTTAAACATATTATGGCTGTCGATTGAAGTGTGTACCCTTTAACTAGCCGGACACCGACAACTTACCCATTTTACTGCACAGCATCCAGAGGGAAGCTTTGGTGTACTTGGTTAGGTAAACGCCTTCATCCTTGAGATTGTAGTTCATCGTCCCGTTGTAGCCACTGTTCGGGATCTTTTCTTCGGTGAACAACCACTGCGGTCCCGCCACGGCTGCAATCACCAGGGCAACCGAGAAACTGTTGAAAGAGTTAGGAATAAGGAGAATTAATCAGAAAATAAACAAATCCATAAATTTACATTTCCCTATGGAGACGCATGGCCTATATCATGTATCTGAAGGGTTTTTTTCATGAGAACGTGGTCGTGTCAGTCAATGAACAGTGTTCATTGAACACAAGTGCACAAATCAAAATCTTAGCACTGTTATCTTCAATTGGGTTTTTAATTTTGAAAAATATACCGATTTTTATAAATCATCAGAAATATTTTCGTTTTCTGAGCACGATATTTTTTTTCGATCCCATAGACGTTCATCTCGATTTTTAAATCAAGATTTAAAGCAAAATAACAACTTTGCTGATTGACACTAAACTAACAAATTGACAGCTCGGTCCCAACAAAAAGTTAGTATGACTGATAAATAGCTCTGTCCAGGATGCAGCAATTCCTAATGCATTTGTCTTAAGTTTTAGGTGTTTGGTATCTTGGATAAGGGTTTATTTTGCTCAAAAAATAAAAGAGATATCGATTTACTTCAATCGTCAAAATTTGTAGCAAGCTCCAACAGTTATCTCAAAATTGCTTCCACGAGATGGAGCTAGAAAACTAAATTTTTCAGAAGCGCCCTAAAGCTGGGTTTAGACTAGGCAAGTCAAATGATCAACTCAGTTGAATTCAATTGGCTTGAAAAGTTGAGCCTGGTTTCAATTCAAGTGAGTTGATCAAGTCAGTTGAATGGCATGGTTTACACGTTCAAGTCAGTTGAAATCAACTGACTTGATCAATTGACTTACCCTGTCTAAACACAGCTTAAGTCAATTCTAGATAGAGCTAGAATAAGAGACGAACAGCTTTTGTAAACAGTGATTTCTCTCGATGATTTCTAGGAATTCAAGACGAACGAGAAGTCAGTGCCTATAAGTAAGCGTACTACGACTCGGCTCTCAAACAAAGGAGTAACAAGTGTGATACTATCACTGCTAGACTAGATCTTTGGTTTTCTCATTCAGTGGTTCATCAGAGAGGGGAAGCTTTGTAATCCCCGTCGCCTGCCCATAGTGCCATTCAATCGCGGCATGAGCCAGCAACGCGAAGGCCAACAAAAGAATTTTCTCAAGGGTGACCTTCGGAAACTTACCCGTCATGGTCTAAATTGTTCATTATTGGTGATTTTAATGCAAAACACCGCTCATGGAATAATGCTCAAAGTAATCTTCAGTTTATTACACTATTCAATATCCAACCAGCCCAACATGCTTTTCTTCAGCAAGAAATCCCTTAACTATTGATTTGGTCTCAACTGATTCATGTCAACTTTGTAGCCAATTGGTTACCCATGCTGATATCGGTTCTGATCACCTTCCAGTAGCTTTTGAAATATCCCAAGAAATAATTCCGGATCGCAACAGCTCTACTTTCAATTACCATAGAGCTGATTGGGAGCAATATCGAACATTTATGGAATATAACTTCTATCTAAATATAAGCAAGAGCTGCCTCAGCACCAAAATGCGAGGTTAAATTCGATTCAATATAGACGATGATCTTCAGCTCTTGATCCGTCTTAAAAATGTCCGTAGGAGACAATATTAAAGAACACGCGATCCTGTCATGAAATTTATCTGACGGGATTTGCAAAAACAAATTAAAAAGCGATTCTCTGCCCTGAGGAACAAAACTTTTAAAACCAATGTTTCGAAATTAGACCCGAGGTCGAAACCCTTTTGGAAACTTACAAAAATTTTGAAAAAAAAAACTCAAAAGCCTATTCCAGCGCTTAAAGAAGGTGGTGAAATTTTGATTTCAAATCTGGAAAAAAGCTCAGAAACTTGCTAAGCAATTCGAGAGTTCCCATAATTTCAGTTTGGGTCTTGCTAGTCAAATTGAGAATCAGGTTTACCAGGAATTATCTGAACATTTTCTCTCGGGAAAATATGTTTGATGATTCATGGGGGACTGATTGGGGCCTCCCTTAGCTCAGCCGGTAAAGGCGCAGCTACAAAGCAAGACCATGCTGGAGGTGGCTGGGTTCAATTCTCGGTCCGGTCTAGGAATTTTTCGGGTTGGAAAATTTCTCGACTTCCCTGGGCATAGAAGTATGATTGGACTTGCCACACAATTATACCAATACAAAAATGGTACAGGCATCGAAAGCTCTCAATTAATAACTGTTGAAGTGCATCTAGAACACTAAGTTGAGAGCACGCAATAAGCTAATATCCAATATGAAATAAGCTTGAAATGCAAAGAAGAAGAAGAAGAAGAAGGAGAAGAAGATTTAGACTAAGTAAGATCTATAACTAAAAAGTTTCATAATATGAAAGGTCCAGGTGATGAAGGAATTTTCTATATCCTCATCAAAAAACTCGTAGAGAGTACCTTGTCTTTCTTGGTAAAATCACAGACAAACAGACATAACACTCGCAAGTTGTTCATCGAACAAGCGTTTAACGGTCAATTTGAAAGTATCATAGTTGGTAGTATCGCCACCTGTGGCGCGCATAGTCAATTCCCTTGCGTTTGACGTTTACACACCACCGCCATCTGTTCAGCGTACTACCCACCACAGTGTACTCAACAGATGGCGGTAATGTTTTAGCGACGATGTTTTACAGTGAGAACTATTCAATGTGTTATGTCTGTTTGTCTGTGGTAAAATTATTTAACAGATGTTTCGATTTGACATACTTCCTTGGTAAATGGAAAAATGCAAAAGTTGTTCCAATTTTGACGCCGGATAAAAATCCAGCTGAAGCTTCTAGCTACCGTCCAATAAGTTTGCTTTCTTCAATAAGTAAACTTTTTGAAAAGATAATTTTAAATAGAATGATGCTTCACATCAATACGAACTCCATTTTTGCAGATGAGCAGTTTGGATTTCGCCATGGGCATTCAACTACTGATCAACTCTTAAGAGTTACCAATTTGATTCGTTCAAACAAATCTGAAGGCTGCTCAACTGGAGTTGCTCTTCTAGACATAGAAAAAGCTTTCGACAGTGTTTGGCATGAAGGTTTGATTGCTAAATTGAAAAAGGTAGGTACAATGTAAAAACACTTAGATATATCATAACAATTAAGGCTGGTAAGTTACTGTAGTTGCTGGAGCACCTAGGTTAAAATGAAATCTCGATTTATTTTTCAAAGGGACGTATCAGCTTTTGTAAACAATGCATTTTATCGTTAATTTGGCGTAACTGGCAACTCGCTCACGCATGCTAACAGTACCATCAGACAGGGGAAGTTTACTCCAACCTGATAGTGGTGATAGTATGCGTGTGCGAGCTACCAGTTACACCAAATCAACGATCAAATGCATTGTTTACAAGTTTACGTCACTTCCAAAAAGTAATCGAGAAATGTAATTTATTTTGAATTTAGAACAAATGAAGAGTTAAAAAAAAGTAGAAGGGTCTGTGTCTAGGGGTACGAACGGAAGCTTGACGTAGGACAGCTAGTGTACGGAATAAATGTGAAGAGCGTTTAGTTCTTTTAATTGATCAATTATCTATTATCTCAACTCTTTCCGTTTTTGAATTGTAGGCGTACCAAATTTGTAGTATTTTTTTTTTTCAAAAAGAGAAAGTTGATTAAGAGAATCAATCAAAATCACTTGAACCCCTGCTTCCAAGTTTGGTTACAAGATTACAACTCTGGAGAGAATTTTGTGTGGTCGTTGGGTGCTTGTGGTTCTGAATATGGACAAACAAGCACAGATAAATTCTATTCCAACTCTCCCTGAAAAGGGCCGTTTTATTGAAGAGGACGCGTGTTTAGTGTAGGTGACAAGAGTCCGTGATCTCATTTTCCAGGAACACCTTCAGCACACCGCGTAGATCAGACCGGAGATACGTTTGACACCACCACGGCGAGCCAGACGACCGATGGCGGTTATCTCGAAGAACTTTGCGATGACGTTTGGCGCCCCCTTTACCAGACCTTTTGCTCCTTTGCCACGACCAGTCAATTGTTGCTTGTTAGGTGTGAAGGAGTGGACTAGCCACTACCTTCCTACTGCTGCTATTGCTGTTCACAACGCCGTCCGAAGCGAAAATGAGCTAATGCCATACATTAGCGCTCTTTTATATCTTTTCAGGTTAAAGCAGAATGATGTGCAACCCAAGTGGTATAAAACCTACAAAGACTCCTCCCATTATGAGTAGTTTGCTATCAAGTAGCGACACTGGCTCTTTTCCTTTTGCGTACACGGCGAATGAGAACGACCCAAATTTGAGTTTAGTTCACTCATAATCGCCAAAAGTGCAGGAACTCAGCGATGAGTAAATTTGTATCATGGTTTCCTGTGGAAAACCTAAAAAATCTGCCAGAAAAGGAGAAAATTGACGAAAATTTTATTCAGTGTCGGAGTAGTACCAATAGACTGAGTGAATCCAATCTTTACTTTTCTCAAATTCGGGAATTTTTCCCTGGAAAATCCTGGGAAAACATGAGGCAAATTTACTCATCGCTGAGTTCCTGCACTTTATTTCTTATTTCTGAGATAACTAAACTCAAATTTGGGTCGTTCTCATTCGCCGTGATATCACCTTGAAGGATATCGGCGCCGGTGGTTAAGCTGGGTTTAGATTAGGCAAGTCAAATGATCAACTCACTTGAATTCAATTGACTTGAAAAGTTGAGCCTGGTTCAACTTTTTTCAATTCAAGTGAGTTGATCAAGTCAGTTGAATGGCATGGTTTACACGTTCAATTCGCGTTCAAGTCAGTTGAATTCAACTGAATTGATCAATTGACTTGCCCTGTCTAAACCCAGCTTTAGCGTGATTACCTCTCACCCCAGCAGGCCTGGGTCCAATCTCAGTCGGCGCCACCGGCATGTTCTAAGGCATAACATCTCTGATCACGCCTTGCTTCGGGAAGTAAAGCCGTTGGTCACCGGTAGAGTTGATGAGCCGATTGGTAGGGTCTAGGTGTGGGAGCTGCCTCCCTGGCGTCGGTAGTATTGGAGCTCAGTACGGAAAACAAATCTCGCGTCACTTTTCAATAGATCCTATCTACATTGATCGATTATCTTCATCGACACTCTCTTCCATAAATAACTCGGCTTCACAAATGTTTCCTGCCGTCTTCGTCGAATTAGATGTTAGATTGTTGCTTCTTCCATCGAAAATATTCGGCCGTGGCGATTCAAAGTTGATCAAAATAATTTGTACCCCTGCTTCCAGTTTGATTACATGAGCATTTTGTGTGATCGTTGGTTCTGAATATGGACAAACAGGCAGATGAATTCTATTCCTACTCTTTACTGTAATAAGCTTGGTGGCCCTGGAAAGAGCCGTTTTGTTGCCAAAGTTGGTGATGATTTAACCTCCGAAACCAAACAGAGTGCGTCTCTGTCACTTCAAAACGTAGATGACATCCATGGCCGCTTACGCTTGGCGTGTTTAGTGTAGGTGACAGCATCACGGATCTCATTTTTCAGGAACACCTTCAGCACACCTCGTCAGAGATACGAGATACGTCAGACAGCGCCACGACGAGCTAGACGACGGATGGTGGTTATCTCGAAGAATTTGCGTTTGGTTCTGAATATGGCGATGAGTGTGCAAAATATTACGCAATTCCATCCTCCCTATTCGCACGCGCCCGAGGATCGTAGGCGAATGCCACTTCGACTTGTTTCGTCTACTTACTACTCTCTGACGACTGTGCTGGGGAAGTAGCATATGCATGTAGGTAATTGGTGGATTTGTTAGTTGATTCGACGCTTTTGGACAATGCTGGACATTTACCAGGTTTTAAATAGTTTCTTGTTAAAAATCAATATTTGGAAGCATTGTTATCGATGCGTAGCCATATTTCTGATCGATTGGTGATAAAACTATTGAAATTGGACCAGGGGCAGCTGAGTTATTAACGTTCAAAATCTTTCTTAATTTGTTACATGTTCCATTTTCGGTTTTCACAAAGTGTACCCCCATATAGAAATCAAAGACGTAGTCCTACGTCAAAAGGTTGCAACAATCTCAATCTTTAACCAAAAATTTGCCGGACTACTTTGTCTGTCATAGTGTAGTGAAGAAGCAAAGCAACGCACGTCGTGTCGAATCATATGTTGTCAGTCAACTTTTGAATAGGGGTTTCGTCAGTGAGAATCGAGAAATGTAACACGTCAGTTGTCACGTGATATTGATGATATAATGCAGCACTGACTCGATTTTCTCAACAACTCTACGGACATCCAGGCTTTTTTGAACATTGTTTCCATACAAATTTCCTAAATTTACCTCGAAATATAGATAGTTCCATAGTTGAAGATGCTAATTTCAAATAACAAACTAAAGTGATAATTTTTATACGATAGATGAGGAGATGAAAGTATAGAATTTATAGTTCCGTTTAGAGTACGGCAGTGTGAAAATTGCATATAGAGAGTAGACAGCGAGCTAGGACAACTTTAGGAAGGTAGAAATCGGTTTTATCATCTCTCTTTACCAAACTTCCCCTTTGGAGAGGGATGGTAAAGGTTAATGATCTATCCTTCTGACTTCCTCCTGGAGTTCTGCTGACTTGCCCTGAAAGAGTCTTCAGACTTTCTCTGGAAGACTTTCCCAAAAAAAATTCTTCCGACCAGCTCCGGAAGCTGTTCTTGGATGTTTATCTTCCAACAAATTCTGTTTGTTCCAAAATTTCCCAGATGTATTTTTCAACTTCATCCGGAAGTTTCTCCCAACCAGTGCTGAGATTTGTCATTGTCATTCACAGACTTTCGAGCGATATTGACAAAATTGACATTTTCACACAGTCACTGACAGACTTGATCCTCAAAAAATCTTCCTCAAAATCTCATTCATTTTTTTCGTCAATGACAAAGATACCAAAAAGTGTAATTTCGTGCATTCTGTGGCACATTATTGTTATCCAAGCAGTTCTGGACGTAGATGCTTGTTCACTTAAATGGCTCCATGTAATTGTTTTGTTCTTAAGTCATTTAATTTCGTTACAAATTTAGCTAATAAACAAATCTGCACGTGTTCGTCACTGACAGCATTGTCAATGACAATTGACATGGTTTGCTTTGACGATGACTGTTAGATCAAATGAGTGCAACCAAAGCAGTACTGCTCCCAACTTCTTTGAAAGTTCTTGCCGAACTCTCAAAAAGTTTCCATAAACTTCCACTGGAATATTATTTTGAGTTTTTGATAGTTTTTCATAAAGATAATACCGCGGGAAAGATATTTTGGTGAAAATGTCATTTTTAGTGATTTCCCAAAAAAACGAACTGTAGTTCCCTTCGAATTGGGAAACGTAACATTTCTTAAACTTCGTGGGAATAGTTTCCGAGGATTTCAAATCATGAAATTAAATAAAAATGTTTAGTTTTGATCACCTGATTGTACACCCCTTAGACAGAAATACTGCTTCCGCCACTGATCTGAGGAAAGTAATAGTTGGGTTGCCAAAAACGGGCAGGTACTGTACCTGGAATTTAATTGAAAATGACTGGAAAATCAGGGAATATCCGGGAATTTGGTTTTCTTCATTGAGTCAACACCCTGATTATGCAAAGTTCATGCAAATCGGAGAAGGTCGAGTCAAAAATTAACATTTTTTTGCTATTAACTCTAAAACTGATTAAGCCCTTGAACTAGGGTTTCAGATCGATGCAGAACGATTTTTCTATGTAAATAACTAATGGTTTCCAAGAACCTCGAACGAAAAGGGACAGGTTTCAGCGGAAACATGCTCATTGTTATTAATAAAATTAAAAATAATTCCGACAACATTTTACTTCGCGTCACTTAACTAGTATACCGTCGAGATTTGCACGTATTAGGATTAAGATAAAATTTAATTTTGCTCCAAAACTTCGAATGCAGTTTTTTTTTCGGCACATTTATTTCGGTTTGCAAAAAAACAGTAGTCATCTTATGAAAAACATGCAATGACCACTGCTTTTCGCAATCTTACATGATAGGGGGGAAAACGCGCCAGCGGGGTAATATGATCAACAGCAGTTTTTCAAACGAAATTTAATGGTTTTACAACCAGAACTGAGGTGGGTTGAGCTATGCTTTAGTTAAATTTACATATAAATTTCTGCTTTAAAAGTACTTGAAAAACGTCGATGGTCATATCACACCCAGTTCGATTGTACGTCGAATTTTAGGAACTCGCACCAAAGTAAATTGCACCTTAAACACCAATGCGTTAACTTATTACTGCACGAACCTGCTCACAACCGGCGTAATCATCAGCATCCAATAGTTGCCGGAAGCGCCATCACTCGATCCGGATCCGAAGGATGTCGCCGAAAGCACTCCATCGGAACAAATCCTCTTAACTAACCCCAGTGGTCCCGTCTTTAACGCCGCCGATTTCACACCACCATCATCGTTATTATGATTGCCCTCGTTAGCACCGCCAGCACCATTCAAATTATCCGCCGTTGCTAAAATACCGTCTTCCTCACAGCGTCGCACTCCGGATCCGCCGTTTTGCATCACGATTACGCGGTCGAACTCGGGACCGATCCCACCCGGACGCGGTGGGAACCCGTTGCTCAGCCGAGCCGAAATCGACGGCACGTGAACCGATGGCGAGGGCAAATTCGCGACACATGATTGACGGCGGGCTGCATTCGCACTGCCGCTGCCACCGTTACCACCGTCCACCAGCGAAAGCATCGAAGGGATCCGCGGTTGCCTGCTGCCACCGGTTGGCATCATCATCATCATTCTTGGACGAATCCTAATAAATACTGCTGAGCTTTAAAACATATTCTAATCAGCTTTGATGTGACGAACACTACGAACAGGCTGATCCGAACGCGTCAGGAGTTGATTTACAACTGTTGTCGCCGACGGGTGTCCTTTTTCCGTGAACGGGTCGTCGTCGGTGTGTTATTGAGTCGTCTCTAGGCAGGTATATAGAGAGGTATACCAAAATGATGCTATTGCAGCAGCTGATGCTGCTGTGGAGACGGAGAGTCGACGCGAGCGGAGAGAATCGGTTCTGTATCGTGTTCTGTTTTCGATGTCCCGTTCATGCTGTTCCTGAAGAGACGGGTTCTACGATTCGGCAGCGGCGAGGGAGAGAATGTTCTCTAATATAATTTAGGTTGACTTTGCGCCATTTGCAGTCACTTGGAACATTCGTTTATAGGATGAAAGGATTGCATCGGCACGTTGTTGGCCAGTACGATATAGTAGGACAAATCCACCACCTCCATGGTGCAGGGTATTTTCTATGGAGACGGACGTAATTTGTGAAATTTGTCGATATTGCTACGTAATATAGTTTATATCTTGATTTCCAAACAAAGATTCATGTATGGGTGCTCATATCAAGATAGTCTTTATTAAGAACAAGATAGTTAGAATTCACAAATGTCCCTAAGTTATATCGATTATATCAGTTCTAATCTGAAAGTCGCATCAAGATTAGGTATTTGGATATCACACATCGCGAACGGCCTTCTCGTGCTTGACTTCATCACTAATGATCCGCCAATCTGGGCCACCGTTTGTCCTGTGTATCCAAATCGACCTACAATCGTTCGTTGGCATCCACTCATAATCACAACAAGCAGCCAGATTAGTGCAAACTGAACGGAATCATAAGCAATAATACCATCATCACCATTGTTAGACTGACGGGCTGGGATTGAAGCATGAGGGGTATTGTGTTGGCATTAGTAGCATAAACAATATCCCCAACATCCAATCGGGGATGCCCCTGTTGAACGATATTCGATATACCTACAAGCTATAATATGAAATAGAAAGGATTGATATCGATGAAAGTGGATTGGAAAGGGAGGGGGAGGTGAATCGTAGTGTACCCCCCCCCCCACCTCTCCCAATGGGGAATAGTACACGACATACACATGCGTACTTACCCACCTGCCTCCTGCAGCATGCTGGCAGAATGCAATTTGTTTGCCGGATTAGCAGCGATGAAGGATCGACCTCACATACCTACGAAAGCGGAGAACAAAAGCGGCAGAAGGAGGTGAGCGCCGAACGAACGGTGTGTATGCACTTCATTATGTATGAAATGTTGTTCCGTCCGGTTCGAATGGAAGCACTCCTCGGTTTGCTGTTGTTCTGGGAAGTCGAGGGGACTTTTTTTTTGTCGTTCCTGTTTTCGTTTTCTCTGGCATGGATTCCTTGTACAATTCTCATATTCTGCTGTGGATAGGTTTTTCTTCTATTCGGTTGCACATACAGTATTTCCTTCATATATGCGGTGGGTGGTAACGCCCACCCACTGCTACTTCTGGGCTGTCCTTCAACTAATTGAGCTGATTTTCTCCAGATAACTAGATTGTGGTGGACACTAATCAAATACGAAAAATCAACGTAATTGGTTGAATGACAATCGAGAAATAGAAGTGGGTGGACGGTACCACCCACCGGCATATATGGAGGGAATGTTGTACATTTGATAGCCGATAAGGGAGAACATAAAAGGATTGGCAATACAAGGGACTGTCCAGATACCACGTGGACAGTTTTTAGGGGATTTTGGACTCCCCGCGTGGACTTGCATGGACCGTTGAGATTCACCAACAACTCCCCTCTCCCTTAAAATGAGCTCGTGGTATATGGACAGCCCCTGATAGCAACGTTCAAAGGCTCTTCTCCTGCAGCTTTAGGACAGTGGAAGTAGATTTTCTGGGTGACAATGATGTACGACAAACAATCGAAGAATCTGAAACTACACCCAAATTAAAGGGAGAAATCTCTCCATTATTGGGGTACATGGGGTAAAATTCACCCCCGGGGTAACATGACTTCCCAACTAACAATTTTAGTTGCAAATAAGCTTATGCAGGCAAAACATGCCTTATTCAGCTCATTTTTGCCTGTTTAAGCTAGGCTGCAACTCAAATTATTTAACTGTATAAAACGACTATTCTTTCAGTTCTTGAGTATGGCTCTTTTTGCTTCCTCTCAGCAAGAAACAGCCCCCTAACTAAATTGGAATGCATTCAATATTGTTGTTTACGTATTGTCCTTGGCTGTATGCATTCAACACACAATATGAGCCTAGAGGTTCTAGCGGGAGTAAAACCCCTGCATAACCGTTTAAGCTCTCATTAAGAATATCGATTAAATGTAGTGTCAGTAACAACCTTGTGATTGAAAACTTCGAATAAATGCTCAAATTGAGCATCCAGTCTAGATTCGTGCAAATCTATCTTGATTATATGTCATCGGATATTAGCCCACCGACAAACCGACATGACTGAACATAGCAAAAACAATAAATTTGAATTTGATTAAAGCACACTAATGACATCTGACTCCGTGTTCGCAGAAAATATTTAGATACGCCATGAACCTCCATGCAAAAGTTATGAATTGGTTCGTGTCTGATCTATTCTGGACAAGTTATGTTTATCTAGATTAAAAAAATCCTCGAATCACTGCACATTCAAATCGGCCGTTTACGATTTTCGGACATGAGTCAGAATTAAGTGTCATGTCGGTTTGTCGGTGATTAGCCTTCCGTGCTATAAACACCCCCCCCCCCCCCTCGTGTATGCTTTACTAACTACAGTTCCCCCATTGACTATGATTTCTCCATGAAACAGGTTATTCAAGGAGTTCCAGATCAACTTTGACCTTTCTCAATTCCCCGTATTTTTGCTGAAAAGTACCAACAAGTCAATTGCAATAGAAGATTTTTCATCGATGGATCACGCATTAATGGATCCACTGGCTTCGGCGTCTTCAATGAATACTCAAACGCCTTTCGCAAACTTGAGGAACCTTGTTCCGTTTATGTTGCTGAGCTAGCAGCAATCAACTTCGCATTGGGGATGATTTCCGACATGCTCATAGATCATTACTTCATCTGCTCGGATAGCCTCAGTTCGATTAAGGCTATTCGACAAGGTAGGCACTCATCTTATTTCCTTAAGGGGTAGATGAGTTTGCTGGTCGAAAGATCATACATGATTACCTTTGCATGAGTCCCCTCACATTGCTCAACCCCAGGCAATGAGAAGCAGACTTTCTCACAAAGGTGAAGATTTATGATAGATTTTTTCCCATTAGTACGTCAGAGTTCTCTTTTAAGTTGGCAAAACGATTGGACATGTAATTCTCTTGGGCGGTGGTTACATTCCATAATTCCAAATGTTTCTTCGAGAGCGTGGTTCAAAGGTCTGAATGTAAGTCGGGGCTTCATCCGCGTGATGTCAAGACTTATATCGAAGACAACAAATCAAGAAGACTGGCAACTGTTCCCTTCTTCCATACAAATGTCAAGCGTCACTGATAACAGCGCCTCTATCAATTAAAGGTGAAACTTTGAAGCACAAATGTTAGTGAGACTGCTCATAAAAAGTGACTGTGTGTGTTACCTAATGTCACCGAAACGAATAATCATAACACGGTACTCGTTGTTGTTTTTGTTTTGCTCTACAAAATTTCACGGCACATTGTATCCTAATCCCAGCAAGCCGCTGGTTTTCCAACTCCAAACCGAAAAACTTGTCATGGTGTATCAAGTAGAGGATTGAAACTCGGATCGATACCTAGTGAAAGTAACTTTTACTTGTGAACAAGGACCCGAAATATTGTTTATTTTGCCTGTTGGAAGCAATCAATTATAAGGAATTGGCAACTTCCACCACCATTGAGTGAACTACCGTCATTCGGAAGCTGCTGAAAATTCAAGGATTCAAAAAGAAGAAAGATCCGGTACTTAAATCACGATCCAACGGAAGGCGTAGCAGGATCTAATGATGGAGAAAATGAAAATGAAAGGTTGAAGGACTACACTCCCAAACGGTACGTATTGATAAAGCATATATTTCCATTTTAGATGTTGTCAGAACATGAAACCACCAGATAGTGATCCTCTGTATGATTTAACAATTCTTGGAATCGACCGACCCCTTCCAGAGAATGATAACAACAGTGTCGGATTGGCCAATGACATTCAAATAGTCAGCGAGTACTGTGGCAAGTTGCCGAGCGTCACAACTTAACTCCCCCCGCTGTGGTCAGGTGCCAAAGCCGTAAGGAACGGGCATGCATTTCACTAATGCATCATACGAATGCCCATAAATGCATCACTAAAGGGCTTAGGAAAAGTGGAAGATAAACCTGAGATAGCAAATTAATGATCGAGGAAGGTCCTACCATCATTGTGAATGGCATCATTGCCATAGTTTTAATTTTCAAAACAAATTTACTTACGCATCTGTTCAGTTTCAGCTGGAATTTTACTCGTTTTCAGCATAAAGCCAAAAAAAGAAACGTTTCACTTTTTACGACAATCATAACAAAACCAAGGACAGCTATTTCTACCTATGTGTGTGAATGCACTCGTGAATTAACACACACCATCATATACGGGTTCCATTTTTGCTCAGAAGAGGCGTTGCCGTTACTGTCTCCTGATTTTTGGCAGAGTTGCCAGTCTTCTTGATTTGTAGTCTTCGCTTATATCCAACCACTACTCGCTAGACGCACATCTCTACAGAATACACCTTGTTGAAAGCAATATATTTAGGTGCAGAACCGGTTATGATGACATCGATCACGCAGTTTGGTATTGCCCGGGTAATGACGCCTCCAGAGCACGACTATTGGATACCATAGTGGCCCGAGTTAGACAACCCTTCCGTGAAGTAAGACATGTATTGGGAACCCGTGATCTTCCCTACATGCAGGCGATCTACGAATTCCTTTGTTTGTCTGATGTTAGAGTTTGATGTCACCATCCCCTCCTTTCCAAACAATTTCCAGCCATTGTGTCCCAGTCTTGTTATCCTCCTGTTTCTGTGCTACTTGCCCCTGCCCAGCCAGGATTTGGTCAACCGTCCGAGAGTAGTATCTGAAGGAGGCTTCAGAAACCAGTTTCCTACCTAGCTCCTTCCAATAGAAATTGTTACCCATTAACCTCGAGCCCGCCACGAGTAATTGGTACCCAATACTAACCTAGAACTACCGCTGTTTAAAAAGTAAATTCACCCCTGCTTGTTTCAGATGACGTTTAAACAGCTGATTATCACGCTGAATCATTGTTTACATTTCGACCAACAGTTTCGTGTATCGTAAATGTTGGTTCTTTACATTTCCGGGACAATGCGAAGCATTTCTCCGGAAAAGCGCAAACAGATCGTGCACAAATGGTGTACTATTCCCAACATTGATCTGAGTCAATTGCGAAATTGGAAGGTGTAAACATCGGAGCCGTTCGAAACACGATTCGGAAGTATGGTGATGAAGCAACTTTCCAGGACAAGCAAAAATTTGGACGTAAACCGAACCCTGTTGACCGAAATCTGGACTGAAAAATCGGGCAAGCTTTCACTCGCAAGAAAAGTGATTCGGTTCGAGACGTGGCTAAAATAGTGGGATCGTCGAAGAGTTACGTCCAGCGGGCCAAGGCAAGAATGGGTCTAAAGACGTATAAGTAGCAGAAGAAACCAAAGCTTAGTGAAAACAAGCTTTCTAACCCGTTTGTGACAACGGCGACAATGACAACCGATGTTTACGTTGTGTGAGTGTTTAAACAATCGACTGTTACCCATGATCCGCAAACAGGACGCCTCAGTATTGTTTTGGCCGAGTTTGGCGTCGGTTCATTACTCCAAGGACACGGATGCCTGGTATAAAGCCAACAAGGTTCAATTCGTACCCAAGGAGATGAATCCGCCAAACTGTCCCCAGGCCAGGCCAATCAAAACTTTTTGGGCCCTGACCAAAGCATATTTGCGGAAACATGTAAAAGTAGCAGATTCCGTTACAAAGGTTCAAAAACGGTTTGGCTCATTCCGTGGGCAACATCGCATCCACGGGATAAATGAGAATCTCCTTCCAACAACAGGATCATACCACCGGTAAAAAACAGGCCATTCAACAGCAGGATGTCCCAATGAGTGGGGGAAGAGCCTGCACCTTTTCACGAAATGTTAAAGACAGAGAGTTTGAATTTCCACTCTCCTCATCCATTTCGCTTCAAAAAGGTGCCATGGTGGACCCTCCCAGCATACAATATGTCATATAATAATGGAATGAAAATTAAGTGGAAAATAAAGGAAAGATCTCACCCGATACATTGCAAAGGAATCCATGACATCACGATGATTTCGAAGAGCTCCCATAGATATGCTGCCGCTACATCTTCAACCGGTGTTAAAAACAGCTCTCTTGCCGTTGCCGGTCCTTTATCACACAGCAGCACAGGCGATGCACACCGGGATAACGTTGTTTGCCAATTTGATGCCGTCGGCCATCGCCATCGGCTTCCGTAAACTTCTATGCCAGATACCAGTGCTCGCTGTCAGTAACGCCTGCGCTCGTTCTTTCGGTTTAGCATATACAGGCCGCCTACATGCATACTTCGCACTTCTCTTCGTCGAAGACCACCGTCAGTCCCTTCTGACAAATCTTGCTGATCGAAAGGAGATTGATAGCCAACTCCGGAATCCTGCAGCACTTCTATCACTTGACCAGACCCTTCGCCACTGACATCATGCTACCGTTGTTCTCCATTCCCACCGGGTGTGCCATATGCTGTTGTTCCACAAAACCATTGCCACTCCGAGACATGTGGCACGTGGCACCAGAGTCGAAATACCACTCCTTTTCGCTTACCTCACCCATCGCAAAAAAGCCGCGCACAAAGCTTTGCCAGACGTTATTCTTTGGTACAAGCAATGAAAATATTTACCTTATTTGACAAAACCCAGACGTTCGGTTATTGCTATTTTTATTGCTCAGTTCACACCCTGGCCGGCTGCTGCCTACCGATCTGCACTTAAGCCAGGCATGAATCTACGGAAATTTAGTCGTGGCCTATGCTAGACCGTATAGCATAACGACTTTCCTTCCACTAGCAGGCTTGTTGGTCCCACTAGCGTCCGATTAGGGGATAGTAAGAGATTAAAAGAATAAAGAAGAGAGATAGAGGATTTTGTTGTGTTGCTGAAAAAAAAAACGCCGGCTTGTTGTGCAACATCAGGTTTGTTCGCTTTCATTCCGTTCCAAGGGGCAACGTCCATCGTCGTCGTACTCAAATACCTGGGAACCTCCATAGTAAAATGTCTATTCAAATGGGAGAGATGAAGATTTCGGGTTTAGCGTAAAACACGTCTTGTTCCGTTGGTAGTCACAATACTTCTCATTCTATATTTCCCCTGTTCCTCTTGCATAGCTGAATATCTCTTTTTCTCTCTCAACTGTCCATTGCTCTTTCGGAGCGAGTTCTCAATATTTATCTCACTACTACAACTCCTCCATCCTTATGATTGAAAATAGTATTATTTTTCAAAATTTGATTATTCTATTTCATTACTAAACTTTTCAATTTAATTCTTACTATCGACAGCACAAATTTCATGCTTGAAAATTCATAGAACAATATTTACAATCGTGCAATTTAAAACCTTCTAATTCATTTGATTCTACTAATAGTAGACAAAATCACTCCTCCTTCTCTTCTTGTTTCTACTTCGTTTTGAACGTCTAGTCGAAACCACAGGGAGTGGATCTGAAACTTCTTCATGCTGTACTTCATCTTGATTTTGATTTTCATTTGAGAACATGAAAGAATCGGCCGGAAAGCCATAAAATTCGAAATCTAAATTAGACTGATCGGATTCGTTATCTTCTTCTTCTCTTCTTCTCTTACTACTGTTACTATCTCTTACTGACACTGGTGACGAAATGGATTCTACCGATGGTAACGATGACAAAAGTGGTGCTTCTTGGCTAATTACAGATGACGAAAGTGGTGCTGCTTCTGGATTCGGCGATAAAATGAGTGCTGGATCGTGTCTTGAGTTTGCCGTGCTGTCAAGTGGGAAAATCAAAGTTCCTTTTCGTTGAGGGTGTGGCGACAATTTAAGCTGACGCTTATGCGCCAACACTATCCTTCCCCCAAGAGAAATCTGGAAAGTAGCATCAGAGACTTGTCTTAAAAATGTGGCTGGCAACCATCTTCTGATGTCTGTAGGATTAATATTTTTGTAGAAAATCAGTTCTCCATTTTTAAGTTTGGTAAATGCATCAGGCTTATTATAACCTTTAGCGTTGACAAAATTGTGGTCATCATGCGAGTTAGTCAAGTTGTTTTTAAAGCTACTTTTAGGATTCATTAAGTCCAATAAGGTTTTAGGTTTATAGGAGAGCAATCTTTCTGAAGGAAAATGGCCTTTGTTGTCTAAACAAATGTTGCGGTAATTCGATAAAAAATATGAAATTTGTTCTTCTACGTCCAATCTCCTCATATCCGGATCAAGCAAGAACTTCTTTAGTACGTCTTTGACCAGTCTTACAGTCCTTTCGGCTTGTCCGTTGCTCTCCGGGTGATACGGCGGACTTTTCATTACCAAAATTCCCTGACGTTTCAAAAATGTCACAAAATGGTCCGAGTTGAATGGTGGTCCTCCATCTGTAACCACCACATCTGGTAGACCGTACCTTGCGAATATCCCTAAAAGAATCTTTAAAACCTTTTTGCTGTCCGTTCCGTATCGCATGTACTCCAACTCGATCCACTTGGTAAAGCTGTCTACGACGACTAAGAAAACCTTCTGATCGAAGTGGAAAAAGTCAGCGTGAATCCTGCTGAAGGGTTTGGTCGTAGGTATCCACTGGGAGTATGGTGCCTTCTTGTTCGTCGATGTTATTTGGTTGCATATCCCACAGGTCTTCACGAAATCCTCGATGTCCTTGTTCAGTCCGAACCAATAGACCGTTCTTCGAGCTAGTTGTTTGATTTTGCTCATCCCCGAGTGGTTCATATGAAGCATCTTGAGAACCCTTTTCTTCATACTCTCGGGAATAACAACACGATCCTGAAATAAAACGCAGCCATCGACCTCCTCAAGTTCCTGGTAGTGGGAATACACGTCTACGAATCGCCTTTCCAACCGTTGTGGCCAACCTGCCTTCAAATATTTCAAAACTGTCTGCAGGAACTCATCGCTAAGCGTTTTTCTGGCCACTTCCTTGTAGTCGATTGGAAATTCTTCGGAAAAGTTGAGATTTTTCACGTATTCACGAGTCAGTTCTCTAGGAACTTCTTGGGCTAAAGGGAAACGAGAACAAAAATCGGCGTTGCCCATTCTTGAAGAAGGCCGATAGACTATCTCGTAATCGTAAATAGAAAGTTCCATAACGTATCTTTGCAAACGCGTAACCGAAATGGAATTTTTGCCCTCCTTGCCAAATATGCCGATTAGAGGCTTGTGATCGGTATAAATCGTAAAATGCATCCCGTAGAGAAATTTGTGAAATTTCTTTACGGTGCTTACAACTGCCAATGCCTCAAGATGCAAAATAGGGTAGTTCTTTTGGGCACTATTCAAAGAAAATGAGGTGAAACTTATTGGTTTCTCCTCGCCTTCAACCTTATGAGCAATTACACCTCCCAATCCATAGTTACATGCATCAGTTACTACCACAATCGGCTTATATGGATCAAAATATTCCAAAAGGTTTGGTTTTAAAAGAAATCCTTTACAATCATCAAATGCTTTTGCACAGTTGTCAGTCCAACTATACGTTACGTTTTTTCTTAAAAGATTGTAAAGGCAGCTGATACGGGTGGACAAATTAGGAATGAACTTAGAGTAGTAAGTTACAAGTCCTAGAAAAGCCTTCAGTTCCGAAACGTTCCGTGGAGCTTTCGCTTCTCGGATTGTTTGAACTTTATCGGGGCAGGGAAGCAATCCCTTGTCTGTCAAAACGTGCCCCAGGTAAGGCAATTGCGATACAAAAAACTTGCATTTCTTTAAGTTGACTTTTATGTTGGCTTTGGCCAGTCTTTCCAAAACCAGATAAAGCTTCCTTTTGCAATCGTGATAGTCCCTACCCGCAATCAGCACATCGTCTAAGTAACACGTTACGCCTTCCAAACCGTGTAATACTTGGTCCATGACCTTTTGGAATATCGCTGCACTAGACGAAGCCCCTTGAGGTAGTCTGTTGTAGGTATAGAGGCCCTTAATGGTATTGATTACCATAAACCTCTTCGAGCGGTCAGTCAAAAGCAGCTGGGTATAAGCACCCTCTAGATCCAAAGCACAAAAAACTTTCGATCCGGCAAGTGTGGCAAAGAGATCCTGTGCTAAAGGCAAAGGATACGTGTTTGGAAGTAAAACTTTATTGATGGAGACTTTGCAGTCTATCACCAAACGAATACTTTGGTCCTTTTTGATAATGGCAATGACCGGCGATGCCCATTCGCTAGCTTCAACCGGCGTGATTACTCCTTCTTTCTCCAAATTTCCCAAATAATCAACAACTTGCTGTCTTAAACGAAGAGGAACTTCATAGGCCTTTTTAAAGATAGGTGTATCATCCTTCAAGATCAAATCTCCCTTAAAACCTATTATTGGACTTGAAAAATCTTTTGTAAAAATTGTCGGAAACTTACTCTTTACTTCGTCAACAACAGTCTCTTCGTCAGCTAAGTCAATGTTCTCAACAGTCAAAGGAGGATTGGTGAAGGTGTTTCGCCATCCAGAGTAGAATTCGTCCAACCAGGATCGGCCCACCAGCGGGATGAAGTCGTTGTCGCAACGCAAAACCACCATACTAAGCTGTTTCCTATTTCCAGCGAGCTGTACCTCAACGCAGATCTTTCCTACAACCTTCAGTTTGTTACCGTCAATGACAACAAGTTTCTTGTTGCACCGTTGCATTTCGCAGTTCGCAAAGTTTCTCAGGTATAGCTCTTCTGGAATGACGCTCTCCGCTGATCCACAGTCGATTTCCATGGTTAAACGCTTTCGATTTATTAACATTTCTACGTAGCAGGGCTCATTGATCTTGTTGACGAAAGACGAAATCAAAAGACAAGGCGTTTCCTCGTCCGAGTCAGAGTCCAAATCCTTCTTGAGTCTTTTGAAAAGTCCTAAGTCTTTGGAAGTAGATGGCTTTGGAGAATCTATGAACTTGACACTAGCTTGACCTTTACGTGGGCTTTTTGAGTTCAAACGGTAGCAATACTTTCTGGTGTGACCAGTTTTCTTGCAAAAGGAACAAATGTAGAGGGGTTTGGATGAATTTCCTCCTCTTTTGCTTTGAAATCTGTTATTGCTTCTGCTTCTAGAAGAAAATGATCGATTACGATCGAAACTACGACTCCGACTTCGGAATCTGCTCCTAGATCGCGAAAAGTCTGACCGATGACCTAATCTTGCTACAACACTGACACGCCTATCATCATCATGCTTAAGTTGCTTAGTTCTATTGGTTGAAATCTCTGAATTGAGAATCAACCTTTCTGCTTTAGTGGCAGACAAATCCTCTTCGTCACACAATCTCTTTTGCAATTGACTATCATTCACTCCTATCACCAGCATATCGCGAATAGCCCTGTCCTTAAAATCTCCAAAGTCACATCTTTCAGCCAAATTCTTGACTGCAATCACAAAATCTTCCATAGACTCATTCCTTCCTTGCCTTTTTGTCCAAAATTTATAACTATGCACTACTTCAGAATCATTCTTGTCGTAGCGTTTTTTTAATTCATCCGTCATTTGTTTGTACGTTAATTCGTTAAAATCCTTCCCTGGGAAAAGCCTTTTTAGCTCTAGGAAAATTTCTTTTCCGCAGACTGCCAGGAATGACGTTTTGTAACGCGATTCTGGATATTCATTGTGCTTGAAAATCCATTCTAGCTGTTCTTGATACTGGCTGAATGGCATAGAGTAAGGCACATAGGGATCGGCTATCGATGTCATAGTCATCCTTCCCAAAAAAAATGTACAAAATTTAACACAAAAAAAAAACAAAATTAAAATGGCACCAAAACAAATTTCAACTTCAATAAAATCAAAAATTTCCTCGCATGAAATCAATCACTAAAAGTAAACAAAATACCACGTACCTGATTTATGATGCACCAAACGATCCGAAAAAAAAAGCACTCCGTCGACAAAATCCTCGCCAAAACAACAGCAGCAGCAGCTAAACTCGCACCGGAATGTCCTTCTCCGACGATAAAAACAGGCAGCAATCCCGCCGGCGACAGCAGCAGCTCCACAACAGCAACACAATTCTTCCGATAGTGATCCTCACTGACTCACACTCGAACTCCAAATCAGCTGATCGACAGTGTTCACCACGATGATCGGTTCGATGACTTCCGTCAGCTCAAACGCTCTTCGATGCACTTTTGATGCACTTTCTTCGTCGTTTTCGCTGGCTTCGATTGCTACACCGCGGGCACCGACTCGACTGGCTCCGTCGCACGGGTTGTCGGTAGTGGTGAGGTCGAGATGGTAGAACGCACGTGTCCCACGCACACTCTTGCGGAAACTGTCAAGAACTTCCCTTTTCGCGTTCTCGGTCGCTGATTTCCTTCGGTCACTGGGTTTCGCACAGTGAGAAAGTTGTTATGTTGTTGAGGTCCGTGTAAACGGTGTAAAATGTTGGAGAACCAAAAATGTGTGCGTAGAAGAATGATCGTCGACAAAATTCAACCTCGTTATTTTACACGTTTTCAAAATGGCGTTTTCTCTAAAGGCTTTCACAATTCGGAAAATTTCTTTACAGCTTGTAATTGGCACAAAAGAACAATGCGAGGTATTGTTCTGACACAAAAGAGGTTTTTCACAAAAGATTTTCGCAGAACAATGGCCAACCAAGCGCGAAAATTGGCGGAAAGCCAAATCACAAGGAGGAAAATGGTAGTACTTACGCCGAGCTCCTTGGCGAAATTTGTGGATTTTCCCCAACTCCACGAAAATGCACGCTAATCACACGCGAAAACTAAAGAAAATTGCAATTTTTCACTTTGCTTGAAAAAAAATTCTATCCTCGTACGCCACTAAAATGTCTATTCAAATGGGAGAGATGAAGATTTCGGGTTTAGCGTAAAACACGTCTTGTTCCGTTGGTAGTCACAATACTTCTCATTCTATATTTCCCCTGTTCCTCTTGCATAGCTGAATATCTCTTTTTCTCTCTCAACTGTCCATTGCTCTTTCGGAGCGAGTTCTCAATATTTATCTCACTACTACACATAGGTGCACAGGGCCAACGTGAAAGACTTCCATTCTGGGCAGCTGCTAGACCTGGGTCCAGGTCAAATTCCTATCGGCTTGCTTGATTTACTTATTGATGTAATCAACAAAATTCGTTTATACTTCTTCACTAGTTAATAGTAATTGGTTATTGGTAGTAATCAGTTGCTTGACTGAAACGGGACAAAAACAAATACCGACAGAAACAGGAATAGAAAATTTTGGTATCTCCTTTCAGCTGCAACTAGTTAATGGTTTCTCTTCAAAACTTGGTTGGGATTCGTTTATCGTTAGTCGTTTATCATGACGTCCATCCTCGCGTTCCGCTGAATAACAGACCTGAAAAACAGAAATCTGTAAATCTGAAAAACAGTGCTTTAACAAGCCCCTCCTCCTGAATGCATTCCTTTATAGTGTTCCTCTCCTATTGTAGCTTCCGTCTTATCATATCCCTCCCCATGGGCGAACTTCATGTAAATGTTCCCAGATCCCCTACCCAATCCATATCTTCACAATTATTGGTTATTAAATCTCGCTAATCTTAAATATGTTATTAATTTAGGTTTCTATTCCCATAGTCGATCCCGTTAATCCAGTTAATTAGTTAGTGCATCATGTTAAGTTATCTTATTATTCTTATTTTATTATTATTTTAACTACTTGATTCATTCATTCATTCAATCCTCCATCAGAATCTGTTTCGCTGAAACCCATAAATCTCTCAATTACAAAAGCAAACATAAAATTACAATAATCGTCAATCCCCTTATTCTTGGGCATGGCCTGTCGATGTGAATCTGATTTTAATAAGTGAACGGGCACCACATGGTACATTCTCTCACTATGGACCTGTCATTTCTAGCCTACCTGAACTATTTAATAAATGGAAACCATAACATGGGTTACGCTTCCCCTAAGCGGGCCCTCCGCATCCTATCTCTGTCTTATCTCAAATACCAAATGCCAATGGTTTGAAAGTAGGGTTTTTGATCTAATTTCCGTCCTACTAAGCACAACCCGCGCTTTACTTCTCTTTTCTGAACTATTTTAAACAAAAAATAGAATATTTCTGTCAAAGATGACTTGCAAATTTATTCACCTTTCCATACGTACCGTTGGATTTGATAAAGAGTCACAAATTGTTGAGGTATTGTCTAAAATCTAACACTGCTTCTTGATTCTAAATTCGTTCTACGAGTTTCAATTCCGTCGTAACACATTGAAACGCCATTAGATTTTCTTCGTCCTACGGATAAACGTAGAAAAAGGGGATTTGCTACACGGATAGAAATCTCCTTATACCTTTTGGCAAATTTCCATTGCTGATTATTCATAAATTGTATAAGTCAACTAATAAGCAGACGCCTTGCAAAAAGTTAATAAAGAGCATGTGTCAAATGAAATGTATAAGCGGTCACACATACCTTTAATGCATTCTAATAGGACCTATGTGGTTTGTCTTATGGAATGTATAAGGCTGATGCTTTGGCAAAAATATATAAGTGAAACACATGAATCAAATAATTGATTTTCGTTTCGTGTAGGAGCGTTTCTTTTGTTTTGAGAACAATGAGCGTAAATATTCATACAATGCGCTCTAACAGGATTTATGTTGTAGCTAATGAACTAACGCATCGGAACAAACCTATTATTGATTTGTGCACGGTGAAATCATTGATATTATTGATCTTTTCTGATCGATAGAACGGAAATAGGCGATTACGACGAAGTAGCGCTCTACCCTATCAATATATAATGTGGAAATGACAAACCCATACCCCACTCACTTGGCCAGGCTGTAGAATCGTCCAGTGGGCACTACACTCCAAGTTGCCTTTCTTTCAAAGTCACCCTAAATTTGATATTTTACCCCTTTTAATGTTGAAACATTGTGACAGAGCACACGTTGACGGATGACGTTTGATTATTGAAAACAATTTGAATGAAGAAAAGAGACCTACTGCTGTCAAGATTACCTGAGATTTGTCAAATAATGTAAATATTTACACCGATTGCATCGAAAAATTGGAATACAACGCTCCGTCGTCGCCACCGTTCTTCGGTCCATTCTGCAGCTTCATGCACTCAACCGGGGGATGTAAGATTCGCTTACAATTATGTGGGATTCATCATCAGAGGATGTTAGTGGAGACCGCATGAACCGAGGATGCGATATACCTAGCTGCGGTCCAATGCAAGAAAATTGGAGACCGAAAAATGTAGAGTGTATTAGTGAGGTAAATTAGCTATGTCAAAAAAAATGGAAATAGACTGCCGACTGGACTCGAACCATGAACGTTGCGATTATCAGATCTGTGCTTTCTCCACTGCTCTCTCCATACTACTAAATATATATAGCCTAAAAGCAAACATGAAGCGCTTATTTTCTCGCATACTCGACTTCGTATGCTTTTTCTGCTGGAGAAATTCGAGTCAAGTGTGTGCGTCGTTCTACAATGTTCTACAATGTGCGTCGTTCTACAAGCTTACTGGTATAGTCGAAAGCGTAGATAGAACACAACATAAAAACAAGACAAAAAACCATTACATCGCCTGCATGGTCAATTTCAAACATTCGTTGCGATGTTCATTAACAGAGGATGATAGGAAACGGAACTAACATTCATTGTAATAGATTTTTAGTTTGCGTGTGTCTTCCAGAATTTTCGCCTTCACCGAATCCGATGTCAATGCAGTACCCGGGCTCATAAAGCTCCGAAAGTTCCATCAGTAGTAATGCAGACAGCCATGAGTCGTCGACATTAAAACCTATTCCCGCAAGTTTATGCGCTGTAGACATCAGTTCGTCGACGTACAACTCCACGCTGCCGCAGTCGTTCAAGCGTATAGAAGTAAGTCTTGGAAAGCATTCCGCAGTTTCTCCCCGGCCTCCTTGGCGTCCTTTGCGTCCTCGACCAGACTGTAGTTCGTGGTCTCCAGGCTCTAGCAAATTGTGGCTAACGCTCGCAAACCGCAAACTGATTTCTGCGTTGATTGCCTGATCTTGTGGTGGCGATACTGCGTACCAGGTCCCCTCGCGAATCAGCGTCATCTTCATTGCGAACGCCAACGTGGAATAATTTTCGCGGCTCTTCAGCTTCTCGATGATCGGTAGAGCAACCGCATTGATCCGTCCATTTCCAGCGGCTTGCACTTCGGCTCCGCCTCCAGTTGCCGACTGCCCATTTCCGCTTCTGTTGACATCGGTCATCTGCTGACCTTCGGTGTCTTCAATGCTTCCAACAAATTTCAACGTTTTCTGCCGGCTGTAGCGAGAACTGGGCCCATAACCTTTTGCAGAGTGATGAGATAAAATAACCTTAGTAGTGGAATGACTGAAGACTAATAGCGAATTCGTTTATTATCGGGGTTGGAACCAGTTCCAACCCAGTGCGAAACCGAACTTTTTGTCAGTGCGAACCTCAACCTGAGCTAGGTTTTAAAAACAAACGAGCAAACTGACGTTTGTCAGAAAACAAGCAGACCCAATCTTGATCAATCAACCTTGCTATGTGTTGCTATGGTTTACTATGTTGCTATGGTATACATTGGTTATCGTTTATTACAATTCGCTACTTCGATTACAACAAAAAAGGACTGCGACCACTTTCCATAACTCGCGACCAAGGAGTGAGACAGCTTTATACCATAGAGGTAACTCTAAGACCAGCAGGTCCCGAAGAAACGTGGTCAACTTTTTGGCTCAGCTCTGGTACTCTCTTCGGTCCCAAGCTAATCGATTCACCCCACTAACCCCTCATTTTATCTGTCAAACTTTCATAGCGAATCAAAACAAACATTGTGTAGTACTAGAATTTCGACTAGAATGGGGTACGTTAATCGTTTGCTTGGGACCAATAGGCTAGTCAAGCAGTGAGCCAATTTAAAATCGTTAGTTTCGTATTGATTGTTGTTTATACCCCGTTCACATTACAGCGTATATCACGTGACATACGCTGTCTTGCAATGAGCACTCGTACATCTAGTTTTCACTGGAAATCCTATGTATGAGTGCTCATTGCAAGACAGCCTATATTACGTGATATAGGCTGTAATGTGAAAGGGGTATTACCAACAATCAATACGAAACTAACGATTTTAAATTGGCTCACCACTTTAGTAGCCTATTGGTCCCAAGCAAACGATTAACGTACCCTATTCTAGTTGAAATTCTATTACTACACTATGTTTGTTTTGATTCGCTATGAAAGTTTGACAGATAACATCAGGGGTGTGTGGATTCATGCAGAACATGCACTGCCCATAATCGCATATCAGTCCCATATGGATAGGAAATCAAGCAAGGATGGGACTGATATGCGATTATGGGTAGTGCAGGGGTGAATGAAATAGCTTGGGACTGCTTGGGACCGTTGTTCTGGTACTGAGTGATCCAAAAATAATAATGATTTTCTTCGGGACCCAGTGGTCTTAGAGTTACCTCTATGGTTGTATTGGCTATCAAAAGCAACAACAAACGTTAATTCTAGCGAGTTATTAACAAATGAGAAAATTGACGAAGAGAATCGATCATCGAGTTTACGCCCTTATGCATGCTCACTGCATCCTGTAAGTTAAATCCGTCCAAAAGAGTACAGCAAGCCACCGGCATTATCCGGAGAACTTTAAGATTAGGGCGTAATTGCTTTTGTAAACAAACCGGTCAATCACTGATTTCTCGCGATTTAAAGCTCAATCTAAAAAACTAACACCACAAACAGGTAGAGGAACGGTTCTTCCATCATTTGGTATGGTTTGTTTGCAAGATTGAGCATTTATTCGCGAGAAATCAGTGATTCACGTGTTTGTTTACAAAAGCAATTACGCCCAAATCTCTAAGTTCTCCGGATATGCAATAGCAGTGAATGGTGTGCCGCTGTTGGTAAAGCGCCATTAACCAGCTTGGTTGTAGTCGCCAAATAATAGTGCGGGAGATCGGGGACTCAATCGAGGCCTAACGATGAGCTCACGGATGATCGTGCAGTCTGCAGGTAGACAGCGTCGATACTGTGAATGTTTTGCGGATTTTTTTTTTTTTGGAGCTGAAAACCGAAGGAAATTTAGGACCGAAAGATCAAAATCGCAACCATACTCGCCTGGAGTTGTAGGCCGGAAGTCCCCGATATCGTTGTTGTTTTGCTTGACAGCAGCTTTTCGGCTTCGCACCTCCATATGTTGCTGTGATGCGAAAATTGAGAAAGCGAATGACAGGGATTTTGCTCACTGAGCAATGTGAGTTACTCGAGGTGGCTCAAAAGCAACTCTGAAATTGCTCATGATTAGGAGCTGTCTTGCCCCTTGCTCGCGACACAACGGCTTCAGTTCGCCAGTACACAGTCTATAAGACGCAGCGCCAGCTCATCATCGGCCGAATCAACGCGCGACCAACACCAAATCAGAACCGACAACTTCAGCGACCGAAAACAAACGCTTCTAATAGCGGCCACGGCACATTTCGTCGATTGCATTTCTGAAACACAACTGTAGTAGATAGGGTTATACCAACAATCAATACGAAACTAACGATTTTAAATTGGCTCACCACTTTAGTAGCCTATTGGTCCCAAGCAAACGATTAACGTACCCTATTCTAGTTGAAATTCTATTACTACACTATGTTTGTTTTGATTCGCTATGAAAGTTTGACACATAACATCAGGGGTGTGTGGATTCATGCAGAACATGCAGGGGTGAGTGAAATAGCTTGGGACTGCTTGGGACCGTTGTTCTGGTACTGAGTGAGCCAAAAATAATAATGATTTTCTTCGGGACCCAGTGGTCTTAGAGTTACCTCTATGGTTATACCCTGTACAGACTATGGCCTATATCATGTAATATAGGCTGTCTTGCAATGAGCACCCGAGCAGGAACGAATATCTTAATACCATAAATTGGTATGGATGAGCCTGACATAAGAGGTAAAATACCAAAAAATAATACAAAAAAATGTTCCCACAATGCCATTCCAATACCAAATTATGATAATGTAATACCAAAACAATACCATCCAGGTATTCTTTTGGTATCCAAATATCAATTTTTGGTATTTACAAAGTATTTTGCATGTAATTGTTTGGTATTATTCTTTGGTATTTTACCTCTTATGTCATGCTGGTTAATACCAAATTTTGGTATCAGATTAGAATTAGGTAATCATTAGTTATTTTCTCCTGCTCGGGCATTCATACATCTAGTTTTCACTGGAAATCCCATGTATGAGTGCTCATTGCAAGACAGCCTATATTACATAATATAACCCATAGTCTGTCCGGGGTATTAGCAACAATCAATACGAAACTAACGATTTTAAATTGGCTCACCACTTTAGTAGCCTATTGGTCCCAAGCAAACGATTAACGTACCCTATTCTAGTTGAAATTCTATTACTACACTATGTTTGTTTTGATTCGCTATGAAAGTTTGACAGATAACATCAGGGGTGTGTGGATTCATGCAGAACATGCAGGGGTGAGTGAAATAGCTTGGGACTGCTTGGGACCGTTGTTCTGGTACTGAGTGAGCCAACAATAATAATGATTTTCTTCGGGACCCAGTGGTCTTAGAGTTACCTCTATGGTATTAGCAACAATCAATACGAAACTAACGATTTTAAATTGGCTCACTACTTGACTAGCCTATTGGTCCCAAGCAAACGATTAACGTATCCCATTCTAGTCGAAATTCTAGTACTACGCAATGTTTGTTTTGATTGGCTATAGAGCTTTTTGACGTTTAATCGGCGCACACTACTGCACCATTTATAGTGCACGAGTGCGAGCAAGAGGGAAACAGATTAGTGGGAAAACAAACCGTCCATTCATCCATGTGTGCTAGATAGAGAAAGATGATTAAACGTCAAAAAGGTCTATGAAAGTTTGACAGATGAAATGAGGGGTTATTCGTTTTTCCTATGTTTCGAGGGGTGAATCGATTAGCTTGGGACCGAAGATAGTACCAGAGCTGAGCCAAAAAGTTGAGCACGTTATTTCGGGACCTTCTAGTCTTAGAGTTACCTCTATGGTAATACCATAGAGGTAACTCTAAGACAAGTAGGTCCCGAAGAAACGTGCTCAACTTTTTGGCTCAGCTCTGGTACTATCTTCGGTCCCAAGCTAGTCGAATCACCCCTCGAAACATAGGAAAATCCAATAACCCCTCATTTTATCTGTCAAACTTTCATAGCGAATCAAAACAAACATAGTGTGGTACTAGAATTTTGACTGGAATGGGGTACGTTAATCGTTTGCTTGGGACCAATAGGCTAGTCAAGTAGTGAGCCAAGTTTAAATCGTTAGTTTCGTATTGATTGTTGGTAATACCATAGAGGTAACTCTAAGACCACTGGGTCCCGAAGAAAATCATTATTATTTTTGGCTCACTCAGTACCAGAACAACGGTCCCAAGCAGTCCCAAGCTATTTCACTCACCCCTGCATGTTCTGCATGAATCCACACACCCCTGATGTTATCTGTCAAACTTTCATAGCGAATCAAAACAAACATAGTGTAGTAATAGAATTTCAACTAGAATAGGGTACGTTAATCGTTTGCTTGGGACCAATAGGCTACTAAAGTGGTGAGCCAATTTAAAATCGTTAGTTTCGTATTGATTGTTGGTAATACCGTGCCTTTACTGACTAGGCTATGAGGCCCCAAATGGTGGACCCTCCAGTACCCAGCATATTATATTTCATATAGTAATGGAATGAAAATTAAGAGGAAAATAAAGAAAAGATCTCACCCGATACATTGCAAAAGAATCCATGACATCATGATGATTTCGAAGAGCTCCCATAAATATGCTGCCGCTTCATCTTCAACCGGTGTTAACATCAGCTCTTTTGCCGTTGCCGGTCCTTTATCACACAGCAGCACAGGCGATGCACACCGGAATAACGTTGTTTGTCAATTTGATGCCGTCGGCCATCGCCATTAGCTTCCGTAAACTTTGACCATTGATGTGACCTAGCCGTCTTTGCCAGATACCAGTGCTCGCTGTCAGTAAGGCCTGCGCTCGTTCTTTCGGTTTAGCATATACAGGCCGCCTACATGCATACTTCGCACTTCTCTTCGTCGAAGACCACCGTCAGACCCTTTTGACAAATCCTGCTGATCGAAAGGAGATTGGTAACCAACTCCGGAATCCTGCAGCACTGCTGCCACTTTGATTGAACCTTCATTGAGCTCTAGCTTTACTAGACCCTTCGCCACTGACATCATGCTGCCGTTGTTCGCCGTTCGTACCGGGTGCGCCATATGCTGTTGTTCCACAAAACCTTTGCCACTCCGAGACATGTGGCACGTGGAACCAGAGTCGAAATACCACCACCGACAAACCGACATGACACTTAATTCTGACTAATGCCCGAAAATCGTAAACGGCCGATTTAAATGCGCAGTGATCCGAACTGTCAAATCCATAGGATATTTTGATCTAGATAAAAATAATTTGTCCACAATAGATCAGACACGAACCAATTCATAACTTTTGGATGGGGGTTCATGATTTAGCTGAATATTTCCCGCGAACACGGAGCCAGATGTCAGTAGTGTTTTTTGGTCAGAAATTTTATTGTTTTTGCTATGGTCATTCATGTCGGTTTGTCGGTGATACCACTCCTTTTCACTTACCTCGCCCATCGCAAAAACGCAGCACAAAGTTTTGCCAGACGGTATTGGAATACAACGCTCCGTTGTCGCCGCCGTTTTTCGGTCCATTCTGCAGCTTCATGTCTTCCAGAATTTTCGCCTTCACCGAGTCCGATGTCAATGCAGTACCCGATGCATCAAGGCCCATAATAATGGGCTCATAGTGCTCCGAGAGTTCCATCAGTAGATTCCCGCAAGTTTATGCGCTGTAGACATCAGTTCGTCGACGTACAACTCCACGCTGCCGCAGTCGTTCAAGCGTATAGAAGTAAGCTTTCTCAGCAACCCGATTTTTCTTGTCAATCCATTGTTCTGGAAAGCATTCCGCAGTTTCTCCCCGGCCTCCTTGGCGTCCTTTGCGTCCTCGACCAGACTGTAGTTCGTGGTCTCCAGGCTCAAGCAAATTGTGGCTAACGCTCGCAAACCGCAAACTGACTTATCCGTTGATTGCCTGATCTTGTGGTGGCGATACTGCGTAGGTACCAGGTCCCCTCGCGAATCAGCGTCATCTTCATTGCGAACGCCAACGTGGAATAATTTTCGCGGCTCTTCAGCTTCTCGATGATCGGTAGAGCAACCACTTTCCATTATAGTCGCTATATTCATTTCGATCTATCATTTTAGACCAACAATTGAAAAGGTACTAGAACTTTTATAAACAAAACGTTGGTTATTCTTTCCTCGCCAACCGAACGCAAATTACCGGCATCATCGGATAGGGGAAACTTTCGCCAACCCAAAGATGGTGTTAGTTTGCGTAGACGAGCCTTGAGTCTCGAGAAAAGGGTTTCCGAAGTTTTGTTCGCAATAGCTGATGTGCTCTTTTCTGTTGTTGGTCGTGATTTGCTCGATTGGTTCCGCTATTTGACAGCTCAATTGATTCCCGAGATTCTATCCGCCAGACTATGAATATAGCGACTATACTTTCCATCACTCGCGACACAACGGCTTCAGTTCGCCAGTACACAGTCTGTAAGACGCAGCGCCAGCTCCTCACCGGTCGAATCAACGCGCGACTTCAATTGCATTTCTGAAACACAACTGTAGTAGATAGGGTTAATGTGGAAGAAAGAATGAGTAGAATCGAGTGAGCGTGAAGCGTGATAGGCCGTATGTAGACGGAATCTCATTGGTTCGGGAATTTTGATATATCAGGCATAACATTTGATAACGGCACAAAAGCATTTGTAAACAAACTTTCTAAGGCCCTTTACACGCGAATCAAAGTACGCCCACGTAAACCAATACCACTTTCGGAAAGGTGATAGTTGCCCCTATCCGATGATGTTGTTGGTTTGCGTGGGCGTACTTTGGTTCGCGAGTAAAGGGCCTTAGAAAGTTTGTTTACAAATGGTTTTGTGCCGTTATCAAATGTTATGCCTGATATTAGCTTATACCTGCTATGAGGTACCTAAGTTCCCACCAAGATGGTCATTCTTAAAACAGGCCTGATAGGACTAGGAACTGTAATTAATAATAATTGAAATATCAAAAGAACTAAAGTTGAAAAGACGCATCTGTGTCACTTGATAAGTTATACATGTAAACCACACAAATTCAAGAAATATAGATCATTTAAAGTGAAAAAAAAGTGAGGTACCTAAGCTCTTGTAGCGAATTTTGGAGGAGACAGACGTGCAGAAGGAACAGCAGCATCAATAGCAGCAGGATTGGAAGCAGCCGTAGCCGTGGGTGATGCACCATTAATTCGTGTAACTGAGGCTGGATTGGAAGCCTCGGTCCGGTCATGACAATGGCGCAGTTGGTACGATAGTGGAATGACTGAAAAATAGTTGCCATGACCTGATGGATGGTAGATAAGAATTGTCATGACCTGATGGATGGACTGAGGAAATTTAAAAAAATGAACCAATGAAACCTCATTGGTTCGAGAATTTTGATAGGTTAGCAGGTATAAATATGAGGTACCTAAGCTCGTGGACGGCATGGCTTATCATTCTTTGCTCAACTGTTGAGCTGTTCAGTGTCAGTCCGTGTTTTCGCTCGAGTTTCGAATTTGTTTCGTTTTGTGCTGTCGCGTTGCGCCGTGGAAGTGTCGCCACTTTCTCGCGTTCTGGCAAGTTTACTTGAACTTGCAAACACGAAACAAATGGTGCGTAAACGTGCCAATGAGTCAGCAGCGGGCCCTTCAAAGAAGGTGCTAATCAAGCCCAGCGCGTCGCAGGATGACGCCGGAAAACGGGTACTGCAAGCCAACCAGTATGCAGTACTCCCGGAAGAAAATGGCGATGGTGACGCTGTTCTCATTGCTTAAAGAGAGAGGATTCCCCCGCTTTTCACGCCGGTGACGGATGTTGCCAAGCTGGGTGCCGAACTAGCAAAACACAAGCTGCTGACAACAACGTAGACTTCTTCACGCATGATCTGTCATCGAGCAATACCAATACCAATGGTATTGTTGTTGGAACGCCGGTTCATCTGGTACACGGCCTCAGACGGCAATCCACGCAAAACCACCTTCAGTGGCTTGCTCGATGACAGATCATGCGTGAAGAAGTCTACGTTGTTGTCAGCAGCTTCCGTGACCAGTTGTTCCTGGTGCACTTCACGAAGGGATCCACCAGTCTTGCGGCTCTGAGATCCAAAATCCGGAACCTGTTTCAGGTCATCATCAGTTGGGAGCATTACAACCCCAACATCGTGATGTTACGCAGTGTATGAATTACCTCCCCTATGCCCATGGCACCAAAAACTGCCATATGAAGACAAACTGCGGCAAGTGTGCTGGAACTCACTCAACTGCGTCCTGTGAGCAAGTTGATGACATCGAGCCAACGTGTGTCAACTGCGGTGGAAACCACCAAGCCTCCAATCGCGGATGTCCCAAGCGAGTGAAGTTCATTAATATCTGTCGGAAGGCTGCAATCAACAACCAGCTCGGTCGCCTCCGTAATCATCGTTCACCTCCTGTACTCACGGAAGTCCTGTACCCAGCTCTCCAGCTCCGACATGTTCCGAGCCTAGCCCCGCTTCCACTAAACAACCAACAAGCCAATTATGCGAGTATCCAAATGGTTCCCAACAGTCGGAGAGTTCAGCATCGTCTCGCTGCTGCTGCGGCTCAGCCAATTCCAGGTTCATCCACCGCCGCTGGTTTGTCATACGCTGGTGCTGTCTCAGGTGAACCTGTCGACGATTCTCCGTTCATCTCGAAGGAACTTGTGACGCTCGTGGCCGAGGTTATCATCATCATGCGCACGTTGCAAGACTCGATCTGAACAGCTTCATGCTGCCTTGTCATTCGTCACCAAGTATGGACCGTGAAGCTATAAAAATTGCAAATTGGAACGCTTGCTCACTGACGAACAAGCATAGAGAGCTACTCGATTTCGTCAACACCAAGGAGGTCGACATTGCTATCATCACCGAGACGCATTTGAAGCCCGAACTGAACGTATTCCTTCCCGACTTCCGGCTCGTCAGACTTGATCGCACCTGCTCTGGAGGTGGAGGAGTGGCCATCGCTGCAAGACGGAACATCAGTTGCCGGCTGCTAACAATTGAAGCCATCGCAGTGGAGGTGAGCACATCACTTGGCCCAATCACCATCATCGCGGCCTACTGCCCCAAGCAAACCAACATCAGGGACGGGTCGTCAGTGGCCCTCCGGAAAAACATCATCAAACTCACCCGGATGAGCGGGAACTTTATCATCGCTGGCGATCTGAACGCAAAACACCAAGCTTGGGGCAACGGTCGGTGCAATAGAAACGGCATCATCCTCAATGAAGACCTGCAAGAGGGCCACTATACCATCTTTGCCCCGGACACTCCCATCTTCGTAAGCAACATGGGACACAACGTCTCGCAACCTGTGGCATTCCAGGAGCTGAGCTCGGACCACTACCCAGTGGTGGCCGAAGTTGGATCCTCGGTAAACCGATTCGAAGCTTCCCGGCGCAACTATCATCGAGTCAACTGGGCGCAATATCAACACTGCGTCGACACAACCATCGACTACGATGTCTAATCGGGAACGTCGGAAGATGTTGACCGGTGTCTACAAACCATCGAGGAGGCGATTTCCCGGGCCAGGGAACAACACGTGCCAGTTTCCAGACAGGTGAGTAACACTCTGAACCTTGACAGCCCTACCAAAAATCTCATTAGACTCCGTAACACCATTCGTAGGCAGTACCAGCGTACTGGCCTGCCTAACTTGAAGACCAATTGTAATCGATTAACACTCCGAATACGATGCCTCCGAAAAACGTGTAACGGCAAGTTTGCAATGACACAACTTAGCCATTTCTTAATGCATTTCAAAAATTGTGGTACTTTTAGAAATCCTAGGGTTTCTAGATGATTTTGATTGCAAAAAACTTGAAAATAGAGTCGTCTACTTTTTTAAAAAGCGAAAAGAGTTGTTACACGTTTTTTTGAAAGGCGTGTTTGTAGGGTTTTGCAAGTGGCGCAAGATCTGTAATTTAGATTAATGGGCACAAATGATCACAATTAGCCAGAAAACAGTCATGGTTCCTATATATGGATCCTGGAGACAACGGAACGGTCCTCGAAAAATCCGGAACATCCGTAAAAATGGTCAATCCATGATCCTGATCCTAGAGCTCTGCGGTTTTTTTGAAAACATTAGGAACTGTAATATAAACAAATATTTGGGGTCGTGACATAAACATGTACCTGGATGGCCATGGGACCGTCCTCCGGAAGATCCGGAACATCCGTAAAAGTGGACAATCCATGAATCTGATCCTAGAGCTCTGTGTTTTTTAAACATTAGGATCTGTGATATAAGAATGAATTTGGGTCATGGACCCAGATGGCCATGGGACCGTCCTCCGGAAGATCCGAAACATCCGTAAAAGTAGTAAATCCACGATCCTGATCCTAGAGCTCCACGTTTTTTTTATAAACATTACGAACAGTGATGATAGAAAGAATTTGGGCTTGTGACATAAACATGAACCTGGATGTCCATAGGACCATCCTCCGGAAGATCCGGAACATCCGTAAAAGTGATCAATCCATGAAACTGATCCTAGAGCTACGCGATTTTTTTTAACATTAGGATCTGTGATATAAGAATGAATTTGGGTCATGGACCAAGATGGCCATCGGACCCGTCCAGTGGAAGATCCGGAACATCCGTGAAAGTGGTAAATCCACGATCCTGATTTTTTTATAAACATTAGGAACTGTGATAACAGAAAGAATTTGGGCTTGTGACATAAACATGAACCTGGATGTCCATAGGATCGTCCTCCGGAAGATCCGGAACATCCGTAAAAGTGGTATATCCACGATCCTGATCCTAGAGCTCTGTGGTTTTCTTGAAAACATTAAGAACTGTGATGATAGAAAGAATTTAGGCTTGTGACATAAACATGAACCTGGATGTCCATGGGACCGTCCTTCGAAAGATCCGGAACATTCGTGAAAGTGGAAAATTAACGAAACTGATCCGAGAGCTCCGTGGTTTTCTTGAAAACGTTAGGAACTGTGATATTAGAATGATTTTGGGATCGTGACATAAACATGGACCCAGATGGCCATCGGAACGTCCTCCGGAAGATCCGAAAAATCCGTAAAAGTGGTCAATGTATGGAACTGATCCTAGAGCTCCACGGTTTTTTTCGAAAACACTTGGAACTGTCATATATAAATTAATTTGCAGTCGTGACATAAACATGTACCCAGAAGGCCATGGGACCGTCCTCCGCAAGATCTAGAACATCTTTAAAAATGGTCAACCCTCGAAACTGATCCTAGAGTTCTACGGTTTTTTTCGAAAGCATGTGGAACTACGATATAAGAAATATTTTGGGGTCATGACATAAACATGGACCCAAATGGCCATGGGGCCATCTTTTGGTAAGTCCAGAACATCCGTAAAAGAGGTTATTCAATGAAACTGATCCTAGAGCTCCGCAGTTTTTCCCAAAAACATTAGGAACTGTGATATAAGAATGAATTTGTGATCGTGACTTAAACATGTACCTAGATAGCCATGGGACCGTCGTCCGGAAGATCAACAACATCCGTAAAATGGTCACTCCATAAAATTGAGAGGTGGAAGCATTACTATGACGAGCACCTCAACAGTGATGCAGCAGAAAACAAAGGTGGCACGGCAACAGACCTTGGAGCACGTGCAGGAGACGACAGGCTACTGGACCCTGATCTTCAAGAAGTTGAGGAGGAGATCGGTCGACTGAAGAACAACAAAGCAACTGGTGTAGATCAACTACCAAGTGAGCTATTAAAATACGGTGGTGAAGCACTGGCTAGAGCGCTGCACTGGGTAATTGCCAAGATTTCGGAGGAGGGGATATTACCGGAGGAGTGAAGCAAGGTGTTGTATGCCCAATCTACAAAAAGGGCGTCAAGTTGGATTGCTGCAACTACCGCGCGATCACACTGCTGAGCGCCGCTTACAAGGTACTCTCCCAAATTATACGCCGCCGCCTGTCACCATTTGCAAGAGATTTCTTGGGCAATACCAGCAGGAATTCATGGGTTTATATTCGCGATTCAGCAGTTTCTGCAGAAATGCCACAAATACAACTTGCTTACACATCATTTGTTCATCGATTTCAAATCCGCATGCGACACAATCAATCGTGATCAGCTATGGCAGATTATGCACGAGTACGGATTTCCAGATAAACTGACGCGATTGGTTAAGGCAACGATGGATCGAGTGATGTGCGTTGTTCGAGTATCGGGGACACTCTCAAGTCCCTTTGAATCTCGAAGGGGGTTACGGCAAGGTGATGGACTTTCGTGTCTGCTATTCAACATCGCGTTAGAAGGTGTGATCAGAAGAGTTGGGATAGACACGAGTATCAAGACAGCTTCTTGGCTTCACCGATGACATCGACATCATGGCACGGAACTTTGAGACGAAGGCGGAAACGTACATCAGACTGAAGGCTGAAGCTAGGTGGATTGGACTTGCCATCAACGCATTAAACACAAAATACATGAAAGGAAGAGGTTCTAGAAAGACAATGTTAGCCTCCCACCCCGAGTTCAGATTGACGGTGACGAAATCGAGGTGGTCGATGAGTTCGTGTATTTGGGCTCACTGGTGACCGTCGAAAATGATACCAGCAGAGAATTTCAAAGCCGCATTATGGCAGGGAATCGTGCCTATTTTGGACTCTGGAGGACGCTCCGGTCGAATAAAATTCGCCACGAATTTGACTATCTAAAAGACGCTGATTAGACCGGTGGTCGTCTACTGCCACGAGACCGTGACTATGCTCGTGGAGGACAAACGCGCCCTTGGATGACGGAACGTGGAGGAAGCGGATGAACCAAGAATTGCACCAGCTGTTGGGAGAACCATCCATTGTTCACATTGCAAAAATTGGGCGACTACGGTAGGCTAGGAATGTCGTAAGAATGTCGCACGGCGACGCAGTGAAAATGGTTCTCGAAAGCGCCCCAACAGGAACAAGAAGAAGAGGCGCGCAGCGGGCAAGGTGGATCGACCAAGTAGAAGGTGACCTGCGGACCCTTCGCAGACTACGAGGCTGGCAAAGTCTGGCCATGGATCGAGTAGAGTGGAGACGACTTCTTCGGACAGCAGAGGATAACAAGGCCTTAGCCCGATTGCAAGCCATAAAATTGATCCAAGAACGAAAAACCGTGCAACTGTGATATTAGAATGAATTTGGAGTCTTAACATAAACATGGAACCGAATGACCATGGGAAAGTCCTCCGGAAGATCCGTAAAAATAAACCTGGATGGCCATTGGAACGTCCTCCAGAAGATCCTGATCATCCGTAAAAGTGGATCATCGATGAAACTGTGAAAAAACCGTGGTTTTGTTTTTTCTCGAAAACTCTTGGAACTGCGATTTAAGATAGAATTTAGGGTCGTGACATAAACATGGATCCGGATGGCCATGAGACTGTCCTCCAAAGGATCCGGAACATCCGTAAATTTATCATACTGTGAAACTGATCGTAGAGCTCTGCAGTTCTTTTTAAAACACTGTGATATAAGAAACCTCTGGATCACTTTTACGGATGTTCCGTATCTTCCGGAGGACGGTCCTATGGCCATCCAGGTCCGTGTTTTTTATCTTTATTAAGGAGACTTTCAGTCCTGGGCTGGTTCGTCTCCGGTACGTGTTTAAGCCATGACCCCGAATTCTTTCTTATATCGCAGTTCCACATGCTTTCGAAAAAACCGTAGAACTCTAGGATCAGTTTCTAAGATTGACCATTTTTAAAGATGTTCTAGATCTTGCGGAGGACGGTCCCATGGCCTTCTGGGTACATGTTTATGTCACGACCGCAAATTAATTTATATATGACAGTTCCAAGTGATTTTGAAAGAACCGTGAAGCTCTAGGGTCAGTTTCATACAATGCCCACTTTTACGGATTTTTCGGATCTTGCGGAGGACGGTCCGATGGCCATCTGGGTCCACGTTTATGTCACGATCCCAAAATCATTCTAATATCGCAGTTCCTAACGTTTTCAAGAAAACCACGGAGCACTAGGATCAGTTTCGTGAATTTTCGACTTTCACGGATGTTCCGGATCTTTTGGAGGCCAGTCCATACCCATCAAGGTCCATGTTTATGTCAGGACCTCAAATTCATTCTATCATCTCAGTTCTTAGTGTTTTTTTTTCCAAAAACTGCGAAGCTCTAGGATAATTTTCATTGATTGACCACTTCCACGGATGTTCCGGATCTTCCGGAGGATGGTCCTGTGGACATCCAGGTTCATGTTAATGTTACTAGCCCAAATTATTTCTATACTCACAGTTCCTAATGTTTAAAAAAACGCGAAGCTCTAGGATCAGGAGAGTGGATTTACTACTTTTACGGATGTTCCGGATCTTCCGGAGGACGGTCTCATGGCCATCAAGGTCCTAACCCAAATTCATTCTTATATCACAGATCCTAATGTTAAAAAAAAACACGGAGCTCTAGAATCAGTTCCATGGATTGTCCACTTTTACGGATGTTCCGGATTTTCCGGAGGACGGTCCCATGGCCATCCAGGTACATGTTTATGTCACGACCCCAAATATTTGTTTATATCACAGTTCCTAATGTTTTCAAAAAAACCGCAGAGCTCTAGGATCAGTTTCATGGATTGATCACTTTTACGGATGTTCCGGATCTTCCGGAGGACGGTTCTATGGACATCCAGGTTCATGTTTATGTCACAAGCCCAAATTCTTTCTATCATCAAAGTTCCTAATGTTTATAAAAAAAAAATGCGGAGCTCTAGGATCAGGATCGTGGATTTACTACTTTTACGGATGTTCCGGATCTTCCGAAGGACGGTCCCATGGCCATCTGGGTCCATGACCCAAATTCATTCTTATATCACAGATCCTAATGTTAAAAAAAAAACACGGAGCTCTAGAATCAGTTTCATGGATTATCCACTTTTACGGATGTTCCGGATCTTTCGGAGGACGGTCCCATGGCCATCCAGGTACATGTTTATGTCACAACCCCAAATATTTGTTTATATCACAGTTCCTAATGTTTTCAAAAAAACCGCAGAGCTCTAGGATCAGGATCATGGATTGACCATTTTTACGGATGTTCCGGATTTTTCGAGGACCGTTCCGTTGTCTCCAGGATCCATATATAGGAACCATGACTGTATTCTGGCTAATTGTGATCATTTGTGCCCATTAATCTAAATTACAGATCTTGCGCCACTTGCAAAACCCTACAAACACACCTTTCAAAAAACGTGTAACAACTCTTTTCGCTTTTTAAAAAAGTAGACGACTCTATTTTCAAGTTTTTTGCAATCAAAATCATCTAGAAACCCTAGGAATTCTAAAGGTACCAAAATTTTTGAAATTCATTAATAAATGGCTAAGTTGTGCCATTTCAAACTTGCCGTTACACGTTTTTCGGAGGCTTCGTAGTCGGCGTAAAGTTTTTTACCCACCGTATTCGGAGTGTTAACAAAGATCATTTAGGCCAGGATGGTGGATCTCAGAAATAACGATTTTGCTAGTAAGATCCGCTCTCTCCCAGATTGTGCAGCCCTTCTGGAAACTTACAACAATTCTTCAAAACAAGTCTAGGCCCATTCCACCACTGACCTCACTGGATCGTCCCGGCGACCCAGTGGTTCATCTGATAACTCCTGAAGAGAAGGCTGCCGCGATAGGTCAACACTTCGTCAGCTCCCATAATCTCGGACAAAACATCGTCAGCCCTCATGAATCTGAGGTTGCTGAAAATGCTACCAATATTCTTCAGATTCCTAACATTTTTCCAGAGGAATCCGAGATTACGGCTGACGAACTGTTGGCCTATGTCAAATCATCTATAAACATGAAGGCCCCAGGTTTCGACAACATCCTGAATCTGGAACTCAAGCTACAACCATCTGGCACTGATTTTTAATCTGGTGCTTCCGACTTGGCTACTTCCCATCGTGCTGGAAGTCAGCTAAGGTCATACCCATTCGGAAACCTGGGAAGGATCCGACCTCTCGTTCAAGTTATCGACCAATCAGCCTTCTCTCAGGGTTATCAAAACTTTTCGAAAGTTCGGCTCCTAACATCTGCCGAAGAAAACAACTTGTTACTCGAGGAACAGTTTGGTTTTCGGAAAGGTCGTTCGACCGTCCACCAGCTGACTCGAGTAACAAACATTCTCAGGCGGAACAAGTCTGTTTCGAAAACATCTACCATGGCGTTGTTGGACGTTGAAAAGCGTTCGACAATATCTGGCATGAAGATAATTAGCAACTATCTATCGAACAGGACGTTCTGAGTCTTTCTGAATGGCATCACATCGGATGCTTTTAACATTGGTGTCGGGGTTCCACAAGGAAGCATTATTGGCCCCATTCTATTCAACCTGTTCACCTCAGATATGTCGGCTCTCCCTGATGGTGGATCGCTGTCTCTGTTCGCAGATGACACATCCATCGTCTACAAGGGTAGGGTCATCGGAGCTCTGACTGCCAATCTTCAGAGAGGCCTGGACGTCCTGTCTGGATATTTCAACAGCTGGAAGATCCGTATCAACGCGGCAAAGACCCAGGTCATCATATTTCCACACTCTAAATCTCCCAGACTTGTTCCGTCGGTGAATAATAAGATCTGCCTGAACGGCTCAGTGGTGGAATGGTCAAAAGAGGTAGTCTACCTCGGCTTAACACTAGACAGCAAGCTGATTTTCAGGGAGCACGTTGACAAAACCAAAATCAAGTGCAACATCTTGATAAGATCGTTGTATCCACTCATCAACAGGAGGTCTACCCTGTCCCTGAAAAATAAGCTTGCTGTCCACAAACAAATCATCCTTCCCGTAATTAGAATACGGGATGCCAATCTGGGAGAGTTGCGCAAAATGCCATCACCTTAAACTCCAAAGGATCCAGAACAAGATCCTTAGGATGATCCTAAACAGTCCCCCGCGAACTAGAAATTCTGAGATCCACCTCCTGCCTAGAATTCAGACATTAGAAGAACGGAGAGTATTCATCCTGGAAAGGTTCAGAGACACCTGTCTGAGATCAAATCATCAGATCATACGTGATCTAGCACGTTAGGCTAAGTTATACTCGTAGTTAGGTAGGTTATCATTTTTTTCAGTTCAAACAAAACACACGCCCAAAGGGGTATTCTGTATATTAGTTGAAAAACGCAAATATTAAATTAGAATATCAAATTAAACAAAGATGAAGAGCCAGGTAGGTTAATCAATTAAAATGTTAAATCAATGTACCATCATCAACAGAAAAAAACATAATTTTACTACTTTTATTCGTGGACGGCATTCTTGTAACGAATTTTGGAGGAGACGGACGTACAGAAGAAACAGCAGCATCAATAGCTGCAGGATTGGAAGCAGCCGCAGCCGTGGATGCTGTACCATTAATTCGTGTAACCGTGGCTAAGGCTGATAAGCTCGGCATGGCACGAGCTGAACTGCTAACGTTGAAAGCCAAATGCGAACTCGTGAAATCTCTGGTAGAATGTGACGCCAAAACTGATTGATAAAATGGGTCCATTGAACAGTTAACGTTCCCGTCTATTCGTAACTTTTCTTGTCAGAATTAACATGCTGAATTTTAATGACTCTTTCATCCATTTGTTACCAAATCAAGCTGAGATTTGATGTGAGTTTTTAAATGCAAAATAGTAACTCTCAATTTTAAGAAATAATTACTTTTTAGTGACTGTCTTTAAAATAGTGACCTGCTACCAGCCCTGCTAATCAAGGTATCAGGATTCTTCAACGCACTTAGTTCACTAACAAAATCAACTTCAAACGGTCACTCAGAAAGGAATCTGAGAGGGTAGTTCGTACCCACAAGGATGTGATATTCTCAACGTACCGGTTTTTTTCCAGTAAACTTTTTTTTTCAGAAATTCTCTAATATTGCATTGTGGTTTATTCTTATTCGTGTATCCTTTTTTTCATGCGGCTTACCCCTCTTCTCTTACAAGGGATACCTAGTCTGAAGTTTCCGTACCTATTTTGACTTTTCATCTTTTTACGAAATTCCCATACGAACCACCGACAGAACTATTTTGACCTAGTGTGTGTGTGTGTGTGTGTTTGTGTATTTATTTTTGTATCTCCTATCAACAGAAAAAAAACTCTTTCTTCTACCGTAAATTGTTGTGTGGTTTAATCATCTCCTATCGTGTCCGCTATGTCTATGTGTTTATCCGTATGTGTTGTATACCTATGGCTTTTCATAAACGACCTATCTCTTCGCTTTGCATTAGTTTTATAATTATTATACCATCTCTGACAATCCCTTTCTCAAGTTTAAAACTCCTTTCCTCTCTCAATTAATTAGTTACTTATTCATTTGTTATGAATCATTTTCAATTCTAATAGTGTGTGTGTGTGTGTGTATTTTCTTACGTGTTTTTGGGAGTGTTTGTGTTTGTTTATATCAGTGTGTGTATTGGTGATAAGCTCATTGAAAAAGGGAGCACTGTTCCCTGTAGCCACAAGCATTAAATTTCACAATTTTACCTACAGAGGAATAGAAATACAGTGCCTAACGGGGTTACGAGGATTTCTTTTCTAGCTGAAAGGAAAGTTATAAAAACTTATGTTTTGAAGCATCGGAATTAACTGAATTTACCATACCTATGCCTAATTTGAACTGAAGTTTATACAAAAGTGTAAGCAGCTGAAGTAGTATTTATTAAGGCAAGAGGATTTATGTTCAAGCGAGTTGCAGTGATCTGGTGAGTAACTTTGTTTTCCAGTTCGTTAAGCGAGCTCGAATGTTTCGAGAATAAACGAAACAGCACTAGGTTACGTTTGATTTTTGTTCTGTTCTTGGAAAACTATGGCGAATTCGATCAAATGCATTTCCAACCTATTGCAGAATGCTACGGTTTATTGGACTTGACTGGGGGTGGAAAGTTTTCTTAAATCAATATTTTAGGACTTGCTTACGCTAAGTAGAAAGTTTTTTTTTTCACTGATTTCATAAACTTTTACAGCAGTTTCAGTTTTCTTTTATACTCACAAACGTTTCGTTTCTAAAAAGCGACTATTTCTTAGTATTCAAAATCAATTGATTTATTCAACAACTAACAACAACTAGTTATGTCCATCCCTTGTCCACGTCTAACGCGTGTGTGCTAACTCTCATCTGGTTTGCCTTCCTATCAATCTCGCTCCATCCATCAATCATTAATTAGTTATTATATATTACTTCATTTAAAAATTATTAAATCTCTACGGATCAATCACGATTAGGATAACACAATCACACCTAATTTGTAACATTCACCCACTTCAAAGCGACATCCTAAATGGTGTAAGCATTTCCGGTATAATTTGAACCGAAACGAAAAAGGAAACGAAAAAACATTGGGAGACAATTTATTGTCTTCGTCACACCCCCCTCATCATCAACAACCGGTTCCATTTGTAAAGTCGTTACAAAACTGAGAACACAACCCCAGAAGAACATAAAAAAAAAACACCCATACGGAAAGCTTAGGATCACAAACAATTGATAACAGTCACGCTGGTTTTTCGCAAACAACCCGCAACTCACTCACACCCACACTCATACATCCATAACGTCTTCAAATTACCCACCTATCAGTGGGTAGTAGTTCATCCCCTCCTAGTTGAAACTATCGTTCCAACGTTCCGCCGGCAGGTTCGTGGTGAACTGGGTGATGCCATTGTTGGCCATCGATTCAAGCACCGCGCTAACGTAGACGGACACATCGGTATGGCTCTTCTCGGCGCGCTGTATGAACGGGTGCTGGAGCAGTTTGCCATACTTCGGTCGGTCCTTTTCGTCTTTGATTAGGCTGATCAAAAGAGCAGAAGGTTGGATCATGCATTTATGCTACTACAGTAGTAGTGTTCACACTTACCAGGTATTTACAAAATTTACAAAGTCCAACGAAAATTCCATGTTGTTGTAGGACTGCGACACCCGAGGTGGATCGCCTTCGACGACCTGCAAGTGTAGGAAAAGGCCTTGTTCAGTTAGGTTGAGATATCGGAACCCTGCTCGGAGAGAACCTCCAGGCGGGTAAGTTATGACACCAAAAGCATTTGTGTTTCAAACCACCGTACAAAATTTTATGTTTGGTGCTCCTCCGCTTAGTTTTGTATTGTAAAAGAAACCTTGGATCTACGTAGACTAAAATGCATAATAGTCGAGGTCCACGCCAAACGGGGAAGCTGTTTTCAAACGCTTCCGGTCGCCATAAACGACCTAATATGAATGACCATTTTGAATATTCAATAAAGAAGGGATTATTTCAAGCTGAACATTGCATTAGGTCCTAAGTAACATTGACAGATTATCTTCGTCGACTTTCTTTTTGTATACCCACGGCCATGTAAAGATATGCACAGGTATTTGCAGCACACAAATCGATAAAAGAAGCTTTTAACTAGCATCTAAAAGGACAAACACAACAAGACACGGTTATGTGCTCAAGTTATTAACGAAAGAGAAAGTCGACGAAGAGAATCGATCAATGTTACTTAGGACCTAATGCAATGTTCAGCTTGATTTTCAATTTTTCAAAAATCCATTAAAGGGTCATACTCCCTTCTTTGGTGATTTCCGGATGGTTTGTTGGACTTGTCCACCCTGCGAAGGTTTATGTAATAGTCAATTCTTCCAGTGACAATTTCGAAAATAATTCTGTCAATATCGCGTAAAAATTTGCAATGACAATCACAATGGGACATGGCCATTTGCGACGAAACTATTAAGTGTAATATTTTGATGTCTTCTAAAATATTTATTCATTTTATGAGCCCTCTATTTGAGTAGTGAAATTTTTTGCTTAAGGGGGGTATACACTCAGATAAAAAAAATACTTTTTTATGTCTTGTTAAAATTGATGAACATCTATGGAAATATTGTAGATGAAGTCATTTGAAGAAACTTCGTCACACACCCGGAACACCAATTACATTCAGCCGAAGCTTCCAAAAGACGTCGAATTCGCTGACACAGCAATCGAAATATCGGGTCTGGTGGACACCGAAACGTACAGCAAAGCACCGACCAGACTCTGGTAACGCTCGCCGGATGGCATACACTCCTCCTTCTTTTGCTTCACGTTTGGATACCCAGGATCCATGACCTTTCAGCAATCTACTGTTGAACCTGGCATTTTCGTCGACTTTGGGTCCAATTTCCTACGCTTCTCTTTTGGGACCCACACGTAGGCTTGTGATCCGAACAATCGAAGATGGGTGACGTCTGGTTTCTCTCCAGTCCACAGTTCGTATGGCGTTTCCGGCACGGCACTTGACGGCAAACGGTTCTGGAGGTAACACGCTGTGTTTGCTGCTTCGGTCCAGTCTTGCTTTGGCATTCTGGCATCAAGCAGCATATACCTTCCCATCGCAACTAACGAACGATTTTTTTCTTTTCAGCTACTCCGTTCCGCTGGGGCGTGTGGCTGGTACTAAACTGCTGCCGAATGCCCTCTTGACGACAAAAATTCTCTAGTTGCTGGTTCTTGAACTCACCACCTTGGTCCGATCGAATTACTTTCGGTGACCTACCGAACGTTGTCTTCATCTCCTGCACATATTGCTTGATGTAATCAACTGCTTGCGACTTTTTCTTCAAAAAATACACCAGCGAGTACCGCGTGAAGTCATCAGTGGTAATCGCCATTAAGTACCGACATAGATCCGTGTGCACGAGGTCGAGTGCTTGCTTCTTGGATTGCTTGGGGAAAGGGAGCCGGGCAAACTTGCCCTCCAAACAACACTCGCACACAGCTTTAACACCACAGCTCACCATTTTGATCCCGGTAGCCAGATTCTTCGATTCCAACTCGGCGACTGCTTCTGGGTCTCTGTGGCCGAACTTCCGGTGCTACGCGTGCTGACAATGCTCCGAGTGACTATTGCCGTTGGCCATATGCGCTCCGTGGGTGATCCGAAGGTTGTACAAACCGCCAGATACCGAACCAAGAGTTATAACCTTGCTGCCCTTGGAAATCCGACACACTGCATCGTCAAAAATGACAGTGGCTTCGTTGCAGATCGTACAGAGAGCAGATTCGATTCAAGATCAGGGACAAACAGCGCATCACTGAATACGACACATTCCTTTTCCAGCCGATTTGGTCTTCATTCCGTTCGCCAGCACGATGTCTTCGGAGACGGACTCGTCCAGTGACTCGAAAAACTCTTTGTTGGCTGCCATGTGGGACGTTGCACCAGAATCAACCACCCACAAGTTGACGTCACTGCCTATGGTTGCCATGAAAGCATAGGAACCACTTCGAACTGCCTTCGTCTTCGTAGGTCTGCTGGCTTGCTTCGAGTCATGTTTCTTTGGTGGTTCTGCATCCTTGCTCTGGGCCAGCAAACGACAATCCTTCAGCTTGTGGCCAACTTTATGGCAATGGTGGCAAACGATTTGCCTCTTCGTACCTGGCTTCAGTACCGAATGTGCACCACCGGCACAATTAATCATATTGTCGAGCAGTTTTGAGACGACCTTCTACCAGCGATTTTCCGGAAATGAAACAATAAATTCCAGATTTTTCAAGCATATTACAAATAAGACCCTATTTTCTCGAGCTTCGAGAAGAAAAAATATCAAAATATTGTTCCACGTTAAAGTTCGAGTGGTAGGAAACGTCATTTTAAACTGCTCGAATGATATGATCCATTACGCTTCACTACCTCGTCCACCACCTTCGTCTTGACTAGGTCGAACGTTAGGTCAGCATCAGAACGGCTTTCCAGTGCCGTTGTAAGCGGATTGAAAGAATCCGGCCCATCGCAACTTGCAAATTATCATCCAGCACCTGGCCTGCTATCGACAGCCGTTCGAATAGATCTTGCATCTCGGTGATGTGCTTGTCGATTTCCTCCCCATGGGTGTACCGCATGTCGCAAAGTTTCTTGAGGATGGATACCTTCGACGTGAGCGTCGTACGCTCGTAGTTCCTTTCCAAGTTCTATTACGCTTCTTTTGACGTAGTTGTGTCCTGGATCAGATTCTGTTTGCTGTCGTCTACCAGAAGACCGATTGTATGCCCTTGCTTTCTGGTCACATTTTCGCCACACCGCTACCACTGCTGCGTTCGCTTCCGTTTGTACTGGACACGTGCCAGTCACGTACTCCCAGAGATCCTCTCGAACCAGCAACAGCTCAACTTTAAATTTCCAGCTGCTGTAGTTGCTTCCGTTTATCCGTGGGACACCCAATTTCTCGATTGTGGCCATCTCCGGCTATGAAAAAACGACGGAACACTTCCGAATGCGACTAACTTACGCACGGCGGCAAAAAAATCACTCTGTTAAACTAACCTGGGCCCATAACCTCTTGAGAGGAAAGTAAAATAGAGCGACGACAAAAGAAGAACGAATTTTATTCAAATAACTCATGGCTAACTTAGACCTATTATATTGCTACACTGCAGCTCTTCACGTTGTTAAATGCACCGCTTCACAAGCAGTATTTGAGTGCTGATCAACATGGGTTCACTGTCGGCGGCTCTACAACCACCAATCTACTGTGTCTCACATCGTTCAAACGGATGTTATTGTACCGAAACCCCCACCACCGGGATTTAAATTTTGTAATTTTAACAAGGACATTCCGCCACTTCCGGGATCATCTAAAACACCAGATATCCCAGTTTTTCAGCCAGAAAAACAGCTGAATAATCAGCAAGAACATGATGCCATGTTCACGTTTTCTGGAATTGTGGAGAGCATCTTCAATATATTCAACGTCTCTGACTCAACTAGGAACATTATTAATTTAGTGCTTCCATTTGTGAAAACTCTTCCTAAGCAACTAGCTTCTATGTGGTCCTTCCTTGCATCGATCATATCCTTTGATGGATAATTTTCCGAATGAAGTCGGGGATATGATCTCTGTTCTTCAGTGGAACTGTAGAAGTCTTATACCGAAACTTGACACATTCAAATTTTTAGTTCACAACTCACTTTGTGATGCATTTGCTCTTTGTGAAACATGGCTTTCTTCAGACACCGATCTCCCTTTCCACGATTTTAACATTATTCGCCTTGATCGAGCAGATTCGTATGGAGGGGTGCTTCTCTGGATTAATAAGCTCCATTCCTTTCATAGAATCGATCTGCCTTCCGTGACAGGCATTGAAGTTGTCGCATGTCAGGTAAATATTCGAGGTAAACGCCTCAGTATTGCCTCAGTATATCTTCCTCCGACAACTGCGACTTCTCGCCAAGATCTCTCAGATATCTGCTCAGCTTTACCTGAGCCTCGGTTGATCTTAGGAGATTTTAACTCCCACGGTACAGGCTGGGGGGAACGTACGATGACAACCGCTCAACCCTGATACACGACCTTTGCGATAACTTCAATATGACAATTCTAAACACTGGGTAAGTAACACGAGTGACCAAACCTCCAGCAAGAGAAAGTAGATTAGACCTCTCCCTCAGTTCGAGTTCACTATCGTTGGATTGCTCGTGGAAAGTAATTCAAGATCCCTACGGTAGTGACCTCAACGGTAAAGCAGCCGAAAACGAAGGTGGCACGGCAACTGACCTTGGAGCACGCGCAGAAGACGACAGGCTACCGGCCCCTGATCTTGAGGAGGAGATCGGTCGGCTGAAGAACAACAAAGCAACTGGTGTAGACCAACTACCAAGTGAGCTATTGAAATACGGTGGTGAAGCACTGGCTAGAGCGCTGCACTGGGTAATTGCCAAGATTTGGGAGGAGGAGATATTACCGGAGGAGTAGATGGAAGGTGTCGTATGCCCAATCTACAAAAAGGGCGACAAGTTGGATTGCTGCAACTACCGCGCGATCACACTGCTGAGCGCCGCCTACAAGGTACTCTCCCAAATTCTATGCCGCCGTTTGTCACCATATGCAAGAGAGTTCGTGGGGCAATACCAGGCGGGATTCATGGGTGCCCGCGCTACCACGACCAAATTTTCGCGATTCGGCAGGTTCTGCAGAAATGCCGCGAATACAACGTGCCCACACATCATTTGTTCATCGATTTCAAATCCGCATACGACACAATCGATCGAGATCAGCTATGGCAGATTATGCACGAGTACGGATTTCCGGATAAACTGACGCGATTGGTCAAGGCGACGATGGATCGAGTGATGTGCGTTGTTCGAGTATCGGGGACACTCTCGAGTCCCTTTGAATCTCGAAGGGGGTTACGGCAGGGTGATGGACTTTCGTGTCTGCTGTTCAACATCGCGTTAGAAGGTGTGATCAGAAGAGCTGGGATAGACACGAGTGGCACGATATTCAGGAAGTCCATCCAGCTCCTTGGTTTCGCCGATGACATTGACATTATGGCACGGAACTTTGGGATGATGGCGGAAACGTACATCAGACTGAAGGCTGAAGCTAGACGGATTGGACTTGCCATCAACGCATCAAAGACAAAATACATGAAAGCAAGAGGTTCTAGGGAAGACAATGTTAGCCTCCCACCCCGAGTTCAGATTGACGGTGACGAAATCGAGGTGGTCGATGAGTTTGTGTATTTGGGCTCACTGGTGACCGCCGAAAATGATACCAGCAGAGAAATTCAAAGACGCATTATGGCAGGGAATCGTGCCTACTTTGGACTCCGGAGGACGCTCCGGTCGAATAAAATCCGCCGCCGCACGAAGTTGACTGTCTACAAGACGCTGATTAGACCGGTGGTCCTTTACGGCCACGAGACCTGGACTACGCGCCCTTGGTGTTTTCGAACGGAAGGTGTTGCGTACCATCTACGGTGGAGTGCAGATGGATGACGGAACGTGGAGGAGGCGAATGAACCACGAATTGCACCAGCTGCTGGGAGAACCATCCATCGTCCACATTGCAAAAATTGGGCGACTACGGTGGGCTGGGCACGTCGTAAGAATGCCGCACGACGACCCAGTGAAAATGGTTCTAGAAAGCGACCCAACAGGAACAAGAAGAAGAGGCGCGCAGCGGGCAAGGTGGATCGACCAAGTAGAAGGTGACCTGCGGACCCTTCGCAGACTACGAGGCTGGCGAACTGTGGCCATGGATCGAGTAGAGTGGAGACGACTTCTTCGGACAGCAGAGGACAACAAGGCCTTAGCCTGATTGGTAAGTAAGTATGGTAGTGACCACTTGCCAATCAAAATTTCTATTACCAATGGTTCATCGTCCACTCGCTCGGTTGACATCGCGTACAACCTCACGAAAAACATCGACTGGCAAAATTTTGCGTCCGCGGTTCTCGGTGGTACTGATTCGGTTGAGATACTCCCAACGCTGGATGAGTACTCCTTTTTATCGTGACTTATCGTTGACTGCGCTCTTCAAGCACAGACGAAACGCGTTCCGGGTGTTTCCGTTCGCAAACGACCTCTCACTCCGTGGTGGGATAAAGATTGCACCGACACGAACAGCGAGAAGTCCGCCGCGTTTAAACGCTTCCGCAAACAAGGTAAGGTCGGGGATTTCCAGCGGTACACCGACTACGTGAAAACTTTTAAGGGCTTGATCGGTTCGTCGATGGTTTGTTGCGAGAGACTTCCATGAGAACACTCTGGAATGTCAGGAGAATGCGTAACGCGTCATCACCGGTCAACGAAGACAAGGAGTACTCGGACAGTTGGATATTCAGCTTCGCGCGGAAACTTTGTCCGGATTCGGTGTCGGTTCAAACCAACGTTCGTGATCGTCCGTCGGGTAATAACGAAATAGATTCCCCGTTTTCAATGGTGGAATTCTCACTTGCGCTCCTCTGATGTAACAACTCAGCTCCAGGAATGGATAGAATCAAGTTCAACTTGCTCAAAAATCTCCCAGACGTCGCGAAGAGACGCTTGTTGAACTTATTCAATCAATTTCTGGAGCACAACATTGTTCCGGATGATTGGAGGCAAGTAAGAGTTATCGCCATTCGAAAACCCGGTAAACCCGCGTCGGATTATAACTCGTACCGTCCCATCGGTGCTATCCTGTATAAGGAAATTGTTGGAGAAAATGATTCATTTTCGTCTAGACAAATGTTTCGAGTCGAATGACTTCAGATACGCAATTTGGATTTCGGAGAGGCAAAGGAACGAGCGACTGTCTTGCGTTGCTTTCAACTGAAATTCAACTGGCCTATGCGTAAAAACAGCACATGGGTTTAGTTTTCTTGGACATTAAGGGAGCTTTTGATTCTGTTTGTATCGATGTCCTTTCGGATAAACTCCATGATAGTGGGCTTTCACCAATTATGAACAACTATTTGAGCAACTTGTTGTCTGAGAAATATATGACCTTCTCTCATGGAAACTCGACAACTTCACGAATTAGTTACATGGGTCTCCCCCAGGGCTCATGTTTAAGCACCCTTTTTTATAATTTTTATGTAAAAGACATTGATGGTTGTCTTGATGAAAATTGCTCGCTAAGGCAGCTTGCAGATGATGGCGTTGTTTCCGTCACTTAACCAAGTGCACCGGACCTGCAAGGACCATTGCAAGATACCTTAGACAATTTGTCTACTTGGGCTATGAAGCTGGGTATCGAATTATCTCCGGAGAAAACTGAGTTGGTTGTTTTTTCTAGGAAGCATCATCCTGCACAGTTACAGCTTCAGCTAATGGGTAAAACAAGCACTCAAAGTATTTCTTTTAAGTATTTAGGTGTCTGGTTCGTTTCCAAATGTACATGGGGAAAACATATTGCGTATCTGAAACAAAAATGCCAGCAAAGGATTAATTTTCTTCGTACAACTACCGGAACTTGGTGGGGGAGCCCACCGGGAAGATCTGATCAGGTTGTACCGAACAACCATCCTTTCGGTTTTAGAGTACGGCAGCTTTTGCCTCCAATCCGTAGAAAAAACACACATCCTCAAGCTTCAACGGATTCAATGCCGTTACCGTTACGCGGGTGTTCTTCCACTGACAGATCGTTTCGCTGAACTGTCCTTCCGGTTTCTCATCCGTTGTGAAGTAATGAATCCTTTGGTAATTGAACACTTTGAGAAGCTGCTCGACCGAAATCCTCATACAAGATTCACGAAGAGCTTTGAGTGTGTTGGTTTATATCCTTTTAATTCCGTTATAATTGCGTATTTCGTCTACTACAGGCAGACTTCATCAGTGCCAAGTACTCAACACCACTGAAGAATCCATCTTTTATCTACGAGTTATATACTAATCAATAGGTACTAAAAATCAGCAGGTATCATGTTACAATTTACATAGCCAGGTACCTAAATGTGATTGCTTTCAAGCCTTCTATAGTTCCTCTGTAAATTTTGATCTGACCATGATGCAAGAAATCCATGGAATACCAGATCACTATCGGTTGATGGTTGTTCCCTCAATTTTTGCAATCAAGTACCACCATGTAAAAGTTTTTTCACAGATGGGTCAACCATAAATGCTTGCACTGGATTTGGTGTATTTAATCAATTTCATAGCGCCTCCTATAAACTTCAAAAACCACGCTCCGTATACGTTGCGGAGCTCGGAGCCATATTTTACGCAGTAGAGCGAATTGCCTCACTACCTTCTGACCATTATTTCATTTTTACCTCGAGATAGCCGCGATTAATCAGCCCCCGCTTTACTAACGTTAGTTTTAAGTAATTTTGTTATCTAAACAATGAATATCGGCTCCGCAAAGCTACAGCAAATGAGCCTGGAAAAATAAACGCATTATTAAAAAAAAAACAACAAACCTGAAGAGCATTAAATCTGAAGATTTGGACATCATGAACTTCAGAAATCAACAAATTCTGAGATCAAGTAATCCTCCTAGTAGCACACTTGTTACAAATCGGTTGACAACTCCTATGTGACTCATTTTTAGTCGCAATCAAGTGGCTGCAACTTTTTGTGACGGTTATGTGCTGCTTGGGGGCCGTAGATTATCTCTTCGAGAACCAAACCAAAATCGTGAAAGTTTGGTTGGAAATTTTTGATTATGCTCTAAATGAATAAAATAGTTATTCAAATCATCGATCAAAAGTTTAGGGTCACCCCACAGTATGACTTGTCGCTGTTGTAAGTTTACTTGAAATTTTAGTATAAATATATGGAAAAATATGATAAGCCACAAAGCAATGAAGTAAGATACATTGCCTTTCAAATACTGCAAAGAGAACTAAAATTTGACAAAAAATGGTAGAGCTAATATTTTAGAGAAGATTCTTCCTTCTTTTAGACGTGAGCAGTTCTTTCGAGAACTTTGAAATATCACTTCTGCATTCTAGTATTAGAATGTTTGATGGGAAATCAGCATCTAATATTAGAATATCAGACATTTTAGAAATGTTGTGATGTCATGTCTCAAAGAAGGAAAAATCCCTTAAAATTATTATAATCGGGCTAAGTTGTGTTTGGTCTAGTGTTATAAACCCGTCGACAATAGTTTTCATTTTATTTTTGTGTGCGTAAATTACGTCCGAAACATATTTAGAACATTTTAAAACTGGCCTCAAATGGAAGAGGAGCTCTTCAGATTTCGTTAGGTGGATGTTTCAGCGATACTGATTTTTTGTTTAATTAAATGACAGAGACACTGTGACAACGTTTTCAAAATGTTGTCACCTGAATAATAACCGTAAATTCAAATTAATCAAAACAAAATACATATGCAAACAAAACGGACTCACGAGCGTCATTGTAAACTCTCATAATCTTGTGAATCTTATGATGCATAGCAGAACATCAAGAACAATATAATACAACAGCCATTCGATTACCATTGAAAACCTAATAAGTGTCCAAAGCTAGTGGACTTTCCCTGACACTATAAACAGTTGATAACCTCTCTGTTCTGCGAATTATTGAATTGCAAAGGCGATTAACGACCTCTCGACATTGGCGTAACTAAGGAAAAATCCTATGGGGGGCTTCATTTATTTTTCGAACTTCTTAATTAGGCAATTAGAAAATAAGTAATTGTAGTGAAAATTCTTGCGGGGGCTACATGAACTCTGAAGGGGCTGCTACCCCCTCCCCCCTCCCACGTAGTTATACCAATGCCTCTCGTAGCTGCATTGGTTCAGGTTATCAATATCAAATCGATTGTTGTTGAAAAACAATGCAACGGATTTACAAACTTATGACAATGCAACGTTTATCATCATGTTCAGAAGTCATGAACGAATCAAGTTTGAAACGAAAAACCTATGAGATATTGAACAAGTAGCAGCTGATGTGGCCGACTAGAAATGGATGTGTTTGGCCAACAAATCCCAGTACGTACACATACCTGCGACAACTGCTCGAACACGGATCCCCATTTCGGGTAGGGAAACTTCCCGGTAGCTACTTCCATCAGTGTAATACCTAGCGACCAAACGTCGCTCCGCACATCGTAACCCTTGGCACGCTGTGGATCGATTCGCTCGGGCTGAAAAAAAATATATGTATCAACCAATCGATTGAATCCAAACAATCGCTAAGTGCACCCCGCAACCACTTACCGCCATATACGGCCGACAACCAGCGTCCTTAGTCCGCGCGATCGAATCCACCAGCTGGCCGGAAATGCCAAAATCACACAGCTTTATATCACCGTTCCGCTTCAGCAGGATATTGCTCGGTTTCACGTCCCTGTGGATAATCTTCAGTTCCTCCTTCAGGTAGTTCAACGCCCGCACCGTAGCCAGCGTAATCTGGCCCAGAATCGGCTCCGGAATCCGAGAGTGCTGACAATCACAGATAAATTTGTAAAACTTGTCCAGCGACGTGTCCATCAGTTCCATGCAGATCCAACAGTCGCCCTCCTTGAACAGTGCCCCGTAGAACGTGACGATCGTATTACAATCGTTCGACTTCATCACCACTTCCAGATCCATCAGCAGCTGTTTCTGTTCCTTCTCGTCGACGGTCGATCGAATCCTCTTGACTGCCATCACCGTACCCGTTCGGTTGAATTTCATTTGATTGACAGCCCCGAATGCGCCCCGGCCGATTTCTCCTTCATCCGTCAGGTCGTCGGCTGTGAAGTCGTAAATTGCATTAGGAGCTATCTGCAACTTCCCCGTGGCTTGCATCTTGATCCGATCCCTCGTTCGGTCCGACAACGGAGGGGTTCGTGCGGTAACCACCGGGCTCGGTTGAAAGCTCAACTTCTTCGAAGGTCGCTTCCGATCGCAGTTCGCATTATTCATATCCAGTGACAGGAACTTTGTTCGCATTGGTTCTGCTGTAGAGATAAAAATAGCAAATTCCATAATCTCCAACAAAAGATAAGCATATTATTTCATTCAACACCTACCCTGTGTGGAGTTTTGATTTGTTTGATCCGCCATGTTTGCGTGACAATTAGATGAAAGAAAAAAATCGGATTCACACAAAAATATTCGGTCACTCTTGTGCCAAGGCTCTGCACTTCCGTAAATCCGGTCTACAGTGGTCACAACGGTGCACGTCACAGGAACAAGGTATACGCGTTGGCAGTAGCGCTAATCTACCACCGAGCCACCAATTTTCTCGCTCGGAGGACACTCTTTTCCGATTGCGATTCTCCGGAAAACGACCACCGACCGAAATGGTTCCCCTTTCTTTACACTGCTGTATTTTCCGACACTATAATTGCGTTGCACTGTCGACTGAAAATTAGTTTTTCCGATGCAAAATTTTCAGCTAAGTATTTGTCTCAGCAATACACGTCCTGTAGGAAGAAAAACGGAAAACACAACCCCAAGAGTAGCACTTTTTCCTCCGTTTTCGCAGTTAGTGAAGAGAACTGCACCGTGAACACTGAACACTCTTCATTGATGGGGTTTTATTCGCATCGCTGTCTTCCCCCCTTCGTGTTCGCACTGGTTCTGTCTCTTTCGTCATCTTGCGTCAACGCATCATCATCAAGCATATCGTTAATGATGACAGTTCGTTTGGATGCGTGTGCGTGAAATGCAACACGGGGGAGTGCCCATATGGACAAGATTAAATTTTACAGGTGATCGAGTTTTTTTTGAGTGAGCTCCGAATTAAGGTGTTTTCTTGTAAAGTTCATTTTTCCATCACACCTCGCAATTTCAAGAGCACACAGCTCAAGATCTACGAGGTTTTTATATTTGAAAATTCCAGACATTGCTTTCTTCTCCGCAGCAAACGACAAGTAGTAGTTTCAGCTACGTGCATTCACAGAAGCCTTATTATTTGTACATGTGAAATTGCGAAGTGTAATACGAAAAAGGACGCTACAGGGAATCACCTTAACATACTGCGAGCTTGAAGCTTGTACAAATTGGTGCACTGATAAATTAAACTATTCCCATTTTGCTTGAAATTTAATCAATTTGACATTAAACTCAGTTTAATCTCGGTTTAATCCTATCAAATGATTAAAAATTATTCCTCTCTTTCTAAAAAATAAGCGTCTGATATTAATCCCACTTTAATCATGGTTGATTAGATTGTAGATTATCTTTTTTTGAATAAATTTTAATCATTTTTGATTCTATTTAAAAAAAAATTGATTTCATTTTAATCTTTTTTGAATATATATCAGCATTGAAAAAGAATAAAATTTAATACTGGGAAGATTATTTCGATTATAATCATGCATGATTACTGCCGAAGTAATCATGGCTCTGACTCAATAAGGTGAAGCTGGAATCTGCATTTTACGTTTGTCAGACGTCAGACTGTGCGTGAAACATGGTGGATTTTGTACTATCCTTTCACTCCACCGAAAATTCCCATAAGAAACTGTCTAAATTTGCTGGAAGAGAAAATTTTTCGACGGTGTCGTCAACGCCAATTTAGTTGTTTTTTCTTCCAAGACTCAATCCCTTCAAATAGAACAGTGAATTATTCTCCGCCACCAGTGGTTGCTGCTGTTGCGGTGGCATTCCAAATATGTCGTATTTTCTACCGGTGGACAGGTATCAGAATTTCATTTCATCTTCAGCGCGTTTGGCTTTGCTTTTTCTGAGTTGCTCTTTACGGACGTACGGCTGTTTGTTTGAACTGTATAGAGATAGGAGCATTGTCAGGACATATTTTGAGAATCTAGCAGGTAAGTGGTAGATCTCATAAGTTAGGATTATTGCTAATGAAATATATTATTTTCTAGATTGTTTGCAATATTGTGCAGATGAACTCGTTTCCTAGAACCTAATCAATTTGCAACGAATTCTCATCTCCACTAAAAATGTAAAATAAATCGACATAGTGAAACAAGCTGGACGAGAAAGCAGCGGAACACCTACACGGATAGAAATATCCTTTTACCTTTTGGCAAATTTCTATTGCTGATTATTCATAAAATGAATAAGTCAACTAATAAGCAGACGCCTTGCAAAAAGTTTATGAAGATCATGTGTCAAATGAAATGTATAAGCGGTCACACATACCTTTTATGCATTCTTATAGGACCTATATGGTTTGTCTTATGGAATGTATAAGGCTGATGTTTGGCAAAAATGTATAAGTGAAACACATGAATAAAATAATTGATTTTCGTTTCGTGTACGTGAAGATGCCAAGGATGGTGACCATCTGGAACAATTTCGGAGAAAGTTAAACGAGAGAGGTCCTAAAGTTGGGTAAAAATGATTAATACCAGTAAAGAATAAAATGTTTTATAATTTAGTTGTGATGAGACTGTTAATGAAAAAAATCTTCCAGTTACTCCCTGTTACTCCCAGCCGAGCTCCCAGCTTTATTAGGCCTCCATATTAAATTTAAAATAGTTAGAAAAGTCAACAATGTTTTGTCGGTAGGTACGGCTAAATCTTCATCTTGGTAGACCCACGAAACGCTATAAATTGTATGTTTCGTTGAAATGCCTGGCGGTGGTGGTGCAACGGAAGCCAATCCCAGTGGTACAGATATCGGATCGTCACTTTCGATCTTGATATTCGCCGATTCCACATTGATCGAGCCATTCTCATTCATCAAAACGGATTGTACAGCTTCTCAACTGTTCGCACGGTTGGTCCCGAATTGTCAATTTTCACATTCAAAATGAATCTGAAACAAGCATTAAAAATATAGTATAAGAGTCACGCTTGAATGTCATTATTAAATGGCATAAAGTTTACCTTATTACATGACGATTGATTCCATATTCGTTGAAGATTTCATCGATGCTCATCAGCAAGATTTTGATATCCTTCATCACCAACAACCCGTGGATGACGCGTCTACGCTTCCGATCTGGTGGCCCAGCATAGTTCTTTTTAGCTTCATCCTTTACTATTCGCTGGCCGATGTGGAACTTTTCTTTTATCTTTTCCTTCAAAATATCCATCTTTATCGCTTCGACCAAAATTACGTTCTTGGGTTCACACTACTGGATCTGCATTAGCACTGAAACTCATGTCGATCGACATCTTAAATTCAACCACCTGTCGATTCTCGAACACCAACTTTTTCGCTCCTCCGAGAATCTTGTGTCCGACCGTTCCCTGGCCTGACGCAACAATATTATTTTAGGTGCCTACCTGGGTGCCTATCTCTTCTTCCTCCTGCAGTGAGAGGGCCAATGTCCGTTTCAAGGACAAATCTGCACACAAACAAATAAAAAGGAGGATCTGTCATTATCAGCGTTATGTTATGGTTGAGTATATGGTTGCCAGTAAATATATTTCTTCGGTTGTAGTTTTGACAGCTCGGTCAATCCAGCTTTCCATGCTCGGTAATGGTGGCCTGTTTGTATGAATAAACGTATCCTTCACTGTGCTTTTTGACACTAACTGGAGGGCGTATGTTGTTCCATTTTCTTCTGTTCCTGGGAGAGGGAAAGGGAAGGGGTTGAAATTCGAACATCCAGATAGTGTCAAAAAGCACAGTGAAGGATACATTTATTCATACAAACAGGCCGCCATTACCGAGCATGGAAAGCTGGATAGGATGAAACATCTACACACAAAAAACAAATATTGTTTTAATAAAAATAATGCATTATTAAATTAAAAGTTTCCCAAAATTCGTAATTTTGGCTATGAAAATATTCAAAACCAAAATTATGCTTTTGATTTAAACGTGTTTCTAACACCTTCACACCTTGTTAAACTGTCAAAAATACCTCTTCGCAGCGACTTACTGGCAGCACTGAACAGAGCTAGCTCATTTGGCTCATTTGCAGTCTTCATGCCGATCTGGTCGCTATAGTAGAAATTCGATAATAATCTTGGCCATGTTTCAATACAATATAGATTGATATTGTTCCTGTTTAGCTTTAGGTAAGTAACATATTAATGAGTTTTTTGTATCCAAAATAATTAATTTTATTAAATTCTTGTGCTGCCCAATTTCAGGTTATGATTATGTCTCTTCCATACACACCAAAAATCTGAATCAAGTTCCAGCAAAATGGATTGCTGATCTGCTTCCAGCAAAAGTAGTTTTTACTGATCAACCAGCAATCTAAACATTTTTGCTGGAAGCTCAGTAATATGCATGATCTGTCAAATATGGGATCATTTTTATGTTTCACATTCCCGCGGCATTTTTTTTTAGAATCAAGAAGTGCTTTTTTAACAGTATTATATTACTCATGCTTGTGAAATTCACTACGAACCAGTAAGTAAGTCCATTAACATTATCACTACGTGAATTTAACTAGGTTTATTATTTTGATTTCAGATAAAATCCTTGCTAGAAGTGCTTCTGAATCTTTGAGATGTGAAAAAAACACATGGAATATTGTTCTATCAAGCAATAAAGATAAAAATGGGATTCACCTAATAAACGAACTATACATATACCTAGATTTTACTTATATTTAACTCTTAATTTGACACAATCTATAGAAAAACAAATTAAATTGCTGGTGATTCAGTAAAATATTTATTATGCAGTTTTGCTGAACAAACCAGTGAAATATTGCTGGTTTTGCAGCAATGAGCTGTCAAATGAGCTGCAAGATGTTTTGCTGGTCGTTCAGTAATAATATTTTGCTGAAAGGATTGCTGGATTTCCAGCTCGGCAAAATCCAGCAAAATTTTGCTGGTTTACGGCAATAAAAAATGGGTGTGTAAGTTCCATTCACCAAACGTTAATCCGGATCTCCTATCTAAATGATTATGTACCCAGTCGGTCGTCAAGTCGAAGGGAGTTCTTCTCCGGCCAAGGTCACGATCAGGGCTGGCAAATGTCATTATCAATGAAAGATCTCACGCGATATTTACAGAGATACTTCTGTCACTATCATCGGATGAGAAAATGATGATGGAGATTTTCTTCAAAACCTCATCGAATTTTTTGTCATGACAGAACGTGACAGTGTTGTGTCCATCGTAATTACTAGCTCATTTATTGCTATTAATGTTGCTAGTTCCGAGGAAATCTTAATAATATATTCACTCAATCGATTACATACGGTTGCTTGCTTTAATTCATCTAAATCAGTTAGAAATGTTGATGTCACAACCGTATAAGAATTATTCTCATGAGTGCTTGATCATTGGAAAATGACAAGAAAACCAATGATAGGTAGTCTCGTCACGTGATAGTGAGAGGGCCTGTTTTCTCATTGTCACATGACGGCTGTGATATTTACCAGCTCTGGTCACGATCAACATAGTCCACATCAGTCGCTGTTGGTAGGCAGTTCGGATGACTACACCGCTATGGAATTTGATTTATCCCCAACCGTAGTGCTACTTCTGGCACGGATTTGACCATCGAAGTTAAGCAATCCATTTACATGACAGAGAGAATTCAAACCCGCGCAGGCGAATCGAGTATTAAATCATAGCTAGAAAGGTTAGTATTTATAACTAGCAAATCTCGTACCAAATAACTAAACGAAGTTTTTCCGCCAGGTGAAATTATCCCTATAGACGAGATGAAAGTCGCATCCACGGTTGCGTCCCCAGTATCCGGATCAAAGAAAGGAGCTGTTTTGGCAAGCGAACAACCCGGGAATTCTAGCTAAACATAATGTGGAAGCCGCACGGAAATCTTTTCGCTATGTTCCAGTGGATACGATCCAGCAGATCAGTGATGGAATACTAAAACGAAAACCCATTGTGACTCGCGAATTTCTCCTGATCTTCGCGAAATATCGCGAACTTTTCTAAAGCTACAGCCGAGGCTACAGCAGATCACTGATAGCTTACACTGAAGGAAGAAGCCAGCATTATAGATCCAGATATATTATTAAATCAACAGATAAGATTAATAAATTTGTTATAAAAGTATAATATTTATGCAAATAGTTAAAAATATATATAATAAAAAAATGCTTCTTGATGGTATAGTTATTAGAATTTAAAATGAAAAATATATTGTTATTTAGAAAATGCTTTTATTTGAATCGATAGTATTTGTTTTTTAATTAAAATCAGCTCATTTCAAATCAATTATGTTGAACTTTCATGACAAAAGCTTGTTTCGAAACAAACATAATTCACTTTTATTTTCAACACTGTCATGTTTTTCATTTGACAGTAGTACAATTCATTTTGAAGTTTAAACTTTTAAAAGCAGCAAGTGGACTACTTTTGATTTGACAGTTGGCTGACTGTTGGTTTGAAAGCTATCCGCTTTCTACCAAAAAGAACCAACGCCAATTTTTAAATCTACCAACGTTTCTTTTAATATTAGCAACAATAATTTTTTGTGTGTAGAAACACCTTCCGGCACCCAAAAACGCACATGAAACTCAATAAGCACAGACACAGATGGTAGAGTGACTTACCCCCTGGAGTTATGTCTGTTTTCTGTTTGACATAACACATTGAATATTTCTCTCTGTAATGCCTTGTTCAGATTACAGAGTTATAACAACAATCAACGATTTTAAATTGGCTCACTACTTGATTAGCCTATTGGTCCCAAGCAAGCGATTAACGTACCCCATTCTAGTCAAAATTCTAGTACTACGCAATGTTTATTTTGATTTGCTATGAAAGTTTGACAGATAAAATGAGGGGTTAGTGGATTTTACTATGCTTCGAAGGGTGAATCGATTAGTTTGGGACCAAAGATAGTACCAGAGCTGAGCCAAAAAGTTGAGCACGTTATTTCGGGACCTTCTAGCGTTAAACGCTGTCCAGACTGAGCAGTTAGAACATGTTATAACCACAGACAAATTATAACGGTTGTCAAATAATTGCAACACAGAAACCACTATCAAGATAGCGCCAGCGTTTAAAACATCGTCGCTAAAAAATTACCACCTCGATTACCACCATCTGTTAAGAACACTATGGTGGACAGTACGCAGAACAGATGGCGGTAGTGTTTAAACGTCAAATGCAAGGGAATTTACAATGCGCGCAACAGGTGTCGGTACTAACAACTATAATACTTTCAAATTACCGTTACATGCTTGTTCGATGAACAACTTGCAAGTTTAAAGGATTAACTTGCAAGAGTTATGTCTGTTTGTCTGTGCCATCAATATTGTACCATGTAACATAATTGCGCATCACCTCCACCAAGGCTTCCACTGCAGAATGTGGATACAAAATAAGCGCGCATAGCATTTTATTCCCTGCGGCACTAATGTAAAATCCACATTAGCTTGTGGTGGTTTCACGCCCACACTACCTTAATAAAAAAAGTTCCAATCCCGAACGATAAGCTAAATGATAGAACTATTCCACAAGTGCTTTGGATGTTATCCTGAATATAACAGTTGTATACTTGTCCTTAAGCAAACTAACCATACAAATGTTATTAGGGTATTATTTATTTGCAAATTTCATGTACTTCAGTTTTTTCTTCAAAGGAAGTTAGTATTGACCCTAACAATTAAATCTAAGAGGGTTTTAAAATATTTCATCTCGGTTTAAAAAAAATGTTTTGAAGTTCACATAATCATACCAACTTAGGCATCTCAGAGAGAAAGCAGTAGGCAAAATTAACCAAACCGAATTTTTAAAAATAGGGTTGTTTAATTCCGAAAAAAAAAATGTGCTCTTGCCTTCGGCCCATTTTGTTCGATGATAATTATTTTAAAAAATTACCAAAAAGTAAATGAAGAAGTATTTTTTTGGGTTTTTTCAGCTATTATTAAAATTTTGCGATCACCGCGTGTATCTCACCAGTAAATTCAAAGCAAAGAACAAGCAAAGTCCGAGCCCTGTGCCAATGTCGACTGTGTCGATTAGATCAACCTTCTAGAATTGGGTCGATCAAATCGAAAATGGCGACTGATTGAAGTGGAAGTGTTTTTTCGTTGGGATAATTTTGATCGGTATTCTGAAGTCAATCGGTGATTTGCGCGTTCCAAGAGGTACGATAACCGTTCGTAACTGTTTCCGGATGTCGTGGGTGTTGTTTGGAATCGATTTCCACTGGGTGTGACGTAGAAACCTTCCGCGGATCGCGAACTCGGACTCGAAAAAAAAAAAAAGTGGCTACGCAATGGCTGCCATCATCGGGCTTGGTAGTGGTGGTGTGTTGTGCTTTGGCTGGATGGAGATGTTTATTACGCTTGCGGAATACAACCCTGGTTGATGTGGCGATTCCGTTCCTTTCACCTTGATTGGGCAGGGAGGAAGACAAAAAAAAAGCTAGAGAAAGGAAAATAATCGATGATCTCTTGACGAAAGAAGTGGCCAAAATTGCATTTTCTTTCTCTGTGCTGTGGTGTTGTTACGTACGTGGCTTCCAGGGTCGGGGGAAGCGGCGCGATCGGTCGCCGGAAGTCGCCGCCGGGTTTGTGATAAATGGAAGCTTCTTGCGTCGTGAGACGATTTCGGATTCGAACGGTTTCGATTCGGTCATGATCCGTTGATGTCGTCGTCTTCGTGCGGAAGAAGTTAAAATATCGAATTTTAACTTCGGATGGGTCTGAAATGGGTTCAGATTCTGTCTCGGTTTCGGTAGCGAAATTCTCCGGATAGAACGGAATCCGGTTGCGTACATTCGCGATGGTCGTGTTTCGTTGCATTGGACGTCGTTCCGGGCGGTAAGCATTCGCGAACGATTGCTAACGGTTAAGAAGCTTCCATTCGGCGATTACTTCGGTGTTTTAAAACAAGACAATTTAATGGATCTATATTTCAACATTCTGATGTTCTCGTATTCCGTTTTTTCATCCTTCCGCTTTTGCAGAACGAACATCGGATCCTTCGGTATCCGTAAAATTGTGTGTTGTGCGCTAAAACAAGTACAGCACACTGTGACACTTTTGTTTTGCTAGATTGTTCAAATTTGAACAAGCGCTCCGGGATTGAAGTTTTGCGTGCGTTGTTGTGTGTTTAGATGGACCGTAACATGTCCGCCATTGGCAGGCTCAGACGGAGTCCGTCCCCGTCACGCGGTGGTCCCGCTGGTTCCAGTAAATTGCGCATGGATCGGAAGCCTACTCATGCTAGGATTAATGGTAAGTTTGTTCCTGCGTGATCCCATGGAAAATGCTGACCCTTATTTTTTCTGATTCCATTGACAGATCCCAGCCACCCAGCTGGAAAGCGCAAGGAAATCGATAACGTAATGCGGAAGGCTCGGGCTTTTCCCAACGAAACTTGGGATAAGAAGCTTCTTGAGGTTGAGGAAAAGGATCCAAACCGTTGGCGTCACACCGGATTCAAGAAAATGTACATCGAAGAGGACCCCAGCAGCTCGGATAGCGAACGTGGCCGATACGGCAATGGTCCACCTCCCCGTGTCCGCAGTCGAAGTCGTAGCCGCAGCCCTAGCCGATCGGTACGATCGCCACCACTTCGGCATCGGCGCAGTCCGTCGCCACCGATGAGAAAGCGTCGGCCTCCCATTTCGCCGTCTCCGCCGCCGATGCGACGCCGTCCGGCGTCCATTTCGCCTCCACCGCCGGAACCGCTCATGAAGCGAAGACCCCGTTCGCCACCACCGCGAATGCTGCGTCGCCCGTCACCGCCTCCGGAGTTCCACCGCGGAAAGTCACCGCTTCGGTCGACTTCGGGGTCACCCCGCCGCGGAGTCGTACGTCGCATGTCGCCGATTCCGCCGCCGAGACCACGTGTCAAGCGACCACCATCGCCGCCACCCAAGGTAGGTCAACTCTGTTTCAGGTTCAATGCACTACTTCCCACAGTTCCAACACTTTCGGGCAGGTGTTTCAAAAGTACGCAAACCGTAGGTACGCAAGTGACGAACAACATATACAACAAAACATCTGTTCACACGCATAAAAGCGATGGTAATCGCCGGTGTCTCACGCACTTAGTTCCTACACGCAGTGATATCTCGCGTAACATTTGAAAAGGGCCTATGTCCAAAATGTAAACAATCCAGAAAATGAATTGTAAATTTTTCCGCCAGTATTTAATTCCTATATAAATAGATTGAAGTATTTTAGGCATTTATATTGTTCACAATAACAATAGTAACTATATCTCAGTACACAACATCCAAAACATGCGAAACGTTTTCAAAAATACATGAAAATCGATAAAAATTTAATATCACAGTAATAAGCCTTTTTGTGAATCTTTAAATGGTTAGGCCCTTTTTGTTAAGCCGTTGTGCTTGTCATCATAAATTGTAGGTCCTTTGCTAAGCCTTTTCTTAACGTCAAATAAATCATCGGCCCTGCCTCAAGCAGTAGGGCTTAGCTTTGATTTGAAATTTTTCAATCATCGGCCCTTCTACGTCGCTAGGCTTATGAATGGAACCTCATCGAACGAAAAAAAATATATGTTAGGCCCGAGGTTAGGCCGTTTTAGCATGAATGATTGGAAAAATTTGGTGGATCGGCCGTTTTTAAAATCAAGTTATTTTTAATGATTTTTATCGATAATGCGGAACATTCCTATACGACTGGTAGCTAATTACCAGTGCTACAGAATGGTATCAAAAATCGGTTTGTTTACATTTTGGACATAGGCCCTTTTCAAATGTTACGCGAGATATCTTCACTATGAAAAAGCACCTTTAATCGCGGTTAGAGATTACACTTATTTCCCAATGATACAACGTTTATTTGCCGTCGGCCGATCGCGGGGATAGTTTATTTACAACTGACTACTCTGACTGATCATCTGTTCTGCCTGCATGTAGTAGGAACGATACACGACCACCGGTGGACCGTACACTAAAGCCTTTCCTATTCACTCTACACAGCTGGTTGTATGGTGGAGAAAATTGAGAGTGAGTGATCGTGTATTGGGGTGGCTGTTGACTGCTGTTATTTGGTACGTCGGCTTGATCGGTACGGATTGCATGTCGGTACGTTGGTAGTGTGCTTTCGGGGTTCGATCGATTCCTTGGACATCAATCGACGCACTATGGGCAAAAATTGGTCCAAAATTACCCAAAATTCAATATCTCCGGCCATGAAAAACGACTTTTCCGAAGGGAAATCGATTGCACGTGGTCCCATATAACTTGCCTGGAGCGGATGCCCTCGTGACGATGCCCCAAAGGAATTCAGTATGGTACTGATCACTCTTAATGACTCACGAGGTTGGATCCTGACGGTAGCGGTGAGTTCTTACCGCTTCAAGGGCTGATCCTTTTGGTGTATTGACAGTCGTAGAGTTGGCCAAACTCCATTCTGGACGCTGCAGGTTACTGGACCACGGGATGCTGACAGGATTGACCTCCAAGAAATGGAAGTGGTTATTTTCATGCAAGTAAGCAGATGGACCCAGAGACAAACTGGCTACTCCGTTGATTGCTTGGCTAGGGACTTCACAGAACTTCTTGGCTGGACGATCACACATCTACCTTCACCAACGCATGGTTGTATCTCGGAAATAGAAATCAAGTGGACAAGGGCTTGGACTCAAATTCGAAAGTTGGTTCCGTGCGGTTGAATGTCCCGGGGACCCAGCGGCTATGAGGTATGAAACTTCTATTTACTTTTTGAAATACTGATACGGCATTGAGAAGCACTAGTGCTCGTCGTTGGTAGATGTTGCGTTATCCCGAATTGGAAGCACGCAAATCTTCGAGATGGAGCAAATCTTCGGAAGACCCCATTGCTTGTGCGCACTGCTACTACCCGGATGTTGTCGTCAGAGCCTCGGAATACTTCGGTGACTCGACCAAGATTCCACTTCAGCGGCGGTAACCGCTCATCCATTAGCAAGACCATAGTTCCTACTGTGATATTGTCACGGTACCTTGTCCATTTCGTGCGATTATGCAGGTCCGAGCGATACAGAGTAGTCCATTTTTTCCACAGCATCTGGACGTAGTTCTGCGATCTTTGCCAGACTGAGAGCCGATTAGCAGAAAGATGCTCCAGGTTCGGCTCAGCGATTGCTGTCAGCGGTCGTTGAACTAGAAAATGACCTGATGTGAGCGCTTCGAAGCCTCCAGGATCGTTGCTAACTGGAGTGAGGGGTCTGGAGTTCAAAACCGCTTCGATCTGTACGAGTACTGTCTGCATCTCGTCCTAGAGCAGAGTTCTTGTTCCGAAGGCGTTCTTGAAGCATTTTACGGCAGCTTCCCATAAACCTCCGAAGTTTGGTGTTCTTGCCGGGATGAACTCTCCGATGCGGCGTTACTGGCTACTGCGTTCTGGAACTGCTGACATTCGAACAGCTTCATCAATTCCCGTAGTTCTCCATTAGCTCCTACAAAGTTCTTGGCGTTGTCGCACATTATCAACGCTGGACGTCCACGACGAGCGGTGAAGCGTTTCAGTGCTGCTAGAAATGCTTCCGTGGTGAGATCGGCGACAAGTTCAATGTGTACTGCCTTGGTGACGAGGTACACGAATACAGAAACATAGCACTTCATGGGAGGACTACGACGTTGTGGATAGGTGACCAGGAACGGGCCGCAGTAATCCACACCCACCTTCATGAATGGTGGTGCTGGAGTTACTCTTTCCGGTGGAAGCTCGGCCATCAACTGTTGTTGACATCGGGGATTGTTTCGAAAGCAGGTGATGCATTCGTGCAGGATTCGTCGTGCAATTTTTCGGATGTTCGTGATTCAAAACCTTTCTCGTGTGCTTGCGATCAGAACTTGTTGCCCGGAGGGAAGCATCTTCAAGTGGTAATGCCGAATTATCAGTGTAGAGAGAGGATGGCGATGGTCGAGTATCATCGGATGCTTCCGACTCTCCGAAACCGGCGCATTCTGCAGCCGACCGCCGACGCGAACAATGCACTCATGGATCTGAGGATTCAACGATGATATCCTTGACGAATGTTGAACCTGCACCTCCTGGGACAAACTTGCTATGTCGTCCGGGAAGCATTCCTTTTGCGACAGTCGAACCAAGTCCTTGAGTGCATCTTCATACTCCTGCGTTCCGATGTACCCGAACTTCCTGCAAGTTCGGTTAGCTCTCTGGGCATTGTGGCGAAATCGGCGAATGCAGAATACCAGACGACCTCCTTTAGCTCAGTCGGTAAAGGCACAGCTACAAAGCAAGACCATGCTGGAGGTGGCTGGGTTCGATTCCCGGTCCGGTCTAGGAATTTTTCGGGTTGGAAAATTTCTCGACTTCCCTGAGCATAGAAAGACCACCAGACGAACTAGGCTGAAGAGCGACGAGTGGAGCGAGAAGATTTCGCTCGGTGGAGAAGCTTGTAGCGGCATGGCAACGGTGCTGCGTTCTTCAAGAACTGCTGGATCAAGCTGATCAATGGCTACTTCAGCATTCTCGGGCCAGTAACTTCTACTTTGGTGTAGCCAGATGGGACCTCTGAACCAACTGTTCTGGTATTCAAGCTGTGTGGCTGATATACCTCTTGAGAGAACGTCGGCTGGGTTTTATATTCCTGCTACGTGGTTCCACACTCCTCCTTCTATAAGATGTTGGATCTCGGACACCCTATTGGCAACCAAAGTCTGCCATCGCGATGGAGTGGAAGCAATCCAAAATTTGACAATGTTGGAGTCCGTCCAGAAATATGAAGGAACTGCCAGTTGAGTGCTACGACGCACCTTTTCATATAGATGGCTGAGTAACAGAGCGGACGAGAGTTCTAGACACCCCTCACCCCTGTTTGCGTTTCTTCTTTTTCAAATCCTCCAGCAGCGCTACTCTTGACGTCGATATCATTAGCTGGACTCGAACCGATCCATCAGTGGATCGAAGATACAAGCAAGCACCGTAAACGCTATTAGAGGCGTCGCAGAACCCATGCCATTCAATAGATGTGCATTTCTTACTGTACCCAACCCATCTGGGAATGGTAATGGATTCTAGTGCACTGAGATTCCTGCGATACTCCAGCCAAAAGGTTTGCAAATTTTCAGCGAGCGGCTCGTCCCACCTCACTTGCAGTTTCCATAACGTTTGGATGAAGATTTTGGCTTCAACGACAGGTCCTATCAGTCCCAAAGGATCGAATAACTTGAACGCATCGGAGACGACGGTTCTTTTCGTAACGGTTGGGGTGGGATTCCATTTGGGAAGTTATCGGTTGTCGGACTCCAGAAAAGACCCAAAGTTTTGACGGTAGCGGACGATACAGGCGAATCCATGTCAAATACCGCCCGTTCATCTCGTAGATGTGATGGTAGCTCGCTCAGAACTTCTTCGCTATTCGAATTCCACTTACGCAAAGTGAATGCAGCTAAATTGGTCAGATTGACTATCTCCTCGACTAACCTTCTTCCTTCCTCAGGATCATCAACCCCAGTGATCATATCATCAACGTAGGAATCTTTCCGCAGGATGTTTGCAGCGATCGGTGTGTTGATTCTCCATCTTCTGCTAATTGTACCAAGCAACGAGTCGCTAGAAAAGGAGCCGATGCTGTACCGTACGTAACGGTCGTCAGTTGGAACATCTCGATCTGATCATCCGGGGATTTCCTCCACAGAATCAGATGTAACTTCTGATCGAGCAGGAACATCTTAATCACACGGAACCGTGTGTAAATGGAGATGAGATCATCCTGGACTACAGGGCCAACCATCAACCCATCGTTGAGCGAGAATCTTGATGTAGTTTTGCACGAAGCATCGAATACAACGCGCAGTTTCGTTGTTGTGCTATCGGGTTTCAACACGGCATGGTGCGGCAGGAAATAGCACGCGGACTCGGACAGATCTTCTTCTCGTACCTTCTTCATGTGGCTCATCGACAAATACTCCTCCATGAACTCGCCATACAGCTCCTTCAACTGCGGATTGGTAACGAATCGCTTCTCCAAGCTTGCAAATCGTTTCTCAGCGCTACGCCTTGAATCTCCCAAGCGTTCAATGATGTGCTCCTTCTTGGGCAGCGACACCACAAAACGGCCATCGTCGTCACGAACTGTGGTCTGCTTGAAGATATCCTCGCATGTAGACTCTGTGCTCTTGACGTGACAACTCTCGAGCTCCCAAAAACGAGTCAGCTGTTCTTGTTGATTAGTCATTAAACACAGCACTGTACACGTTTTGGGAACGGAAGACCTGATATCGAATACACGCCCGGACACGATCCATCCAAAAACGGAGTTTTGGAAGGTAGGGGGCCATCCTCGTTTAGTCTAAACCTTCCCTCGCATAACAGATTCATGTAGTGTTATTATGTCGATATCCAATGTCAGGTAGAAGTTGGGGTCTGCCAACAGCATATCATTGGGTAGATTCCACTGGCTAATTTCAACCTCTTCCCTCGGGAGTGGACTAGTCAGCTTCGGGAGGACGTTGAACTGCATCACTTCTTCGTAGTCTGGGATGCTGGCGAAGCGAGGGCTGATCGAGGGCCGCAGACAGTGTTCTTGGATACAATTCCTGAACCCCCAATACCTTTCACTGACAAATAGTCTGGAAATTGCTTGAGTTTCATCCGTCTACAGAAGTCGGATGTCACGAAGCAATACTGGGAGCATGAATCAAGCAACGCTCTGGCTAGCATCGTGCTTCCCTGGATATCGCACACACGTACCATAGCGGTTGACAGAAGAACTTGGCGTGTATGGGATCTTGGTTGTGTTGGGAGTGCTACAGTATTTTGCAATGTGTTGGATTGGTAGTGAAGTGGATGGTTCGTGTTGGTTTGTGGTTGGTGCTGTTTGCTGTGTTGGTGATCCCGATTGTGCTTACTGTGTATGTTTTTGATATTCACTTGGGGGTCGTTTTGTCGTCTGTAGAACGGAGGATTTTTGGTAAGCACTGTCCGAATCCGTATGAAGCAGAGAATGGTGTTTCCTTCCACACTGACGGCAAAATCCTTCGCTGTAGTTCCTTGCCAAGGGCCCTGATGACAAGCAGTTGATGTACAATCCGTTCTTCCTCACTGCGTCATAACGTGCCGAAATCCTCATCTTCTGGAACCGTTTGCACATGAATGCAGACTGGAATGATTCGGAGCAAAAGCAACACCTATTAGTGGAGGAGGTCGACGAATGACTCACACCAATCTTCGGTTTCCTGAATTCAACTGTACGGCGCAGTGGTTCTTCAGGAAGTTCACTAGGTTTCTGTAGGTCGGTACTTCCTTCGAGTTATGTGACGTCTCCCAGAGTCGTAGAGTCACAGGGTCGAGCTTCGAACACACCATGTGTACCAGAATGGTACTCCAACCTTCGGTTCTCTCCTCCATTTTCTGCAGCATTTGGAGATTCTTTTCGAAGTCACTGACGATCTAGCTGAGTGATTCGAAACTCTCCTTCCTCATTGACTCAATTGCGAAAATGGCATCCAGGTATGCTTTCACAATATTGTGGTACCGATCTTCCAGTGCATTCCAGGCCACCCAGCAGTAAACTCAACGGCATTTATTTCTGGAAGCGCGTCTCCAGACAGTGATGAACGAAGGTACGTGAATTTGTCCATGTCAGCGAGATCACGGTTCTGGTGAATCAGGCTTTGGAAATGCATCACGATATGAAACCCAGTCGCGCAACTTGCCGCAGAATGTCGGCAGTTTAATCTCCGGATGCTTGACCTTCTAAAGAATGGGTCCAGAAACCGGTATTGATGGTGCAGGATTTGCCGACAACACCTTCTGCCGCCATTTCCGGAGAACTTTGAGATTAGGGCGTAATTGCTTTTGTAAACAAACACGACAATCGCCGATTTCTCGCAAATTAAAGCTCAATCTAAAAAATTAACGGCTCAATGATTCCTCTATCATTTGGTATGGTTTGTTTGCGAGATTGAGTTTCAATTTACGAGAAATCGGCGATAGACGTGTTTGTTTACAAAAGCAATTACGCTCAAATCTCAAAGTTCTCCGGATTTCACTAACGCAGCCTTGGTCTTGCAGTAGCTATTCTCGACGTGCTTCGTAACAGCTTCGCTTTCATCTTCCCTCTTCTTCGACGCACTTTCCAGCCTTCGACGTTTCCTTGGAATCCGTTACTTCTTCCTCGTCGACTTCATCCATTACCACGTCTATATTCTCAAGCACTTCCGGCAAGTATCCAATCGATTACGATTCAACAGTGCCTGATGTCAGTTCGAATTTCAGCGTGCCGGATGCTGCTGATGAAGGAAACGTTGCAGCTAGTCACCTGGAACGCACCGTAGAAAGCACTGTGGAAGTCCCTAATCCCTCTGACACAGTCCTGCCTTCTGCCGCCTCCGTTCATCACAGACGTTCCAGACCTGCGGTCGGTTGTGGAGAGGGGGTCTTCCAACCCGATCACTATGGCGAGTATCCTCTTGGCAATAGTAATGTTCGTTTGCTACCTGTCGCCCCCGTGATTACGCTCCGCGTAGCACGGATATACGCCGAAGAGAGGATATCACCATGTACTACCAAAACATCGGTGGAATGAATTCTGACGTTAACGAGTACCTGTTAGCTGTATCGGACCGTTGCTACGATGTAATAGTTTTAACCGAGACATGGTTAGACTCTCGAACGCTTTCCAGCCAAGCGTTCGAATGTGAGTACGAGGTATTTCGCTGCGATCGAAACCGGAACAATAGTCGAAAGTCCACTGGTGGCGGTGTCCTGATTGCTGTTCGGTCCGAGTTGAATGCTAGAGCCATAGAGCACGACATGTGGAACTGCGTTGAACAGGCATGGGTAGCTGTCAAACTGAGCGATCACACACTGTACTTATGTGTGATATACATTGCACCAGACCGAGTTCGCGACATAGAACTTATCGAAACTCATTGTCGATCCATTTCCACCATATTAGATTGTGCGTCACCTATCGATGAGATTATTGTTCTGGGCGACTTTAATCTCGCTGGTGTTTCGTGGAAACCTTCCCACAGTGGCTTTCTCTTTCCGGACCCCGCTGGTTCTGCTTTCCATCCTGGATCAGTTAGCCTTCTCGACAGCTATAGCGCAGCGACGTTATCTCAAATCAATCCCGTGGTTAACGAGAACAATCGTAGCTTAGACCTATGTTTCGTAAGCTCGTCGGCTCCTTCTCCTCTCGTAAAGGAAGTTCCTCATCATCCTCCTTTGGTTATTACTGTTGAAGACAATCACATTTCAGGAAAGCCGATCATCGTAGCATTGCCGATGTGCTGTCAAGCATTGATTGGGAAAACATACTCGATTCTGATAACGTCGAAACCGCTGCTCAAACTTTTTCACATGTCTTGGCTTATGTCATTGACAGGCACGTACCTAAGAGCGTTCACCAGATTGCATCGCACCTCCCTTGGAAGACGAACGAATTGAAGAAGCTGAAATCGATCAAGAGAGCCGCGTTGAGGAAATTCACTAAATATCGAACGATGTCACTGAAACGTCACTACGTTAAGCTCAATTATCAGTTCAAGCGAGTCAGCCGTCAGTGCTACTTGCATTATCTGCGAGGGATTCAAAGGAAATTCAAATCGCACCCGAAGTCTTTCTGGAAGTACGTGAAGGAGCAGCGCAGAGAGTCCGGTCTACCATCATCCATGATATTGAACGGCGAAGTCGCTTCCACTCCACAGGAAGTCTGCCGCCTGTTCTCCAACAAGTTTGCAAGTGTATTCTCTGACGAAAGCTTAACCAACGAATACGTGACTCTAGCAGCAGGCAACGTTCCACTTTCCGGTCAAGCTCTGGGTGGAATTGTTGTCAACGCTGAAGTGATAACGACTGCCGCACTAAAACTAAAGGGTGTCCACGATGAAATTGCCACACACAAAATTGATTCGCAAAATTCGAGTTTTCATCCGATTGCCATCAAATTTTCAGGGATTGAGAAATAACTATTAAACTTCATTTTACCATTTTACTCGTATTTTATTTTCAGTCCATACGCAAATGCCCGCACCTTGGCCTTAACCCCGGCCATAAGATTCTGCACAACCTGTGAATCAACCGTTTTTTGCATGTAAACCCATACTTTCTTCAGTTCCTCGACTGTCTTCACTACCTTAGGTCGTTTAAGAAGGTGCTGCTTCATAATCGCCCAGTACTTCTCGATGGGGCGGAGCTCCGGAGTGTTGGGAGGGTTGAACATTTTCGGCACGAAATTGACCTTATTGTCCGCATACCACTTCAGCACGTCCTTGGAGTAGTGGCATGAGGCCAAATCCGGCCAGAAGATTGTTGGGACGTTGTGGGCCTTCAGGAGAGGAAGCAGCCGCTTCTGGAGGCACTCTTTTATGTACACCTGTCCGTTCATCGTGTCCTGGGTCACGAAAGGTGCACTCCGCTTCCCGCACGTGCAGATGGCTTGCCAAACCAGGAATTTCTTCGCAAATTTGGACATCTTCTGAGTGCGGACATGCTCCGGAACGCTGAACTTATCCTTGGCCGTGAAAAACAGGTTGCCGGGGATCTGTTTGAAGTCGGCCTTCACATATGTTTCGTCGTCCATGATGCAGCATTCAACTTTCGTCAGCATGTTGAGGTACAACTTCCTGGCACGGGTTTTGGTGGACTTGTTCTGCTTCTCGTCGCGATTAGGGGCCTTTTGTACCTTGAACGTTCGAAGCCCAGCCTTAGTTTTGGCCTTCTGGACAAAACTTCGGCTTAGGTGCAGCTTCTTAGCCACATCCCTAACGGAGGCGTTCGGATTTCGGTTGAAGGCCCCAACTACGCGGTTGTGATTTTTGGTGTTGTACGGAATACTTTTTCCTTCACTTCTAGGCTTCCGATCGGTGGTCAACCGTTCCTCGAACCGCTTAAGCACTCGCGACACCGTGGAATTCGCGATTCCCAACGTTTTAGCGATGGAACGATGCGAGAGATCCTTGTTCTCGTGATGAATGCGCAAAATTTTATCACGCACGAGCTGTTCTTTCGACTCCATTTCCGCGAGTTTTGATCACAGAACTTTAAAACTTGCAGGATGTAAATAATGCACTATGAACTAAATCCACCCAAATTTTCATTAAATTCTACCCAACGGTTAAAAAGTTAGAGCAATTTCATAGTGTGGCAATTTCATCGTGGACACCCTTTAAAGCCTTCTATCAACCCTGGACCGGATGGTGTCCCTTCAGTCTTTCTTCTGAAGAAGCATATCGCTAACTTACTGTCACCGCTACAACATCTGTTCCGATTGTCCATATCGTTTGGCATTTTTTCCATCGCTCTGATTCAACCTGTGTATAAAAAGGGTAGTAAACGGAAAGTGACTTATTATCGTGGAATTACATCGTTGTGCGCAATTTCGAAGTTATTCGAGTTAATCATCAGAGCCTCTGCTCTCCCATTGCAAGCAGTATCTAAGTGAAGATCAACATGGCTTCACCTCTGGTCGATCTACTACCACGAATCTACTGTGTCTGACATCGTACATCACGCAAAGTATGGTTGAAAGGTCACAAACAGACGTCATCTACACTGACTTGTCTGCTGCCTTCGATAAGATAAATCACGCCATCGCGATCGCCAAATTGGATAGACTTGGGATTAGCGGAAATCTCTTGAAATGGTCTCGCTCATATCTCGCCGATCGTCATTTGGTGGTAGCCCATGGTGACTGCCAGTCCGACATTTTCGCAGCTACGTCAGGAATACCTCAAGGAAGTCATCTTCAATGACGTGAATTTAGTTATCGAAGGTCCACGACTATCGTATGCAGACGATCTCAAAATCTACTTACGGATCTGCTCGATCGATGATTGTCAATTCCTCCAACGTCAGTTTGAAGCGTTTGCCAGCTGGTGCCATTTGAACCGAATGACAGTAAATCCTGCGAAGTGTTCAGTCATCACTTTTACCCGAAAGGAAGAACCAGTTATTTTTCACTATGCTCTCCGGGACACCATTATTGAACGTGTGAGCCATGTAAAAGATCTAGGTGTCATCCTGGACTCTCAACTTACATATAAGCAACACATCTCGTTCGTCGTCGACAAGTCGTCAAGGACATTGGGCTTTATCTTCAGAACAGCTAAGAATTTCTCCGACGTTCCATTCTAGAATATTGTTCTCTGGTTTGGAGTCCGAACTACAACAATGGTACTGAGAGAGTCGAGTCTGTTCAACGCCGCTTTCTGCGATACGCGTTGAGACTGTTACCTTGGAGAGACCCGTTTCATTTGCCCAGCTATGAAAGTCGCTGCCAGCTGATCGACTTGGAGCCTCTTCGCACCAGAAGAGATACTTCAAAAGCCCTGCTTGTCGCGGACACGTTACATGGCAATCTTGGAGCAAGTAAACATTAACGGCCAACCCCGAATTACTTACTTAAGGGCCCTGTGCACCACCAGCGGTGCAAAGGGCCAACGTGAAAGACTTCCATCCTGGGCGGCTGCTCGCTTTTGCCTTGACCTGGGCCCAGGTCAGATTCGTATCGACTTGCTTAATTTCCTTATTGAGGCTCCGCCGCCATGAGCCCCTGGGTCTGCCTCTGCTGCGATGTCCTGCCGGATTTCAATCCAGCGCTTGCTTGCAGATTTCGTTTCCGCCCCGTCGAAGTGTGTGGCCGACCCACCTCCACTTTCGCTCTCGAATTTCTGTTGCTATCGGCTTCTGATGACATCGACGATGGAGCTCGGCATTCGAGATCCAGTTGTGAGGCCACCAGGCACGAATTATATACCGGAGGCATCGGTTGATGAAGACCTGCAGCTTTTGAGTGTTCTCCGCTGATACACACCACGTCTCGCTGGCGTATAACAACACAGATATCACGTTCGAGTTGAAAATTCGGATATTGGTGCGTTGGCTTATCTGGTTGGATCTCCATACGTTTCGTAAACTCGCAAAGGCAGCCCTAGCCTTCTTGATTCGTGCACCTATGTCGCTCTTGGTCCCGCCGTCCGACGCTATTTGGCTGCCAAGATATTGGAAACTTTCGACCTTCTTCACTGCTTGCCCCGCTACCGTAAAGTTGGAAGGGTTGCCCGTGTTGATATCCAACGATTTGGTCTTGTTGACGTTGATGGTGAGACCCGCCGCAGAGGAGCGTTCGGCTAGGTCATTGAGCTTACTCTGCATAGCAGAGCGCCGTTGTGCTAGTAGAGCAACATCATCAGCCAAATCGAAGTCGTTGACATGCTCCATGGTGATAGGCTGCCAAAGCAGCCCACGGTTCAATTGCACCTACCATGATCTCGTCGATTACGATGAGAAACAGTAGCGGTGATAGTATACATCCTTGTCACTAGCGACTACCCGGATAGGGTCGGACAAGGCTCCGTTATGCAGAACTCTGCACGTGAAAGCCTCATACTGCGCTTCGATGAGGTTGACGATTTTATCCGGGACTCCCTTGCGTCTCAGGGCGCCCCACAGATTCTCGTGATTGAGACGGTCGAAAGCTTTTTCGTAGTCAATGAATACCAAATAAAGGGACTCTTGGAATTCATTGACCTGCTCCAGGATGATGCGGAGCGTGACAATATGGTCCACACAAGATCTTCCGGCACGGAATCCTGCCTGCTGCCGTCGAAGAGTCGCGTCGATCTTCTCCTGTATCCGATTCAGGATAACTTTGCACAGAACTTTGAGAACAATACACAGTAACATGATACCTCGCCAATTGTCGCACACAGTCAGATCCCCCTTCTTTGGGACCTTCACTAAGATGCCTTGCATACAGTCGGCCGGAAAAGTCGCGGTGTCCCAGATATTACAGAATAGTTGATGCAACATTTGTGCGGACAGCATGGGGTCAGCTTTGAGCATGTCTGCTGATATGCGATCGACCCCTGGAGCCTTGTTGGATTTTATGCTTCGGATAGCTGCTTCAATCTCCTGCAGTGATGGGGCCTCGGAATTGACGCGAGTGATGCGCCGCACCCTAGGCGGGTCATGCCGAAATGTTGATGGCTGGTTGGCCGTCGAAACTTGAAGACGTTGTTCGAAGTGCTCAAACCAGCGTTTCAGCTGGTCAGTGGGGTCGGTAAGCAATTGTCCAGTCACTGGCATCTTCTGGTTCATCCTTGCTCCACTCAGGCGTCGTGAGATATCGTAGAGGAGGCGTATATGGCCAGTGTTTGCGGCTTTCTCCCCTTCGTCGGCCAGGGAGTTCACCCACGCTCGCTTGTCCCGTCTACAAGAGCGCTTGACTTCCTTCTCTAGAGCCGAGTACCGTTGACGGGCTTCGTTCTTGGCTCCTCTGATTCTCGCCCGCTCTATCGCGGCTTTTGCTTCTCTACGCTCCTCAATCTTCCGCCAGGTTTCATCTGTGATCCACTCTTTCCTCTGGGTGCGCAGCTCACCCAAGTTGTTCTCGCTTGTTTCTATAAAGGCATTCTTGATGGCCGTCCATTGTTCTTCTACGCTGCCACCTTCTGGAACGTCCGCAGCTCGAGTCTCAAGTTCATGAACAAAAGACCTTTTTACCGCTGGATCTTCAAGTCGGCGTGTGTTGAACCGCCGCCCGAGTCTCTCCTCCCGTCGCTGAATCCGCGCCATGCGTAGGCGGATTTCGCCGATTAGAAGGTGATGGTCAGACGCGATGTCGGCGCTGCGTTTATTCCGGCTGATGCAGATGTGGTCGATCTGATTTTCGGTATGTCCATCACGGGAAACCCACGTGACTTTGTGCACTGGCCGATGGGGGAAGAGCGAGCCCCTGATCACCATGTCGTTATTGCCACAAAATTCTGCAAACAGCTCACCGTTTTCGCTCATTTCGTCGAGACCATGGCGTCCCATGACACGCTCATAGTCCGTGTTGTCGGAGCCGATCTTCGCATTGAAGTCGCCAGTGTAGATCTTGATGTCACCCTTCGGAACCTTATCCACGACTGCATTCAGTTGACTGTAAAAATTCTCCTTGTCCTGTAGCTCGGCAGCATCGGTCCAACCCCGAATGCTTCGTAACAATGTTATGCTGAGAATGCCACTACGTAGGACAAACTATGCAATCAACGGTGCAATAGGCGGACTGCAGCGAGTATTTAACCGAGTTTCATCAGTATTCGATTTTCACCTGCCACGACTAACACTTCGGAGGCGTTTCTCTTCATTCTTCTCCAGAAATGGAAACAGTCAATGATCATGTTTTAATGTTTTGTAGTTTTAACTTATGACTTTAATTGTAAGTTTAAGTTAAACCATCATTGGGACCATATCGAGTCTGTTGATGCTGATAAATAAATCTTTAATGTTCGTATGTCCGCATAGCAATGGCTTTTGAGACCGTAAACGAACACCAAGCATTTGCAGGCACTGGTATCGTTGTTGAAGATCGAGGTTTGTAATCCGAATATCTTCTTGAGGGTTTCGACTGTGTCAGCGAATTCGACGTCTTTTGGAAGCTTCGGCAGAATGTAATTGGTGTACCGGGTGTGTGACGGTGTATCCAACTTCCTCAGGAGCAGTCGTACTTTGGCCGCATCTTCCAGATTCTTGGCATCCGATTCAAAGAGATCTGCGTACCGGCTGTACCATTTCTCGAAGGTGATTCCATTTTCCGGGTCGAACGAAAACTCACTGATATTCGTGTTTTTGCTCCGGGTTACTAACGGTCTGAGCTGGTTCCGCTAGCTTCTTTAGGAGCGCCTTCCGGAATAAAATGATCTTGAGTGGTTGTAACAAGTCTATCTTTATTGGAAGTCTAATTCGGATTGAATCGTCAGGCAACAAACATTTAATTCAAAGGTTACTCTGATTGGATTGCGTGTCCAATGGTTGCTGGGATCCAACAGAATCTCGTATGTTGTTGACAAGGCTTTATCTTCAGGATTGTAAAGACATCTATTGTCTCATATCTTAAAGTGAACTCGGAATCATCTTCTGGATGTTTAATCGATGTTTATCAATTGGAAAACCTCAAAATCCAATGTTCATCCTTTTAAAAGCTTCTCAATATCCATACAACAGACTTACTTACATACAGCTCGTGATTCCTTCAAATGCCTAAACTTACTAAACGCAAAACCTAATCTTTTACAGATGACCCGGTCTCCTTCCATTACCAGCTGTTCGGATGAATCCTGCTCTGGATGCTCGATGGATGGTAGACATCACCATCGGTCTAGGTAAGTATCGCGTCGACCGAGTTGATTCGTGTGTGGATCCAAAGCTAGCTGTCCACATCGAATCACAAGCGTTCATTAGCCAAACAGCAACAGTTGACTAACGTTGGAAATCTTCTTGTTCCTCCTTCCTTATCCATCGGGGAAACCAAAACAATGGTGATTCTGCTGATAACCGTGCGTGTGTTCGTTAGATCTCGTTCGTTAACCGGTCCGGGTCCGCGTCCGCGTCTCCGTGGCATCTCGCCGCCGCCACCTGCGGTACATATTTCGAAAAGCCGTCGCGACGGTGCCGCTATGCGTCCGATGAGTCCGCCGCCGACGGATCCGCGCCGTAAGGAACCGATGCCCAAGGTGCATCGTGTCGATAAGGTAACCTCTACAACACATGTTCTGTATCACCGCAATGGTTTCAAGAGTGTGTACGCTAATAGTGAGATTTTGTTCAAGCAGGATCCACGTGACCGTCCATCGCGTCCCATTCCTCTGCCGCCGCCGGTCGAGCGACTCCGACATCCACAAACTCCCGAATCGGAAAAGGCTCCGTCGCCGAAACCACGAGTTATGAAGCACAAAGGCATCCCGGAGGATCCCCGCCCGGTGAAAGTACGTCAGCCGAAGCCACCGCCCCCCGAGGTGGTTGCTCCACCTCCCAGCAAGAAGCACAAGGACAAGACCTCCGAAAAGGTACAGTATATTGGTTGGTTACTTAACAGAACCCAGTTGATGATTTGTTTTTTTTCTTGAAGCTCCGCGCACGCGTCAAAATCGAAGGTGAAGCAAAACAGCGTCGTCCTCGGTCGCCGTCGTCCGGTTCTGAAGAGTCTTCTAGTAGTGAAAGTTCACTGCCACGATTTACGGCCACCACACGACTTACGCTATCGGAACGTTTCGGAAAGATGGCCCAATGGAGTGTCGATCGAAGCAATATGGAAAACATGCGCATTACCAAGAACAGTTCCGGTGGCGATTTGAAAGTGATGATCGAGGAAGAAATGGAAGCCCCACCGCCGGTACGGTACACTTATTCCCCTGCGCCGGCTGGTCACTTTCCCGAGGAACTGATGACCACCGGCCCCAGCGGATTGTCGTCCTGGGATGACGTTCGAGTGCGGTACGAGTATTATAAGGGTCGTGGCTATCTGCGGGATCTGGATCTGCAGGTATGGGCCTCTGAATTTGCATTAGCTTCAAACAGATTTCCAATTCTTTTCCTTACTTTCGAATGTAGGACTACATCAAGTGGGAAGAATGGTGGTACAAGTACCAGGAGTGGCTCAAACAGGAACGCTACTACGAATTGTGGGAACGATCGCAGATGAACCGACGCCGCAAGAAGGTACCCATCTCACAGCGGTTGAATTAGAGCTGATCGGAACACTCATGCACGTTGGAGTTTCCCTCCCCAAATAAACCAAGTCGGCCCTCGCGGAGAAAGAAACTCCGAGTGGATCTTCCATGTTTTAGAAGAGCGAGAAAAATCAATTCAAAACATTATTTATGTAAATGTTTCTATGTGCATTATAAAAGATAGACTGCAGGGCGTGGAAGGTATCTCCCACAGATCTGAATTACGACAAGTAGGACCTTTCCCTGCGGGATATTAAAAAATCTATTGTACCCTAAACGAAGATCTAAAGTTTTAAGAATTAGTCTAGCCACAAACGTTGATCTTCTGTAACTCCACACATTTATAATATTATAAGATAGAAAACCAAGCAAGTATAAAATGAATACATTCATTTCCAAGTTATGACGGTGTTTTGTATTTCAATTCAAAGACATCCAATCCAGTTTATTCTTCAATTTAGTACATTGAAACGAACCTAGTGATATTTATTATTTAACCTTAGCTGCTCACTTTCCCATCTCGGCGATATGTTTGGCGACATCCGCGGCGCCGGAGTTGGTCAGGGTAACCGATTTCTCCTTACCCATCTCTGCAAGCACAGTAGAAACAGAGTAAACAATAATCTAATCTATACATCGTACTCCCCTCCCACACTTACCATATCGAACCCAGAGCCTCGGTTGGACGCCGCTACATTCGCGAACCAGAATCGGCAGCTTGGGATTTTCGCGTTTGAGTTGCGCGTACTGGGTGCTGACAAAATCCCTAGAATCAAGACAAAAATCCAACGTTGGCAAGGAGGTAGGTAGGCAGTTAGTGATTGTGTAACCATCCAAACACTCGGGAAGAAAGGTCGAACAAAATCGATTCTTACCGAACTCCCTTCGATTCCTCGCTGGTCTGGCACAGGTGCAGGCGGAGTTCCTTCACGGCAGGGTTCAAACGGGCAGCCCGCAGCAAAGATAGTCGCATTTTGATGGCTGAGAATCGGAGTCGAAAAAACAGAGCACTTCCAGGATAGGCACACGACCGTATATTTTCGTCTCGATTTTTGTACGACGGACGGTGAAACGTCAGATTGACAAACAGATCAACTACAGGGTGACTGCGCAGCAAAGTGCGTTGTGGTGATGTGGTACTTTGTTTGACCTGGGCTTTTCGATTAGTTCAACTCGACTGGACGGCCGATGAGAGTAGCTCAGATTTGAGTCGAAATCGACTGAAAATTGCGAGAATTGGGGTTATTCAGTGGATAAGTAAAGGCCCAAGCGCAATGACGGCGGAAGCGGAACGGCAACGGCAGCGGAAAAGCCCGATCTGGGTAATAGCAATAGTCTTAGAGTTACCTCTATGGTAATAGTACGTTCAGACTACAGAGTTATAACAACAATCAATACGAAACTTACGATTTTAAATTGGCTCACCACTTTAGTAGCCTATTGGTCCCAAGCAAACGATTAACGTACCCTATTCTAGTTGAAATTCTATTACTACACTATGTTTGTTTTGATTCGCTATGAAAGTTTGACAGATAACATCAGGGGTGTGTGGATTCATGCAGAACATGCAGGGGTGAGTGAAATAGCTTGGGACTGCTTGGGACCGTTGTTCTGGTACTGAGTGAGCCAAAAATAATAATGATTTTCTTCGGGACCCAGTAGTCTTAGAGTTACCTCTATGGTTATAACATGTTATAGTGCTATCTTGATGGTGGTTTCTGTGTTGCAATTATTTGACAACCGTTATAACATGTTATAACTCTCCAGTCTGGACAGCGTTTAAGCCTACTTGTCGGATTTAAAACTAGTTAGATCCAAATCGACTTCGGTTAGGCATCTTGATGTCATTAGTGACAACTGTCAAACTTTCCGTTTCCTTTCCGCTTCCGCCCACATTGCGTTTGGGCCTTAAATCGGCTTGAATATCAGCTTTGACTATATGTTTTTAGTATTACTTCTACGTGAAGTCAACGATTTACATAGTTGAAGATGCTAATTTCAAATAACAGACTGTAGTGGTAATTTTTATACGATAGATGGAGTACCCGCATAAACGCGAACCATAAATTGACCTTACCTAAAATGGTTAAAAATTGTTTATAATCCCTGCTAAACTTTAACTGAAATGGTTATGGAACTTTACATGAACGTTTAATGATAAAGTTTCAACCTTATGTATTATGGTTTTTTGGAACTGGACCTTTCAAATAATGGGTCGTTAAGAACCATTACCGTTCCAAACTCTTGTTTTCTCCATACATTTTCGGAAAGAGAACTATATTAGAACCTTTTAACTTATGGTTTGAGAACTTTAATGGTAATGGTTATGGTAGTCAGTAAGGTCCACGAATGGTTTTGTAACATCGATGAACTTTATGTGGAATATATCGCGAATTGGTTGCCTGTAATTTACTGATTACCAATTCACGATATATTCCACGTAAAGTTGAGCGATAATACAAAACCATTAATGGACCTTACTGACTACCATAACCATTACCATTAATGTTCTCAAATCATAAGTAAAAACGTTCTTATATAGTTCTCTTTCTGAAAATGTATGGAGAAAACAAGAATTTGGAATGGTAATGGTTCTTAACAACCCATTATTTGTAAGGTCCAGTTCTAAAAAACCATAATACATAAGATTGAAACTTTATCATTAAACGTTCATGTAAAGTTCCATAACCATTTCAGTTAAAGTTTAGCAGGGATTATAAACAATTTTTAACCATTTTAGGTAAGGTCAATTTATGGTTCGCGTTTATGCGGGTAGATGAAAGCATAGAGTTGATAGTTCCGTTAGAGTACGGCAGTGTGAAGATTGTATATAGATATTAGAATAGCGAACTAGGACAACTTTTAAGGAAGGTACAAATCGGTTTTTTCATCTCTCTTTACCAAACTCCCCCTTTGGAGAGGGATGGTGAGGGGTGTCCCCCCCCCCCGCCACCACTGGCAAAAAGAGATGAAAACCGACCCGTTCAAGTACCAACTGTGTGTTTGAAACAGTTCTACCGATTTTTACCGCACTTCAATTGTTATTTGAAGGAAGGCATCCAGTCGTAGGTTTGGAAATTGCAACTATTGTTTACCCCTACCACGATATGTGCTCCTGTCATCGTCGACTTGACGATCTCGAGGGGACACGGGTGGGGTAGGTGTTGCTACTGTACCTTTCGACCATTGACAGTAATTGATGAAAATTTTACGCAGCATACTCATAGAATGAGTAAAACATTCATCGATTTTCCTGATATTCGAGCGGATTTTTTTGGGAAAATCCAGGGGGAACGACACTCATTTGGATGTATTTTTTTCAGTCTAGTAATTACTTAGGATTTTTGGGGAAAACATAATTGATGGGATTTTTTTGAGTGTGTCGTGATGACGAAAATAGAGCAGGGATAGAAAAAATAGATGCATGGGAATAGATCAGGCAATTGATGTGATGTGAGGGGTGTTAAAAAATTTCAGAGGGATACGAGTCTGAACGCGGAGAGGATAGGTGTATTAAAAGAAGAAAAATTTGCTGCAATGAAGCGTCCATGAATTACGTAACGCTTATAGGGTGAGAGGGTGTCACCTATATCGTTACGAATTATACATAGGGGAGGAGGAGTAGTAAGGCTTTGCGTTACGTAACAAAGAGAACATTTTGTTTTTTTTTTTCGTTTCTTGATGTAAAGTTTGAAAATACAGGTCTTTTTTGACGTTTTTGGTACAACAACGAAGGCTGTCATCACTAAATCTTGCTTCGAGTCTTGCGTCGCAAAATGGATCTGTTTTAATTTTATAAATTGAGATTTTGGCTTTCCTTGAACTTTTGAAAAGCAGGTACTCGATGGTACGCTGATTTTTTGTTTTTGTTTTGAATATTAATAATATAATTAATTACCTAAAAATAAAAAAACACCAAACGAAATCAAAAATCAATTAAATGAAAAGGCGGGGAGGGGGTTATAGCACCGACGAACCGACATGCCACAGAAGCATTTCGTTTGTCCACAATTCGAATTGTCAAACGAGCGATTCGAACTTTAAAACAGACGATCAGATCTGTCAAACGTGGTGAGCCGCAAACCAAGGCAATATAAATTATACGAGGGTTCGTGTCCTTGCTCATGGTATGACGCGATCGGATGAGCAGATGTCGGTAGTGTTTAACGTATTTTAAATATGGCGTCTTGGGCACGAATTTGAAAGTAGCTTGTATGAGCTGTCACGTCGGTTCGTCGGTGGTTATAGAGCGTTGCGTAATAAATAGAGAGGGGTCATTTTCAGTGTAACGTTTTGTTCCAAACGGGGTGGGTCCAAAATATTGATTTTTAGCTAAACGGAATTAATAGACACCGCTCGGGACACCGCCCAACTATAATAACCAAAGCTCACAGCTCAAGTGCAGAAAACGGTTCCGCACCGAATAGGTCGAAACTGCACAGTAGGAGGAACGGGTGATGGCGATGGATTACAAGGTTCCGGTTAATATTCCCAGCTGTATTTGGACGGGAATTTGATTCGCAATATTCTCGCACAGAAATATATCAGCCGGTGGGTGTCTTACTTCACCATTAGCTCTTTCTTATCCGAACCCTTGACCAGCAGGACAGACGAGTAAAACTTGGGCCGAGTGGAAAAAATGACCTGAATTCCTTTTCCACCTGCTTGTAGTAGCGGGTTTCATTGGTAAGGCTTTTCCCGGGGCTAGAATCAGCAGTTCGAACGAAATCAACAGTTGCTTCGCGCCTGTTCGGCAACTTCCATGCTACAACACACAGAGACTCGGGCTCTTATCCGTCGAATTCGATCGGTTTGAGTCCGGGATGTGCGTTGCCGTCTCCTCCGTGATGCACTTGATGTTTTTTGCCCCCGAGCAGAGTGGCCAGATTATTTTTTTCATTTTCGGTAGCTTCTCAAAACTTTTATCGGTAGTTATCGGTAGGTCGACTTAAGAAGACTTTCCCGATACTTGAAACTTTTGTGAGCGGGGGGGGGGATGACTCTGTGCTCCAGAACCAGGGGTTGAAACAGTTGACGTTTTTTACTACACTCGCTTCGTTGTCGTGCGCGACAGTCTGTTTGTATTCGAACACTCATGCTCTACCGTCGTCTCTCTCACACAACACGAGCGGTAGAATAACATTCGAGCTAAAAGAAAATTATCAAAATAGCTATCATTTGACATGTGTGATTTCGTTGTAATTCCTCAATTTGGTGTAAATCAAACCATTTCTGATCAAAAATATTATTACTAGGACATCATTGTTGCTATTTTCAGAATTCACACAAGCACAACATCAGCAGCTCTTGTTATTAGAAAAGCTAAAATACATACATTGGTGACGGTCTTCGGCGACAGTGTCGAATGACAGAGCCTGTCATATGACATTTTAGTTTGGTACTGTACTATGATAGCTTGTTTTGCAAGTGTCGGAGGCAAAGGCAGTCAATTATCACAGAAAATGTGTCGACTACCGTGACCGCTTACAAGACTGTCCAGAACAATACACTGTCCTTCAGATCTTCTGCTTTAAACGTGTCGAAATCAATTTTTCTATTAATAATCTAAAAATCTGTGATTCTCGGTAGGAAAAGTGAAAAATCGGTAGTTTTGAACCTTTCGTCTGTGAATCGGTAGGCACCCCGAAAATCGGTAGGACTACCGATAAATCGGTAGGTCTGGCCACTCTGCCCCCGAGACCGATTATAGACGAGTGGTCCGTCATCTTTTTTTAGTTTTCTACTACTACACAATGTTTGTTTTAATTCTCTATGAAAGTTTGACAGATAAAATGAGGGGTTAGTTGATTTTCCCATGTTTCGAGGGGTGAATCGATTAGCTTGGGACCGAAGAGAGTACCAGAGCTGAGCCAAAAAGTTGAGCACGTTACTTCGGGACCTTCTTGTCTTAGAGTTACCTCTATGGTTACTCCGCACAGTGTGCCAAAATTTCAGTTGGACACACCTGGGGCACTCTCATTGCCACCCACACGCTATTTCAAAATTACCCTAATTTGCGTAGAATCCACCCAGATCGGTCAAAACTGAACCTACCCACAAATGGGTAAACTATGTTAGGAGTGAAAAGTTGACAAATGAACAAAGTCGATAGAATTCATGTCAATGTTGTTCATCTGTCAACTTGTCGATCTTAACATAGTTTACCCATTTACCGATCTGGGCGGATTCTACCCAAATTTGGTTAGTTTGAAATAGCGTGCATGGTTAGAAATGTGGATGATCTCTAAAGTTAAGGCGGATCGGACGCGTTGCGGCAAAGTGACTGCTAAATCTATTGTCTAACTGTTAAATTTACGTCAACGCAACGCAAACGGATCTAATGTGGGTGGCCCTTTATTAGCAACACTGTTCTATAGCTGCGCCAACGATGCCATATATACAGACTTCTGTACACAAAAAAAAGTGGTCACCCTTTTGACGTAGTACTATATCTGTGATTTCTATATTGGGATACACTTTGTTAAAACCGAAAATGGAACATATAACAAAATTATGAAAGATTATTAACGTTAATAACTCAGCTGCCCCTGGACCAATGTCAATAATTTTATCACCAATCAATCATAAATATTTCTACGCATCTGTTAAATTTAAGGCTTTATCATTTATCAAAATGTCACTATTGGTAATTGAACGAATGTGCAATTGTTGCTATGATAGTTAAAATTATCACCGGTTGCCTGCGAAAAGCGATTTCCCTAACACAGATTTCAAAGTTGAATTCCATCCGGTCTCACCAAACGGTGTTTATTCAATCACCGCGTGGTGAGTGGTAGTGTTCTCCAGTACACAACGAAAGGCTCACGGCAAGCAGCATCCATAGAAGGAGGAAGAAGTAGCACCGCTATTGAGCGCGATCAGTACACTCAAAAAATTCCACACAGTTTTATAGACGAATTTCCATGTGAAATTCCACATGATTTTCATGTGACCTGACCACACATAAACAGAATCCACTCAGAAGAACACATGAAATTTATGAGTCAAATCAATAGTATGTGTGGTTACACATGGCTTTTATGTGTACACATATTAAGTATGTGTCCGACATATATATCATTTGTTGATCACATTGCAAAAATTTATTTGTGGGACACATAAAAACAATCTTTGAAATTTTATCAGTGTACACAGAAAAACAAAACTACCCACCGCTTGGGTTTTTTAAACTCAAATTTGAGTTATTTGACCTCTGCCCGTTTCATTTCCTCTCGCTATTGTTGTCAAAAATAGAACGAAAGATTCGACTCAACCGTCTAGTTCCGTACGAGAAGCCAAAATTGAGTAATATGCGATATACCCAAATTTGAGTTAATTGAACTTAATTTTGGGTAGAAAAAATTGAAAATAACTTAGCGATGGGTAATTTTTTTTGCCGTCCTTGAATGCAAACTACTTTGAGCCGGTTTACCCAAATTTGGCTTATCGTACGGAACATGGGAGATGAGTGAAAAGAACTTAATTTTGGGTTGTTTTGAATTTCTGTGTAGTACTTCGTGAGTTGCTGTAGGCCATCTATATCAAGCGCGTCATACGCACCACCACATACACAGAAATTCAAAACAACCCAAAATTAAGTTCTTTTCACTCATCTCCCATGTTCCGTACGATAAGCCAAATTTGGGTAAACCGGCTCAAAGTAGTTTGCATTTAAGCACGGCAAAAAAAATTACCCATCGCTAAGTTATTTTCAATTTTTTCTACCCAAAATTAAGTTCAATTAACTCAAATTTGGGTATATCGCATATTACTCAATTTTGGCTTCTTGTACGGAACTAGACGGTTGAGTCGAATCTTTCGTTCTATTTTTGACAACAATAGCGAGAGGAAATGAAACGGACAGAGGTCAAATAACTCAAATTTGAGTTTAAAAAACCCAAGCGGTGGGTAGTTTTGTTTTTCTGTGTACGCTCCCACCGAATCAATTTTTATCTTCATCCGATAGGCCGAAGTGAATTCTTTGCACGCTATTTCAAAACTACCCAAATTTGGGTAGAATCCACCCAGATCAGTCAAAACTGAACCTACCCAAAAATGGGTAAACTGTGTTGGGAGTGACAAGTTGACAAATGAACAACGTCGATCGGATTCATGTTGATGTTCTTAATTTGTCAACTTGTCACTTCAAACACAGTTTACCCATTTCACTACTTGACCAGCCTATTGGTCCTAAACAAACGATTAACGTACCCCATTCTAGTCGAAATTCTAGACCTACACTATGTTTGTTTTGATTCGCTATGAAAGTTTGACAGATAAAATGAGGGGTTCGTGGATTTTCCTATGTTTCGAGGGATGCATCGATTAGCTTGGGACCGAAGAGAGTACCAGAGCTGAACCAAAAAGTTGAGCACGTTTCTTCGGGACCTTCTGGTCTTAGGCCGCGGCCAGGGTAGACGCAACAAATTCAAAGGAATTGTTTCAGGCGGTTGGTTCGGACTCACGCCGACAGTTCGCTCACCTGAGGACGGGACAGAAGGACCAATGTTTCAGGCGGCTGGTTCGGACTCACGCCGACAGTTCGCTCACCTGAAGACGGAACGGAATCTTCTTCACACGCTTGGTCTTGAACTCTTGGGCACAGTTTCTTATAAAACTGTGTAGAGGAATCAAACACACAGTCAAATTAACGGGGTTACAAATTTTTTATTGATCTTTAATTAACAATGGTTGTTAGGGGAATCAAAATTTTCTCCGATCTCGCTTCATGGCTTACTGATCTCCAACAGGAATCTTATTATTTATTATTATTTCTTGCGTGAGTCGCATCGCGTCGCGTCGCGTGTCGCGTCTACTCTGGCCGCGGCCTTAGAGCAACCGTAACGGTACGCTGCTAAAATGAGTTTAGCAGCGTACCGTTACGGTTGCTCTAAAGGCCTGTATAGAGATCGAAGCGAAGCGAAAATCTCATACAAAATACTACATTTTTCACCTGCGTGAAAAACGCAATTGGCAATTATTTCGCTTCGCTTTGAACCGTAAGCCTAGTTATACAGATCGAAGCGAAACGAAAATCGAAGCACGCGAAAAATTATAAAACTTCGCTAGCGAAAAAAATTTTGTGGAACATTTTCCAGTTTCCTTTTTTCGCAGTTTACAGTTCATGTGAAACGAAATCGATCAGTTTACACCTCCGGTAAAGTGAAAAAGCAGTCGGCTTCTCGGTGAGAAGCGCGCTACCAAATTTAGCAGCGCGATAGCAGCGCGGGAGAAAGGTTGCTATTCGTAGTAATGTCAAAATGCTCACTACCGGTACGGACAAAGGCGAGTAAATTGATAACCGCGATAGCAGCGACCGGTGTGGAGAAGAGTGACTAAACTAAAATGAGAGCGCTGTGCGCTGTTAAAATAGTCCCGCAAATGACAACGACCGTTACGGTTGCTCTTAGGCCAGAGGATTAATTTTTAATCATTACAATATAATTAAACTGAGTTTAATGTCAAATTGATTAAATTTCAAGCAAAATGGGAATAGTTCAATTTATCAGTGTATGATAAGCTGGCTCGATTTATTTGCCGATGGACGTCGACTTTCTCTTTGAATCCCCACGGCCTAGCCCTTGGCCATGTAAAAACATTCCCAGGTATTTTCAGCTCACAGATCGATAAAAGAATCTTTTATCTAGCATCCAATACGACAAACACAACAAGAAACGGTTATGTGCTCAAGTTATTAACAACAGAGAAAGTCGACGAAGAGAATCGATCAATGTTACTTAGGACCTAATGCAATGTTCAGCTTCATCAACTTTGGTTTACCACGGCAACATAAACGAATTTCTCGCTAAGAGCAACCGTAACGGTCGTTGTCATTTGCGCGACTATTTTAACAGTGCACAGCGCTCTCATTTTAGTCTCGATTTTAGTTTAGTCACTCTTCTCCACACCGGTCGCTGCTATCGCGGTTTATCAATTTACTCGCCGTAGTCCGTACCGGTAGTGAGCATTTTGACATTTCTACGAATAGCAACCTTTCTCCCGCGCTGCTATCGCGCTGCTATCGCGCTGCTAAATTTGGTAACGCGCTTGTCACCGAGAAGCCGACTGCTATTTTAGTTACTCGTATGGCAACCCCCGATACGGTAGCTGCGCTATGATGAGGGCTGCTAAAATGAGTTTAGCAGCGTACCGTTACGGTTGCTCTAAAGGCCTGTATAGAGATCGAAGCGAAGCGAAAATCTCATACAAAATACTACATTTTTCACCTGCGTGAAAAACGCAATTGGCAATTATTTCGCTTCGCTTTGAACCGTAAGCCTAGTTATACAGATCGAAGCGAAACGAAAATCGAAGCACGCGAAAAATTATAAAACTTCGCTAGCGAAAAAAATTTTGTGGAACATTTTCCAGTTTCCTTTTTTCGCAGTTTACAGTTCATGTGAAACGAAATCGATCAGTTTACACCTCCGGTAAAGTGAAAATCTGACAGATACGCTCTTTCTCGAAACGTCAACTTTTCGCTTAGCTGCTGCTCTTTTCGCTAGCGGTGCATGCGTGAAAAAAAATAAACATAAGAGAAAAAGATACAATCCACAAAATTAGATTTCGCTGGATCGTATCTGTTTACAGTTCAAAGCGAAGTGACGTTGTTTTTAGAGCAAATTGTAAACAAACTCGGTGGCTGTCCCATACAAAAATCCAACATGGCTGAATCATGAATTTGACACATTAGAACACCTATATGTAGTCACCTTGAACTCGGTTATAGAGCTTTTTGACGTTTAATCGGCGCACACTACTGTACCATTCAAAGCGAACGAGTGCGAGCAAGAGGGAAACAGATTAGTGGGAAAACAAACCGTCCATTCATCCATCTGTGCTAGATAGAGAAAGATGATTAAACGCCAAAAAAGTCTATACACTTTTCCTGTCTGATTTGAAGCGATGCCGGTGGTGTAAGTAGTAAGGGAAGTAAAGCCGTTGGTCCCCGGTTCATGAGTTGATGGGCCGACAGGTAGGGTCCAGGTGTGGGAGCTGCCTCCCTGGCGTCGGTAGCATTGGTGCTCAGCACGGAAAACAAGATCGAAGCAAAACAAATCAAGGAGAAAAAAAAAACGTTTCTTGTCATCTTTGTCGTATTGGAGGCTAGATTAATGCTTTTTCCATCGATCTGTGTGTCGAAAATATCCGGAAATATTTTAATACGGTCGTGGCGATCCAAAGAGAAAGTAGATGCAGGGAATCGATAAATGTAGAAAGGACCTATTGAAAAGTGACGCTAGATTTTCTCGATTTTTGACATTTCAGGGGAAACATGTCAGAAGGGTCTAACTCGAAACGTAAACAATGACTTCTAGAGTAACATTTGAAATGGGCCTATGTCCAAAACGTAAACAAACCAGAAAATGAATTTTAAATTTTGACCGCCATTATTCAATTCATATTTAAGAAAATTGAAGTATTTTAGGCATTTATATTGTTCGCAATAACAACAGTTACTGTATCTCAGTATACAACATCCAAAATATGCGAAAAGCTTTCAAAATTATATGAAAATCGATAACAATATAATTTCATAAATTAATAAGCCTTTTTTGTGATCTTTCAATGGATAGGCCCTTTTTGTTAAGCCGTTGTGCTTGTCATCAGAAATGGTAGGCCCTTTGCTAAGCCTTTTCGCAACGTCAAATAAATTCAAAACAAATCATCGGCCCTGCCTCAAGCAGTAGGGCCTAGCTTTGGTTTGAAATTTTTCAATCATCGGCCCTTCTACGTCACTAGGCTTATCAATGAAATGAAATAAATGAATGGTTGGCCGTTTTAGCGTGCGGGCCTATTAATGAATCGAAAAATTTCGTTGATCGGCCGTTTCGAAAATCGAGTTATTTTTAATGATTTTTCTCGATTATGCGGAACTTTCCTACACGATTAGTAGCTATCAAGCAGTGCTAAGGAATGGTATCAAAACCCGATTTGTTTACGTTTTGGACATAGGCCCATTTCAAATGTTACTCGAGTCTTGGATCGTCGGTTTCTTACGAATGACAACACACCCACACAGAAAAACAAAACTACCCACCGCTTGGGTTTTTTAAACTCAAATTTGAGTTATTTGACCTCTGTCCGTTTCATTTCCTCTCGCTATTGTTGTCAAAAATAGAACGAAAGATTCGACTCAACCGTCTAGTTCCGTACAAGAAGCCAAAATTGAGTAATATGCGATATACCCAAATTTGAGTAAATTGAACTTAATTTTGGGTAGAAAAAATTGAAAATAACTTAGCGATGGGTAATTTTTTTTGCCGTGCTTAAATGCAAACTACTTTGAGCCGGTTTACCCAAATTTGGCTTATCGTACGGAACATGGGAGATGAGTGAAAAGAACTTAATTTTGGGTTGTTTTGAATTTCTGTGCACTCAAACTAACTAAATCATCTGACAGGGAAAATTTAATGTTCGTTCTATGAGCTGGTGTAGTCAGATTCCGTGGGTGTGTGGCAGCTGGGTGGCATCCCTATCTTGTTTGCCTTGCCTTGAAAAGAGCTAACATCGCTGCGGGCCCGCGAATTGTGGGCCCCACTGACAGCTCATAATTTGTAAACAAATAGAAGATTCAAGCCAGAATTTCAAAAAAGGCGTGACTGATATTATGGATATTCTTAATATTTTTGCTTACATTTTGTGAAAAATAAACTTAGGACTCATAAAATATTATTTTCTGATTTTCTACCACGAAGTCAACCATTTATGTGGCATAAAAGGGAAAATATTTTCATTTGATAAAAATGAGACAATTCAGTCACGCCATTTTTGCAGTTCACACTGGAATTGTGACGTTTCAGATGTTGGTTTCAATAACATGGCGGCATGTCACCCAGCTGGTGTGTGGTCACTCAAGAGAAATCGACGTTCAAAGTCATTGTTTACGATTTGAGTTATACCCTTCTGACATGTTTCCCCTGATTTTTGACAACCTTTCAAGCTTCACATTGCATTAGGTCCTAAGTATCATTGACAGATTCTTTTCGCCGACTTTCTCTCTGTATCCCCACGGCCATGTAAAGACATTCGCAGGTATTTTCAGCACACAGATTGATAAAAGAAGCTTTTATCTAGCATCTTATATGACAAACACGACAAGAAACGGCTATGTGCTCAAGTTATTTATGAAAGAGAATGTCGACGAAGAGAATCGATCAATGTTACCTAGGTCTTAATGCAATATTCAGCTTGCTTTCTTTCCCCGATCTGTCATCATCAACTCGCCGTCAGTAATCGCCATCGAAATCGCTCGCCTCCTTTCCATCGACAGCACGGCGGCCATTTTAAACCGAAATTCGTGTGCGTGTGTGAAGGACGGAAATCGTGACACAGCCGTACGGTCCGCGGATATTTGCAATTTTTTCGGTCAAAATATGCCCTTGGATGGCTAAAAGTATCTGAATTCGAGTGTTGAAAACGTCCGCAAGCAGTGCAACATGGATACGGTTCGCGTGTTCAATCAGGAGGTGAGAAAAAAGTGTTTGCAAAATTTACCAATGATTCAATGTCTAGTTGCTGCGGCGACTGATGGTGGTGACCTCAAAAAAAAAAGAAGCATCGGAGCAAAAATGGGTGCTCCGCAAAACTCTTGATTACTATTCGCTGCTTACTGCTGGTGGTTTTGCTGTTATATAAAATGCAATAATGCAAAATTTGTGCGAGAAGTTCAGTAGCGAAAACAGTGTAATAATTGGGTTTGTTTGTTGTGCTTGCAGCTCTCGGGGCTGTATGAAGCCAAGCCGCCGATCTCCAAGGCCAAGATGGCCTCGATTACCCGGAGTGCGATGAAGGCCATCAAGTTCTACAAGCACGTTGTGCAGAGTGTGGAAAAGTTCATCTCCAAGTGCAAGTCGGAGTACAAGATACCGGGTCTGTATGTGATCGATTCGATCGTGCGCCAATCGCGGCACCAGTTCGGCCCGGACAAGGATGTGTTTGCACCGCGGTTCGCTCGGAACATGGAGCAAACGTTCGCGCACCTGTTTCGCTGCCCACCAGAGGATAAGGTGAGTGTGGCATGAGCTTTCGTTTTCTTTTTCGTTTCAGAGTGTTCGAACGGGAATATACCGTTAGGGGGGCGATGATGGGAGGGGAGCGTGGGAGTTTTCGGGAAAGTGTTGCCAGAAATGCTTGGTACGGAACGTGGACGGTCGATTCCTATCAGCAAGCTGTAATTGAGAGAACTCTCGACTAACCACTAAGTCTTAAGGTCCGAACGCAATGACAACTGAAGCGGGACGGCAACGACAGCGGAAAACTGTCAAACTGACCGTCTCCTTTCCACTTCACACTTCATTATAAAAATTTCCTTTCTTTGAATCTCTTAAAAATAGATATATTTTTATGGAAGAACTGCTTGTAGAAGCAAAATCCAGCTCGTTATTTAATATATTAATTAATAAAAATATCTAATCTGTGATAAACCAGTCATATAAAATCTTAAAATGATTAAAGAACGAGCTTTGCTATAAAGAAGGGAAAATTTTGATTGTTCTGTGAATTTGCCCTTCTTTGTATCATGGCTAGTTATTCAACGTATTGATAAATAAAAATCTTATTGTTTATCAAAGTGATGTCTAATCGTAATGAAAATAAATATCGAGCCGTGATGTAAAGAAGGGGAAATTTTTTATTTGTTGTGTAAGTTTTCCCTTATGTAACGGTTCTTTAGCGTATTCATTAATAAATATCTAATTGGTTTATGTGTAACTTAGTAATATCTAATCGTAACGAGAATCAAGAACGAGCCGTGATGTAAAGAAGGGAATATTTCTAGACCAACAATTGAAATAGGCGGAACCACCAAACGTAAACAGTGGCTTTAAACACAAAATTCTATTTTTATTATGATTAGATGTCACAATGATGAAACAATTACTATTAATCAATACGAGAAAGAACGAGCTGGATTTTCATTTCTTAAAATCACATGCAGTTCGTTCCATAAACAACTACTTAGTTGCAGTATGCATGCGCTCAAAACTCTTGACGGTGCATAACACTCGTCGAAGTCGAACACCGCGACCCAACATTGAGCAATTACGTGACGCCGGAGTTGCTCAGGATTACGAGCAGAAGCTGGAAGCTGCACTACCCACGGAAAAGCAGCTTGGCGTAGCTACTCTTGAAAAAGGACTGGAGAGACATCCGTTCCGCCATAGGTAGTACTGCTGCAGCGGCACTAGGTATTGCGATCCCGGACCGAAGAAATGCAAACTGTTCTTAGAGGAGAAGAATGCAGCAGAATGAGGAGGAAATCGGTCGGCTGAAAAACAACAAAGCAACTGGTGTAGATCAACTACCAAGTGAACTATTAAAATGCGGTGGTGAAGCACTGGCTAGAGCGCTGCACTGTTTAATTGCCAAGATCTGTGAAGAGGAGAGTTTACTGGAGGAGTGGATGGAAGGTGTCGTATGCCCAGTCTCCAAAAAGGGCGACAAGTTGGATTGCTTCAACTACCGCGCGATCACACTGCTGAGCGCCGCCTACAAGGTACTCTCCCAAATTCTATGCCACCGCCTGTCACCATTTGCAAGAGAGTTTGTGGGGCAATACCAGGTGGAATTCATGGGTGTCATCAATGTCAAATCCGCATACGAAACAATCGATCCAGATCAGCTATGGCAGATTATACACGAGTACGGATTTCCAGATAAACTGACGCGATTGGTCAAGGCGACGATAGATCGAGTGATGTGCGTTGTTCGAGTATCGGGGACACTCTCGAGTCACTTTGAATCTCGAAGGGGGCTACGGCATGGTGTCTGCTATTCAACATCGCGTTAGAAGCCGTGATACGAACAGCTGGGATAGACACGAGTGGCACAATCTTCAGGAAGTCCATCCAGCTTCTTGGCTTCGCCGATGACATCGACATCATGGCACGGAACTTTGAGATGATGGCGGAAACGAACATCAGACTGAAGGCTGAAGCTAGGCGGATTGGACTTGCCATGAATAAAATTCGCAGCCGCACGAAGTTGACTATCTACAAGACGCTGATTAGACCGGTGGTCCACATTTCAAAAAATGGGCGACTTGCTTACCTTACCAATCAGGCTAAGGCCTTGTTGTCCTCTGCTGCCCGAAGATGTCGTTTCCATTCTACTCGATCTATGGTCACACTTCGACAGCCTCGTAGTCAGCCAAGGGTCCGCAGGTTGCCTTCCACTTGGTCGATCCACCTTGCCCGCTGTGCGCCTCTTCTTCTTGTTCATGTTTAGTCGCTTTCGAGAAACATTTTCACTGGGTCGTCGTGCGGCATTGTTACGCTAGTTGGGCGACTACGGATGCATTTGATCGTCGGTTTGGCGTAGCTCGCCCACGCATACTAACACCACTATCAGGTAGCGGAAAATTCCCTCGAGGTCTAAAAATGTGCTCAAGGAATTTTTTTTAATGGGATTAAAGACAAGTGTTTCATATGTAAGATGTAGGAAAACTGGGTGAATTTCTGCTTCTAGCTTTGAGTTCGGAAACAGTTAGAAAAGAACTTCTAAGGGTGAGAAAATTGCCATGTCAAGGACCTCTTGTCGTATCATGGAGTAAATCGATGTAAAAAACGGATCGTGAACACGCTGAAAACATTAATCTATTAAGCAAGCCTTTTTTGCAGATTGATATTGAGATGTTTGCAGTTTCCTTCACACATAGCTATTAATCATATTAACATCCCGGTTACTGCTTGAACTGGTTATCTGGCGCTTACCACGTTTAAAGTTTGTGAATTCAGAAAGAAGCGGTGCATTCCCGTTTTTGGCAACAGGCAATTTCTGTCTGTTTTGCAATCTACAAAATATATCGAATTCAATTTTAGATTGTACTGGACGACTCTTTATGGGTTAGAGGTCTATGGGGTATTTCATAAAAAAAATGTCCAGAAAGCACTAGGTACATATCTGAGGAAAGTAATAGTTGATGAGGTTGTGTTGCCAAAACCGGGTAGGCACTGTACCAGAGCAAATTGTGTCGTGTTAGACACATCAATTCTTCCGATGCGACCGTGTATCTCAGATATTAAATTTTTTTTGGACAATGAGCTGCAAGTCGACATGACACTGGTGAAAAGTATCCAGCCACATAATGTCAAGAACGTTGTGCATTTGGGTATGAAAAGTGACGTAGTGGCAGAAAAAAGTCGCTTCAGCTCATCACCTGAAGCATTTCATGAAATACGAAAGGAAGAAGATCTTGATTCCAATTTACGTCGAGAGCAGTGCGGTCGACGTGCGCTTACATGATCTTCCAGACGACATGGATAATGTGGCTATCATTGATCATATGCGTCAGTATGGTGAAGTGATAGCCATTAGAAGCGAAGTCTGGAAGAGCTATTTTCCAGGCTTTAATAATGGAGTGCGCGTTGTCAAAATTAAGCTTACTCTCCCCATCCCGTCGTACATAACCGTCGACGACGAAATTACGATGGTATCCTACCATAATCAGGTAAAAACATGCCGACTCCACCGAAAGTGATAGCAGCTTGATCCAGTGAGTGGTGATATTTGTTCCTATACGCAGCGCCCATATATTATTCAAGACGTTTCGCACATTGAAGAACCGAAAGAACGGTGTGCATTGATCGAGGAGAACAAGAGGAGGATTGATGCCGCCTATTTAGAGCAGCTAATGTATAAGAAAAAGAGAAAAAGTGCTTCCTAATTAAAATTGTCTATTTTTTCATAGCATTCGGCTCCGTTGAGTCTTATTGACATTTGAGCCTAATAAATAAACTAAGAAAAAAAACGAGTTGACAACCTGGTTAGGTAGCGGCGCCGGTGGTGTAGTGGTAAGCGTGATTGCCTCTCACCCCAGCAGGCCTGGGTTCAATCCCAGTCGGCGCCGCCGGGATGTTCTGAGGCATAACATCTCTGATCACGCCTTCCTTCGGAAGGGAAGTAAAGCCGTTGGTCCCCGGTTCATGAGTTGATGGGTCGATAGGTAGGGTCCAGGTGTGGGAGCTGCCTCCCTGGCGTCGGTAGCATTGGTGCTCAGCACGGAAAACAAGATCGACGGAAAACAAATCAAGGAAAAAAAAAAAAAAAAAAAAAAAAAAAAAAAACCTGGTTAGGTTCTCTTTATTAGGGAAGCTTTCAGCCTGGGTTGGTTCGCCTATGTGGATCGATCTAGTTCAATTTGTTTGAAATGCTACCAAGTTGGATAACATATTATTAAAATAGACGCCATTTTAAAAATAAATAAAAAATAATTAAATGATCCAACATGGCTAAATTTGAGCTAAAATGTGAATGATTGCTCATAACAAACAATTATGCAAAGTTTCTTGAAAATCGGAGAAGGTCGAGGCAAAAATTCATATTTTGTTTTGCTAGTTGGCCGGAAACTGCTCTTATCAACAATTCAAGCTGAAAAATGCATAAGATCCTAAGTAACATTGATCGCTTCTCTTTCGTTTATAACTTGGATACAGAATCGTTTCTTGTTGTTTTTGTCGTATTAGAAGCTAGATGATAGCTTCTTTCATCGATCTGAGTGCTAGTTAGTTGGGAATGTCCAAACATGGTCGTGACTCGTGAGGATGCAAAGAGAAAGTCGACGAAGAGAATCTGTCAATGTTACTTAGGGCCTAATAGAGTAGAGAACTACTTCGGCCTAATCGCCCATTTTGGGAATATCGGGCAGAAAACATCGAATAAGTCCATGATTTCAAAGTTTTTTTTGACTAGTTAATTATGCGTTTGGTACGATAGTTTGGTTCAAACGCTACCGAACGAAGTCAGCATCAATTACATACTTCTGTCGTTTAGCGGTGGTTTCGAATAAAAAAATAAATAAAATTCGCGCTCGTCTATCCCACAGAGTAAAATCATCCGGGTGTTGAACTTGTGGCAGAAGAACATGGTGTTCGCACCGGAGGTCATCCAGCCGCTGTTCGATCTGGCCAATCCGGAGCACCCGCTGCATCTGCAGTACAACGCAGCGCAGGCTGCAGGTGGTGCTAGTGGTGCTGACGGATCCGGTGGTTCCAATGGCATGAATACCTCAGCTCTGTCGCACGATTCACCGGGACCGATGTCCCACGACGATCACGGTAGCTCGGCGCAAACTTCGGAGGCGGTAAGTATTACTACGATCATACCTCTTTCCGCTTGTTCCCCGCACGTGCTAACATTGTGCTTCTTTCTCCGCAGAAGGGACTGGACCCCAACACCATCCGGCAGTTGCAGCAATTCCAGCAACTGCTGATGCGACAAACTGGCGGTAGCGATGCACACGGCTCCGGCAAGGATCAGGTCAAGTTCAACAAAAAGCTGCTTGACTTTGACTACGGCAGCGAAGAAGACGACGATAAGAATTCGCCGTCGGTTCCCTCGACGTCGCTGCCGGATGGGAACAACATTGCCCAGATTCTGTCCGATCCGAATGTGCTCAAGCAGCTGCAGAATCTCCAGAAGCTCAAACAGCACGAGATGGAGGAGAAGCAAACCAAGCTGACCGAGATGCGGCTGCAGGAGGAAAAGTTCGAAAAGCATCTGGCCAGCGTTCTCAAGGTGGCTAGCAATATTCATTCTGTCGAACAGCAGCTTATGAACGTAAGCTCTCTGCGTGTGGCTTTGTGTGTTCTAATGTGTGCTTTTTTTTTTCTTCTTCCACTTTTTACGTGGGTATTTTTTGTTATGTTTGTTTTGTTCCATATCTTCATAGAAGCTTCCATTTGCCAACGAGTGTGACCTGAGTCGTCAACCACCGATCGACTTGAGCGGAGGTGAGATTGCTTGTTCGCAAAATGTTCGAATCCATTGTTTCTAATCGCAATTTTATTTGGTTTAACTTACAGGTCCCCCTACGGCTAAGGAAGGCGATGGCGATGACTTCGGCATGGTTACGGAGGTAATTATGGTGGTTGATAGCTGTTTTTGTTCTTTACTTATGCTTGAACAGTGGGGACTGATTACTTTCTACGAACTGTGTTTGTGTATGGTTTGGAAGCGAGGGATGGGATGCAGCTTTTCGGCACTGTTTATTTGTGATCTTACATTCGGTTCTAAAAGATGCCGGACTGCCCGAACGGACCGAACTATCGATTCAATTAGTAGCAATATTGGCAATTTACAGGTCTTCGGTAGTTGATTGGCAATGCATGAAATCTCAAAAATTCGTCAGATTAAAGATTGACAACATCTTCAAAGATTTCGCTAGAAAAAAAGGGACGGCCATTTATTTTGTCTGCAGACAAATTGAACCATTCACGAAAACAAAATTGCGTGATAGCTATTAATCTATTACAGAACTTGCCTACCAAATATTTTTGTCTGGTTTTTGCTTCGTTTGCTTGCGTTTATTTATAAGGCCCCTTCGCCTTTTAGGCATTGTTTGGGCCGATGACCATTATTTTCAATTAGATCCCTTCCCGCTTTTTATTTTTCAAATAAAACGTATTATCCCCTATTTGATAAGATGCATTATTTTCAACTATACGATCTGTTTGCTGACCAGTCTTCTGGGTGCACTGATCACTTTCTTTTTTTCGTTCTCCTTGAGCTTCGACCAGCGTTGCCAGGTCATTTTCAGAAAAATCTGGACCAGGTAAAATATAAAATCTGGAAAAATCTGGAATGCTCCAAAAAATTCTCTTTTTATCATAATGCTATTGGAATCAAATTGATGTGCCAATCTCCGTTGAAAATAGGTCAGTTCGATCGTCTGGAAATTATTTAAAGTACTAGAATAGTAATAAATTACATGTTTAAATAAATTATATGAAGTAAATAACTTGTAAGCATTGCTAAAATCATCCAAAAGTTAAAAATTATTGACACGGTGTGCCCAAAAAGTTCAAATATCCATTACGCAGCATTTCAAAAATTGAGTTAAATGTGGGTAAAAGCAGCAGAAAATATGGTTAGAATTGTTTTTCAAACTGTAACTTTTTTAAAAAAAGAGTGAAAAGCAAAGAATCAAGGAAATTGGATGGGATGGATTTTTAAACTAATAGTCGATGTAGTCCTTAATTTTTAATGCAGTACCAGAATTTAAAGATTTTATTAGTTCTAATATTACTCTGAGGTTGATCAGATTAACAATTTAATTCTTGACATCATACAACACACAACACTCAGCAGACCAGAAGGTAATTTTATTTTGAACCAAAATTCACCGGGCTGAAGTGGGAATCAAAGCCTAACATCGTGAGACTCACACACAGTTTACCTAAACTACGGGTAACTCCACTATTCGCATGACCATTACGAATAATTTTATTATATTACTAAAATGAAAGTATGATAGTTTCATTTTTGAAGTCTCAGGATCTTGCAATCCCAGATCATGAATGTTTTTGTTAGTCTGAATTAACTTGGAACTCTTCACAGGATATCTTCGCCTTTTTTTTAGTTCAATTCGAATGATCCTAGAATTCCATCATTTTTCTTTTCTATATTCGCCTAAAATAATCTTGAAAATATCTAAACTCTTCCAGTAACATTCTAAGAGTTCTTAGCATTACCTCTTGTAATCTCTTATAAATCACTCTCCAATTCCACAACTCCCTCAAATTGGAAATAGTTCCCAAGAATAAGCTCAATTTTGTGTCCATTTTTCTCTATTAAATTCTTAAAATATTTTTAACAATTGGGTTGTTTAACTTCGAAAAAATATACCGATTTTTATACATCATCAGATAGAGCTTTGTTTTCTGAGCACAACGACATTTTTATCGATCCCGTATACATTCATCTCGAATTTCAAATCGAGATTAAATTTTTTGATCGTTGACACTAAATCTATTCGTTGACAGCTCGCTCCCATCTAAGGCTCCTATCTAAGGTTAATATCCTTAAAGTAAACATATATGAGTTTCATAAACTCCAGATCGCGTCTAGCCAAAATATCCCGAACTGGAACATTAGGTTGTCTACCTCGAGCCCGAAGGGAATCATAAAAATGTGATCTGACTCCACGATACTCCGCACAAGACCAAAGGATGTGATCAGCGTCCTGGTAACCTTGTCCACATTCACAGAGATTGCTGTCCTTCAGCCCAACACGGAACAAGTGAGCGTTTAACGAATAGTGATTGGACATGAGGCGAGACATCATACGAATGAAGTCTCGACCCACATCCAACCTCTTGAACCAAGAACTCTTCGACACCTTAGGGATAATTGAATGTAGCCATCGTCCCAAGCTCCCTTCACTCCATTGATGTTGCCAGCTAACGAGCGACTGCTGACGATAAATAGAGAAAAATTCACTATAGGCGATCTGTCGATCATAAATGTCGCCTTCCATAGCGCCCACCTTCGCACGTGAATCCGCCTTCTCATTGCCCAAAATTGAGCAATGCGAAGGGACCCACTCGAAGGTGATGATGAAAGAGCGCACGGATAAAGTACTAAGCAGTTCTCGTATTTTCAAGAGAAAATACGAGAAGTGCTTTACCGGCCTAATGGAACGGATAGCCTCGACAGAACTGAGACTATCCGTAAAAATAAAGTAGTGGTCTGGAAGAAGTGAAGCAATAGTTTCCAAAGTGTAGTGAATTGCTGCCAGTTCAGCCACATACACAGAACAAGGAGCTTCAAGTTTTCGAGAGGCGCTATGAAATTCATTAAATACACCAAAACCAGCGGACTCCTCTATTAGAGATCCATCTGTGAAAAACGTTCTTGCAGAATCAACATGGCCAAACTTTGCAGCGTATAATGACGGAGCAATCATAGGACGATGATGCTCTGGAATTCCGCGGATTTCCTGCGTCATAGATAAATCAAAATTCACTGAATTGCCGAAATCGGAGAAGACTACACGATTGGGAATATTTCTTGAAGGGCTGACATCCTGTGTTAAATATAGGTAGTACAAAGTCATAAAACATGTTTGAGGATTTAGCTCCAGAAGCTTCTCAAAATTTTCGATTTCACCAGTGGGTTCATTACTTCGCAACGGGTGAGGAGCCTCAGAGATAACTCTGAAAAACGGGCGGATAGTGGCAACATGCCCGCCAGCACTTCGAGACTCATAGTATGAGTCGAGTGCATGCATCCTAACGCGATACGAAGACAACGATACTGGATCCGTTCCAGCTTGATGATGTGCGTTTCAGCTGCCGACTGGAAGCAAAAACTACCGTACTCTAAAACCGATAAAATCGTTGTCCGGTACAACGTCAGAAGATCTTGTGGATGGGCTCCCCACCACGTTCCGGTAATTGATCGAAGGAAATTGATCCTTAGTTGGCATTTTCGTCTCAGATACTCAATGTGGGATCTCCAGGTGCATTTGGAATCGAACCAGACCCCGAGATATTTAAAATTAAAATTAAAATTTGATTGTACAAGTTCAACATGCGCCTCTTAGCGACGTCTGGGAGGTTTTTCAGCAAGTTGAACTTGATTCTATCAGATCCCGGGGCAGAATTGCCACACGAAAGGAGAGCGAGTGAAAGTTCCACCATTGAAAAAGGCTGACTGATTTCGTCTACCGAATTCGCGGTTTCGCGAGGAATCAACTGCGACGGCACGGAATCCGGACACACTTTTCGCGCGAATTTAAGAATCCATTGATCCGAGCATTTCTCGCTTTCGTTGTTAGTAGACCGGTTACGCATTCTTCGCGCCGTACTCCAAAGCGTATTCATAGACGTTTCGCGCGACAATCCGTCTACAAACTGCCACCAGTAACCCCGTTTTTTGGCCTTGATGAGGCTCTTGAGTTCGCGTTCAAGAGATGTGTATGCGTCGAAATGCTCGCGTGTTCCGCGTTTCCGAAGAAGTTTAAACGCGTCGGACTTTTTACGGTAAACCTCCGTGCATTGTTGATCCCACCAGAGCGATGGTGTTTTCTTACGGATTGACGATCGTGGCACCGGTCGTGTTTGAGCTTGAAGTGCGCTGTCAACGATGAGATTAGAGAGGAAATTATATTCCTCCAACGGCGGAAGCTCTTCCACTGACGATACTGTATCGTCTATCGCGGATTGGAACTTAGTCCAATCGATGTTACGGGTTAGATCATACGCGACGTTAACGGATTCTGACGAGTTGAACCCACTGGCAATCGAAATTTTGATCGGCAGATGATCACTACCGTGTGGATCCTGGATTACATGCCAAGTGCAATCCAACGATAGTGAATTGGAGCAAAAGGTGAGGTCTAATCTGCTACCATTCGAGGATGGACCAGCCAAACGTGTTACTTCTCCATTGTTAAGTATTGTCATGTTGAAGTTGTCGCAGAGATCATAAATCAAAGTAGAACGGTTATCATCGTACAGCTCCCCCCAGCCTGTACCGTGGGAGTTAAAATCTCCCATGATCAACCATGGAGCGGGAAGTACCGCACATATGTCGAAAAGTTGTTTGCGATTAACAGAGACTCTAGGAGCAATATATACAGAAGCAATACAAAGGTTCTTACCTTTAATGGTAGCCTGACATGCGACAACTTCAATACCGGGGAATTCTGGAAGATTCACTCTATAGAAGGAATGGCACTTTTTGATCCCCAAAAGTACCCCTCCTCCACGTGAATCCTCACGATCCAATCGAATAATGTTAAAATCAAAAAAAGGGAGATCAATTTCTGAAGAGAGCCATGTTTCACAGAGGGCAAATGCATCGCAATTATTGTTATGGACTAAATACTTGAACGAATCTAATTTCGGAATAAGACTTCGACAATTCCACTGTAGAACAGTGATCAAATCCCCGACCTCGTTTGGAAAATTATCCATCGAAGGAGATGATAGCTGCAAGAAGTGGCCATTTTGAAGTCAATTGCTTCAAGAAGGATTTCACAGTCGGAAGCAATGTGAGGACAATGCTTTTCAGAGGATCAGAAATGTTGAGGTATTTGAGAATACCGTCCACAATGTCATCAAATGAGAACAGCCCAGATGAAGAAGGGGTTTCTGTTCTTAAAATTGGGGCATCAGGGGTTTTGGATGTCCCCGGAAGAGGTGGAAAATCCTGGGTATAATCAGTTCTGCGGAATCCAGGAGGAGTAGAAGTCTTCTTTTTCCACCACTCCTTGATTTGGGCAAGCTGATTTGGGGTTCTTGATCTGCAATTTTCCGCGAACGGATGCGTTTTCGTTTCCGGGCAGAACCTTCCGGAAAACTGAAAGAAACTCCCTCCTCAGCCAAGTCAGAGCCAGACTCGTCATCTGACAAAAGAGCGAAGGGATTTGTTTCGTTGGTCGATGGCTTGGCTGTCTTAAGCATTTCTGCAAAAGACCGCCTGGAACGTTCCTTAAGGGAGCGTTTCATTTTGTCCCCGAGCTGTTTGTACGCCGGGCACGACGAGAGAGCATGAGGAGTTCCATTGCAGTACACGCATTTTGGTGCAGTAGCTGCGCAGGCGCCATCCTCATGCTTCTCCCCGCATGTGGAGCAGCGTGTCTTGTTGCCGCAGTGGGAGGCCGTATGTCCCAACCGCTTACAATTCTGGCAGTTCATGACCCGAGGTACAAACAACCGCACAGGAAGACGAAGTTTTCCCAGCTCGATGTATTGAGGAAGGGCAGATCCAGAAAAGGTCACCCGAAACGAGTCTGTGGGGGTAAAACTCTTTTTACCCTCGCTGAGCGATACCGACTTCATTCTATGAACGGCCAGTATCTTTACCGGAGGAAGCAAGGGGTTCTTGAATCGGCCAACCCCTTGCTTCTCCAGTATCTCGGGGTTCAGGCTCGCCTCAGTGACCACGCCTTCGATCTCCACATCAGAGGCTGGAATGTACACCCTATATTCCAGTGTGAAAAACTGGGAAACAGCAATTTCATTGGCCTGTTTCAGGTTAGCGACGGTCACACGAAGTTTGTTGTGCCTAACCTTCGTTATTTCGGTCACGGCAGAGAATCGCTTTGTCAGATCATCAGATATCTGAACAACATTCAAGGGTTTGTTTTTGGGCTGAAAATAGACAACCCATGGGCCAGTCGAGTCATTCGGGTAGGCCCGCAATCTGGAGCTTTTCTCAGCCTGCCCATTGTCAGACTGAGACGACGAACCATGGATGACATCGTCATTTTTCTGAGATGAATGGTCATCCATGTCGTCTTCTGACAAAACATCCATTTTGTTCAACTAGTGGGAGCGCAAAACGCTCTCCCACTGAACGCACAGACACAATACACAGAAACACTACAAACACAGAAATAGAAAATGAAAATTTAACTAATGGGGGAGGAAAAGAAACAAAAAAAAAACAAAAAGTTATCTGATAATTCTATACTACTACCACCGAGCGTTATATGTGTAGGCGTTTACGCAGATGGCTGGAAGCAAGGTTGCAAAGACTCATTTCAGCTTAAATAATGTTTTTCGGAATAATAAAACCAAAAGATGGTATTATGGCATGTTTTACTTGTAACTTACAAGAAGAGGTTACAAAGTATGCGTTGGAAACATAAAACCTGTAAATTTTGCTTTCTATGAGTCACAATCAGCGATTTGCTGATCGCTGAGTGAGTGAGTGAGTTTGTGAAAAATCGCTGATTGTGACTCTCATGGAGTGAAATAAACAGGTTTAATATGTCAAACACATTCTTTGCAACCTCTTCTTGTATCCTACCAATTCAAAATTTGATCATGGCATCTAATTATTTCATAATTTAGAAAAACATTGTTTTAGCTGAAATGAGTCTTTGCAACCTTGGCTGGAAGAGACGCGCTGCGTGGATGACCTTCGTTGTGGTGCACTTGATCGAGGCTCGGTACTCAGCGCACACAGGCGCACGATGATTGATGAACGATGTAGATGTAGAAACGGGTGCTCACACTCGATGATGATGATACGTGAGCGGGTATGCGTGAGCGCGTATGCGTGACCACGCAACGATGATGCCCAAATTGGTTTGCGAATTACCAATAGCACGGATTAATCGATCCGAAAATGACACTTTCTACTACAAAAAAAAAAACTCACTTTTCGATCAATTTACCGGGAACTATGCCAGGAGTCACTTAGTGAGAAAAAAAACTTATAATTTATATCAAGCGAATACCGAGAAAACTTCTAAAACAACGGAGCGCGTGAACGTGAGATGGATTGGTATATAATAAAAGTTTTTGTAATTTAATCCGGAAAACCCGGGATTTTCAAATTCACTGGCCACTCAAGTTTAGTAATCGGCTTATGTTGTTGAGTGTGTAAAAAGTTAGAGCTATTGTAGAAAAAAATGCCTAAAAAGTATTCATTTTTACTCATTTGTGGTCATAAACGAGATCTTTCATATACTACTAATTTTACTAAAATCCGTTCACTACGAAAAAAGTTAAAAATCGCGCGTTTTAAAATTACTCAAACTTCATTTTTAAGAACCCAGATAAAAAATAAGGGCTTTGCAAAAGTATCTCAGCTTATGAAATTTAATAAATAAGTTTAAAGATACTTTTCAAGAAACTCCAGGGATAATTTCAAGGGAATTCAGAGAACAATTCCAAGAGAAGAATTGTTAGGAAAACTTGAACTGAAATCTGAGGATTCATTTCAAGTTAGTTTTGTTGAACTCCAGATGAAACGTAAGAAGAATTCCAAGGTATAATGCTGATTAGCATTCAAAGGATATTTCAACATAATTCTCGCTTCTTTTTTCAAATAGACCAATGTAACATATCCACCATTTTCAGAAAATCGAAGTTGAAGTTCGTCAGATTATTAATTTAACTGTTTAGAAACAAAATAATTTTGCAATGCTATTTTTAATGTAGTCAGTGAAAAATATCGTTTAAAATTCAGTAGAAACGGTAAAATCATAGTTTTACTTTGAATTTTATGCTACAGTATAGAAAAACCCACATAGGACGTTTTGACTAGTCAAGTTGTACATCGGACATGTTACATTGGACGTTTTGTTCTACATGATACTAGATTCCCTTTCACAGACTTCAGAGTAGAGAGTGAACTTAGATTGGCCCCGCCTTTAGAAAATGAGCACCACATCATGTTAGGCAGTCCGAATGACCGAAGTAATAATCATGTACACATCATTTCAAACTATACATTGGACAATTTTTGACCTATGATTATCTTAAATAAATGAAAGTGTATTTGGATGGGTATTTTTGTATCACATACAATGATAGAAGAGCAATAGTTTGTATCGCTTAACTCGATTTGTTTACATTTGTTACTTAGGAGCTTTTGAAAAGTGACGCGAGAATTCTGTGAATTCCAAAATAATTCCAAAGAGAGTTCTGTCTAAGGAATTTTTAAGGAGAATTCCAAGAGAAGAAAGAGAATCCAAAGGGAATTTTGGAAAGAATTCAATGAACATTTTGAGGTCCAGTACGATTACTCCGATTATACCGGCTCTGCCAAGAAAGTTCTAAACTATACCGATAAACCAATAAATAGTTGTTCAACCACCAGAAAAGTTTTCAAAAATCTATCCACTCAAACTGTTTCAAAGAAATGTCCATTCAGGTGTACGCTCAATTTTGCGATACACTGTATGTGTTTGAGCTTTTAGGCCCTGTACGCTTACAACTATCGAGAGGTCGGAGTAGATAATGATGCATTATTTCATAAACTTTTAAGGATGGCAGAAAGGTCTGATCCTTGATGCCAAACAGCTGTTAAGGAAAGTTATATTAGCGGGCATTTTTGCAATTAGTTCATATGGACAAATATGAGTTTGTATTCTTCAGGTGCTGCTACATCCGGTACCTTGTGTACTCGCGCAGCTAGATTACTGGTATTTTATGTAGATTGTTGCAACAAATCCTTGGAACCTGTGGGACTAAGTCTCTCATGTATAAGCGTAGAATTCAGTACCAAACCGTATCTATATTGTTATCTAAACCCAAACCCCGCGATATATTGCAAACGGCTATAAGTAAGTAGACTAACACTTGCAATCCATCGAGTCGGCACCGTACGTTTGTCCACACGTGCACCCCTCAAGATCGGCTTACGAGTTGTAAGCCGTTCTTCAACACCGGTAAGTCCTTGATCCACTTATTCTCTCTATTTCGATTGATTGGATTGATTTAACCAAAAAAAAACCCATCGGAGAACCACACGCAAACATACTTCGTCGTCTCAATTGGGAACCAGTACCAGTACCCTACCCAAAACTAAGAAGCTCTCAAGAAAACACGTTGCAAGCTCTCGTTCGTCTCTCGTAAAGAACAAAAATTAGTAATCCTACTCTCTTCTTCCTAGGCCAGCAAATAACCATTTTTAAATGTATTCTTTCTCTCGGGTTTCTGCACATCTGGTGGAAACTCTGTTTTTCTTTATCGTTTCTCTCTCGCCAATATCTAGGTCATCAGCGATACGCACAGCTCGTCACCCCGAAGCACGGCGGCGGATCAGTACAACAAGCCAGCTACGACGTCGCGTCGCCGGAAGAGCCGTTCCCGTTCGCCCCGTGACCGCCGTGATCGGGACCGTACCCGTCGCCGGACTCGGTCGAGATCACGTTCCCGGAGCCGAAGCCGGTCGCACTCACGAGGACGTGGCCGTGGAGGTCGTGCATCGTCCCGGGATCGGGAACGCGAGCGCACCACCCAGAAGGACAAGGAACGCGATAAGGAGCGCGAGAGGGAACGTAAGAAGCGAGGACTGCCGGAGATTAAGAAGGAACACCTCAGTGGTAAGATTATGAGTGCTGCCTGGACGTCTGTGCGTGTGTTTGTCCTTCTCATTCATCCGAAATGAAGAAAACAGGATAGACACACACATGCACAAGCGTCGTGCAGAAGCGATCGTTCCAATTTGAAAGAAAAGAGTAGTGATTACGATTGTTGTTTGCAACGTGTTTTCCGAGCGAGACGAGAGAAGACGGCTTACTAACGAGAGATTTCCGTGTTCTTTCTACCAACTGCAGTGTGCAGTACGACTCTGTGGGTTGGCCACCTGTCCAAGCTGGTCCAACAAGAGGAGCTATCCGATACGTTCGGCAAGTATGGTGACATTGTTAGTATCGATCTGATTCCACCACGTGGGTGCGCATTTATCGTGATGAACCGGCGCCAGGATGCCTACAAGAGCATGCAAAGCTTGAAGAATCACAAAATGCATGGGCGGACCATAACCATTTCTTGGGCCACCGGAAAGGGCGTCAAGAGCAAGGAATGGAAGGATTACTGGGACATTGATTTAGGTACGAGCGCTGTCTGAGAAAGCTTTCCCCCCTCTAGTCTAACACATTACTACGGTTACCCCAACACAGGTTGCAGCTACATCCCGTGGAACAAGCTTACTCATAATACCGATATGGAAAGCTTGGAAGAGGGCGGCATGTTCGATGAGGATACGATGCCCCTGTGGATGAAGGACAAGATTATCAATGCTTCCAAGAAGAAGGACGATGATCCGGCTGGCTTGATCAATCCGCTGTACGCGGTCGACACGAGCCAACCACCGCCGACGGCTGCAATGTTAGCCGGAATCAGCTTGCCAACGTTCCCCATGGCGGCAGTTCCTAGGTAAGTGTACCCCAATACACATGCCAAAAATTATAAAACAATTGCCCCTTTTCTTTCAGGCTGCCCATAATGGGTCTCCCGATCGTTTCCGGTTTGGGTATCAACGTTCCACCACCGAACCTCATGATGGCCGGTGGAATGAACAATCCTCCACCGCTTCCAATTTCCGGCTTTGGTGTTCTGCCACCTCCGCCACCTTCGCAGGTGGCGCCGCCGCACGTTGCCGGTGTTGGTGACGAAATGGACATCGAAATGGAAGATGAAAATTCGAACCAAAGTCATGGAGCTCACCCCCCCGGTGGCGGTGGTGTTGCAATGCCACCGTCCAATCCGGCGGCCTTCTTCAACCAACCACCTCCGCCGCTGATGCCACCGAATTCGCTTCCATTCAATCGAAACCAACAGGATAATGGAGGTGATCGTGGCGGTTTCAATCAAAATGATAACCCGGATCAGCAGGATCAGGATCGCAGAAATCGAGGTGATTTCGATCGCAGGGGAGGTGGTAGAGATAGGGATCGTGGAGGTCGTGGAGATAGAAGTGATCGGGGCGATCGTGCCGGTCGTGAATTTGAACGAGATGGTCGCGGAAGGAGAAATTTCAAAGACAATGAAGGAGGCGATAGGCCCGAACGACCGAGTCGTTGGGGAAGTCACGATCGGAGCGTTAGCCGCGGCGGTGGGGATCGTAGCGGCAGTGATAGCGGCCGTGATGATAGGCCACTATCGGAAAGGCTGCGGGAATTGGCTGGAGCAGACTTTACCCAGAGAAGCGGAGAAGGCAACGAGGGGCCGCAGTTTGGCGGTGGAAGAAACTTTAGAGGCGGCCGCAACATGAATGAAGGAGATGGTAAGTTTGACGCAGCGGTTGGTCACGGGGGAATTAATGAATTAATGATCTTTGTATTTAGCAGAGTTCAACAATCAGGGAGGCGATGAGTTTGGCGGTGGTCGCCGCGGAAACTTCCAGCAAGGTGGTCGGTTCAATAACAATAATAACCCACGCGGGGGGCGATTTAATAACAACCGTGGCGCCGGTGGATTTATGCAGAATCGCCAACAGGGTGGCCCAGGTTAGTGCGAAGATGATAGTAACGTGTGTTTGCGCTTGGTCATTGACGAATTCGTTTTACGACGAGGCTAGAATCGGAAGGCGAAATATGGTCTTTTAGAACCATACTTTCCACACAAAAATCACAAATATTGGTGGTGTTTTCGTAGAATTATAGGCAAAAGTGTGTTTCGGGATATCAGACTTTTGATGTTATCAGGAAGCATGAATTACCTATAATGGGGCAAACGTTCGAGTTGTGTCCCAACAATCATAAATGAACCAGAATTATTGCATTAGAAAACACTATTTTTGAGTGGATTACGTTGTTCCCTCAGACCCGTTTATTTTGATTTAAACATTTATCTTTGTTGAGGATGTTTACTATCAATAGTGTTTATTGCAATGTTTATTTGGCAAACCTTTAAGATACACTTCTTTTATTACTTTACAATTTAATTTAAGGAGCAAATTTTGACTGTTGATCCTAATACTTTATCTTTCGAACGAGACGTAAGCCTTGGTGTTGGATTTTTTGACAACCATTTCGAGTGAATTTGCACACGGCAAATGAGAACGACCCAAATTTGAGTTTAGTTTACTCATAATCGCCAAAAGTTCAGGAACTCAGTAATGAGTAAATTTTCCTCATGTTTTTCTGTTGAACACTAATTCAAAAATGTGCCGGAAAATGAGGAATTTTTTTTTTATCTAGTTCGTTTATTTGGAAGGCTCAATCGCGTTAGCTTTACGGAGCCGATAATTCATTGTTCGCTGTGTGTAACAAAATTCACTTAATTCTATGTCTAGTAGGAGTTGGGCCGATTACTCGCGGCTTACTCGAGGTTAGAAGGGTACATTTTCGAAGGATAGGATCAGGGGAGGAGCTTGGGGTAGGGTTTCGTTGTCTCATCAGAGCGTTGTCGCCAGTATGAACGGTAGTGCTGTTCTAGCTTCGTCCGGAGTTCGACCGGCTATGGTGGGTGACCAGTGGGACGATGAGACTCATCGAGACGGGGGGACAAGAGGAAAATTTTAATCAGTCTAGGAGTAGTAGCGATAGATTGAGTAAATAAAATCTTTACTTTTCTTTTATTCGAGAATTTGTTTCTGGACAAACCTGGAAAAACATGAGGCGAATTTACTCATCGTTGAGTTCCTGCACTTTATGCGATTTATGAGTAAGCTAAACTCAAATTTGGGTCGTTCTCATTCGCCGTGCACCACTCAGTGAAAGAGCATTTTCAATCGTGCAGTACACGACGAATGAGAACGACCCAAATTTGAGTTTAGTTCACTCATAATCGCCAAAAGTGCAGGAACTCAGCGATGAGTAAATTTGCCTCATGTTTTCCCAGGTTTTTCCAGAATTTTCCAGGGAAAAATTTCCGAATTTGAGAAAAGTAAAGATTGGATTCACTCGGTCTATTGATACTACTCCGAGACTGAATAAAATTTTCGTCAATTTCCTCATTTTCCGGCAGATTTTTTAGGTTGTCCACAGGAAACCATGAGACAAATTTTACTCATCGCTGAGTACCTGCACTTTTGGCGATTATGAGTGAACTAAACTCAAATTTGGGTCGTTTTCATTCGCCGTGTACATTTCATTCTTTTTGTGCTGGAGACAGTCTTGTAAGCGGTCATCGTAGTCGACGCATTTTCTGTGATATAATTGACTGCCTTTGCAATACAAGCTATCAAATTACAGTACCAAACTAAAATGTCATATCCAGAACAACATATGAAAAGGGCATACAAGCTTTTTGTAAACAAACCTTCTTATGCCCTTTTCTCGCCACCCATATGACACCAACGCAAACCTTTAACATCACCGGGTAGGGGACACTTTCCCCTTCCCGATGATATTGCTGGTTTACGTGGGCGACCCTCGGTTGGTGAGAAAAGGGCCTACAAAGGTTTGTTTACAAAAAGCTTGTATGTCCTTTTCACATGTTGTTCTGGATATGACAGAGCTCTGCACGCTAACTTGAAAGTACTCATTAATGAGTAAAAAAAGACCCATTTTGAAGAAAAGTGGCTTAACTCATTAATGATTAAACAATTTTACCCATTAATGAGTATCTGTTACCCATTAATGATTAACAATTACTCATTAATGGGTAACAGATACTCATTAATGGGTAAAAAATTTACTCATTTAATGAGTTAAGCCACTTTTCTTCAAAATGGGTCTTTTTCAACCATTAATGGGTACTTTCAAGTTAGCGTGTGTCAAACGACACTGTCACCGAAGACTGTCACGAATGTATGTATTTTAGTTTTTCCTATGATAAGAGCTGCTGATGTTGTGCTGGTGTGAATTATGAAAATAGCAAGCAACAATGTCTTAGTAATAACATTTCTGATCAGAAGTGGTTTAATTTGCACTAAATTGAGGAATTGGGCCTTATTACGGGTGTCACTACACGGTGATAATGAAGTGATACTCAGAATAAGAGCCGTGATTGCCGTACAAATCAAATGGTAATCACTTCATCGTGACGAAAAGTGACAAGTTTTCACCGTGAAGTGACATCCGTAATAAGCCCCATTGTCATATCTCATATCTCGATGAACATTTCAAATGGTCCTATCTGCTTTGAACGATTCTCTTCATCGACTTTCTCTTTTGATAACCACTGCTAAGCAAACAGATTTCGCGCTAATTTTACCACATAGTTTCATGAAGGAGGTTCTTATCTTATCTAGCATTCAAAACGCCAAATACAAAAGGGAAAGGTTGCAGCTGAATTTATGATAAGACTTTCGATCTAATTTTCGTCCTACTAAGCACAACCCGGGTTTTACCTCTCTTTTTTGAACGGGTTTGAACAAAAAATGGAATATTTCTGTCAAATTCTAAATTTATTAACCTTTCCATATTTTTGGATTGGATTTGATAAAGAGTCACAAATTGTTGAGGTATTGTTTAAAATCTAATACTGCTTCTTGATTCTAAATCCGTCCTACAAGCGCATTGAAACGCCATTAGATTTTCTTCGTCCCACGGATAAACGTAGAAAAATGGAATTCGCTAGGAGCGCTTTCTTTTGTTTTGAGAACAATGAGCGTAAATATTCATGCGCTCTAATAGGATTTATGTTGTAGCTAATGAACTAACGCATCGGACAAAAAACATCTTATTGATTTGTGCACGGTGAAATCATTGATATTATTGATCTTTTCTGATCGATATAACGGAAATAGGCGATTACGACGAAGTGCGCTCTACCCTAGTTATTTTATTATTTTTCTTTTTGATCGAATGTTGTTATACCGTTTGTGTTGTGTAAAAGAGACGACGGTAGAGCATGAGACTACGAATACAAACTGTCTGACGAGCACGTTGAGCACTACAACGAAGCGAGTAAAGTAAAAACGTCAACCGTTTGGCTTGAGAGTTGCCGCTCCAACGGTGTTAATGGGGTGTTTACATCTGTGCGGATTTGCTAACGCTAGTGTACTAGCCAACTAGCACGCTGATACCCTGTTTACATTGCTAGCAGCTGGCTCATTACTAGAAATACTCAGAGGGAGAGATGGGCGGAGAAAACAAAATACAATTCGGCAGCAGGGATTTGTATCTAAATTATCTTGCAACCCTTGCTAAAGCTTAGCATTTCACATGACTTTTACTTTTGATTCGATTTACGTGCAAATTAATAATTGATTTCATCGCAATATTTTGCACATTGGTGCCATTAATTAACAAACTAAGATCAATTAATCAATAGAGTTAGAATATTGCTTTTGATTCCAAAAACTAGTTGTATTTGAGAAGCACACGAAACATAAAGAGGTGATTAAATTTCTGTTCGATTGCAATACTCTCAAATTTAATCTAGTAAGAATAAGAAATCCTCGGAAAAATTCTAATGGGAATGGTCGTTTGACTCAGATTTTGACAGTTCATTTGGCTCAAAACATTCTCTCCGCCCATCTCTCCTTCTAGTATTTCTAGTGTAAACACCCCATAAGTCTCAGTATCTTTCACTTTTGCTTCTCTGAGTAGCACTAAAAGGGTGTATTCGATAAAAATGGCACACACATGTTTACTCACCAAACTAGATGATGATGATAGTGATGATCAGGCATCAAACTTATCTGATAAATGGTGATAATATCATCTATCAGATAGAGACCTATCACAGTGATAGGTTTCTATTTGGTAGATTATCTCTCAGTCTATCATGATACAACCCCTATTCCATCTCTGATACTATCATGATAGAAAAAAAATGATAGATAGAATCAATGATGGGATAGGAGAGATAGAAACAATATAATTTTCCATTGCAATCATGATAAATAGTCCTTCTGATAGTTGAACTATCACATGATAGAGATGGGGATTCTATCTGTATCAATGATAGTTCGAAATTATAAATTTTTTACTGAACAACGGACAATTCACCTCCCAAATGGTCAACATAAAAAACATTCCAATCTGAATTAGTATTTATATTTCGGACCGGGGACGAAGTGTAGATGCCGGAAATTGATGTCTGTCCTTACAGTATGGATATTTTAAGAACGAAGATGACGTGTAAATACCGGACACAATGTTCGCCATCATTTTTAAATCCAAGGTGGCGGCTTCCTGTTACATTATAATTGATAAATATTGTTGAATACCCTTCAATATGGGTATTTTTGGAATCGAGATGACGTCTAGAGACCGAAAATCGATGTCCGATGCTATTTTGAAATCCAAGATGGCGGAATCCGGGTATAAATAATCTGGGAAACATTGTCAAATACGCTTCAATATGGGTATTTTTACAATCGTGTTGGTCTAGAGACCAGAAATCGATGTCCAACTTCATTTTGAAATCCAAGATGGCGGCTTCATGGTATAAACAATCTGAGTGAAATTGTCAAATACACTTCAATATCGGTATTTTTGGAATCGGGCGACGTCTAGAGACCAGACGTCGATGTCCGACGCCATTTTAAAATCCAAGATGGCGGCTCCTGGTATAAACAATGTGGGAAACATTGTCAAATACGGTCTCTAGACGTCACCAAGATTCCAAAAATACCAACATTGAAGGGTATTTGACTATGATCTCTAGATTTTGTACCGTATGTGTGATAATGTTTGCACCATTAAGCAATGTCAAAATTAAAAAAAATCTCAAAAATTTCGTTTTCGATTTTTTTTTATTTATTCAAAGGGGGAATGTTTCTCAGAGTTTTAAACTATGTTAATCATCGATCGAGTTTCCACTTGCTTCAATTACGGCCTCCACAGGCTTCCGGAATGCACGGCAGGTTCTAATAATGTAGTCTGGATCCATTTCTCTCTAGGTGCGTGTCAATGTTTGTCTGAGGCTTGCTGTACTTGGGTGGCGTTTAGAACAGGCCTTGGTCTTCATGACGCGCCATATTGAGTAATCCAGCGGATTAAGATCGGGGCTGGAAGGCGGCCACATATCCTTCGCCCAGAACGGAAGCTGTTCCTGCAACCACAAGTGCGGTTCGAGGTGTAGCACGGAGCCCCATCTTGTTGAAATACAACATTTGGCTTCGGACCGTACTGTTCTTTGATCCACGGAAGAACATACTTACCTAAAATCCCGATGTAGACCTCCGTGTTGACCTTGTCGCCTTCTGGAATAAACACCGGGTCTATTTTTTTTGCCATCGGAAGCCACCAATCCAAACACCATAACGCTAGCAGGATGCTTGGTCAGATACACGTTCTTGTGCTCGTCGGCCTCGTCTTTTACCGGAAGAGAACTAATATACCGGTCGGTTCTGGAATTTGATACGGGATCGATGGTAAACATGCTCTCGTAGGTGAACAGGATTATCGGATTTTTTCGCTTAATGAAGTTCAAGATTTTCTTGCATCGTTAAACTCGTAGCTCTCAGATGCGGTTGGTAATCATGTGAGTTTTTTTTCCGTGCCCTCGACTTCGCCCCGCAATCTTCCTTTACGATCTTCCGTGCCGTAAAGTCACTGAATCCTTGTTCCTTTGCCATTTTCCTTATTGAACGCACTGGATTCACCCGAATCTGCCTTTTGATAGCAGCGATAACCCTCGGAACCCGAGCTGACCTCGGACGACCTGTGGCCACCTTCGCGGATAGTTGTCCTTTTTTCTCGGTCTAAAACCCTTTTGACGGTTCACCGGGACACTCCCACGGCGATTGAAATGCCTTTTTGCGACATTTGCGCGTGGGACAAATCACGAATACGCTGCCACTTCGTCATGGTCCAACTGTCAAACTAAGTAAATCATTTTTTAACACAGCCTGCTACGGTATGAGCTATAGGTTACGTGCATGCGAAGAAAACCAAGGCATTGTATGCACACACTGAAAAAAGTTTTCATGTAGTTTCCATTGGGAACGCACATGATATTTTTCTAATAACAAATTTAATGATTTTTATCTGAAATTCACATAACATTCACATGATCGCATGAAATCTATGTGATAAATCACATAAGCTTCATTGGACACATAAGGTTCATGTAATTTCGTGGTGCGATTCCCAATTATGAGATCACATGAAAGTTATGTGAAATTCTAATGGTTATTTTCCATCGGAAATGTGATTTATTTTTTGAGTGCAGGTGAAACGGGAACCTTATTTGTACGATGGTGCAACCATTATCACGCATACGGTATGTTACCGTTATCATCGAACTTCTTCTTCAAAATCCACTTGCTTCCGATGGCCTTCCTGTCAGCGGCGAGTCTGACTACTTCCCAAGTGGCATTCTCTCGAAGTGACTCGATCTCCAGGGAAAAAGAAAGACAACTGTACTTGTCGAGTGACTGATGCAAACTGATTTTATTGAAATCAAATTATTATCTAGACTACTGTGATTGGACCCTTCAGTCGAGTTGCTTCAGATTTCTCCTTCATTTATCAACGTTTCAATTTTATTCTAACGTAAACATAATATTATCACCCATATGCTCGTACACACCCGAAACCCCCCAACAAACGATTTGAGCTTTTTAAAAGCTGAATAAGCCATTTTTTAGCTGAAGAAGCAAATGTTTGCCCGAATAAGCTTTTATTCAGCTTTCAATGTTTGTTGGGCCATCCCCACACAACATCGAATAAAAAGATTTATGTATGGTAAACACGTCCGGACATTAACGAGAATATGGGTTTACATCTTCACTATCGCAACTACGTAGTTAAGGGATGTTAGATCAGGCCAAAACAGAGTTGATTCTTTGTGCTTCCTTATGAATGGCAAGAGACACTTCTTAAGGCACTCTTCCATGTAAATCGCACCGTTGATTGTTCCGGAAGTGATGAAGGAGGCGCCTCTTTTACCACATCCGCAAATCGCCTGCCAGATTAGGAACTTCTTCTTGCAAATTTCTACTACTCCCCCTTCAGATAACGACTTGAGTGCGGTACAATCTACACATCGTTGGTACATGAGCAAATCGGCGATCATCTCTTTTTGCCAGTGGTGGCGGGGGGACACCCCTCACCATTCTTCTCCAACTGGAGAGTTTGCTAAAGAGAGATGATCAACCCGATTCGTACCTTCCTCAAAGTTGTCCTTGCTCGCTTTCTACTCTATAACGAAACTATCAATTCTATACTTTCATCTCCTCATCTATCGTATAAAATGACCACTACTAACATCAGAGCCTAAGCACGAGTTAAATTTAACTCAGCAAATGGTTCACAGCCTAAGTCTGTTATTCGACGCTTAACATCTTCTTAATTCTTGAAATTCTTGAGTAGCAAGGTAGTAAACTACATCAACAACCCTAGTGGCCCGAGGTAGACAACCGTTCCGTGAAGTAAGAGATGTATTGGGAATCCGTGATCTTCCCTACATGCAGGCGATCTACGAATTCCTTTGTTTGTCTGATGTTAGAGTTTGATGTGACCATCCTCTCCTTTCCAAACAATTTCCAGCCATTGTGTCTCAGTCTTATTATCCTCCTGTTTCTGTACTACTTGCCCCTGCCCAGCCAGGATTAGGTCAACCGCCCGAGAGTAGTATCTGAAGAAGGCTTCAGAAACCAGTTTCCTACCTAGCTCTTTCCAATCGAAATCGTTACCTCGAGCCCGCCACGTGTAATTGGTACCCAATACTAACCTAGAACTACCCAACTAACAATTTTAGCTGCAGATAAGCTTATACAGCCAAAATTTGCCTTCTGCAGCTAATTTTTGCTTGTATAAGCTGATCGGCAGCTAAAATTGTTTGTTGGGTACTGCTGTTTAAAATGTAAATTCAAACATTACTGGTTTTTGGCTCCGCAAAGTGTCACACACGACTGAGCCTAGTAAATAAACGAACTAGTTAAAAAAAACGTTCGTACTTGATCACTTGGATAGACGATTTATGTTTTGTGACACCTCAATTCAAATGCATTTTTGTTTGAAAAGCAAACGATGTCCATCGTGGATACTTTGGGAGTACATATGGACTTTTTTTTATCTCCCGGACAAGTTCCTTCAGAATCGGTTCTGGATCAAGTTCAGTAGAGGAAAAAAATGATGCAATAAGGCATATTATTATCTCACACGAATTGTATCGAATTGGGTTGATCATCTCCTTTATCAAACTCCCTGGCATGGTACGATCGAAAACCGATCCCAGGATTCTTTTGAACTGCCCTAATGATCTTCACTCGTAATTTCTAGTCATATGTTCCACTTCTAGCTTTGTTTCTGAGTGACATTTGCTCATATATGAATGACATTTACTCATATTTAAGTAAAAGTCTATCTACGTTTTTGCGAACTTGAGTTAACAGACCTTAAATATGAGTTAGATGTCGTAATACTGAGTTATGCCTTTGATCGTAAAGCGTATTCGCAATAGATAACTGAAAGAATTGTATGCTTTAATTTATTGACTATTACCTTCCGTTTCTCTTTCCCTCAAACCATATTTTACCATGCGCTTTCAGAAGGTGGTGACATGCAAGCGATGAACATCATGTCGCTGCTCAATATAGACCCATTCTTCGGGAACAACAACAACAACAATCCCAACCCCAACCCCAACACCAACAACGACCAGGCTGTTGGAGATAACGATCAACAGCAGCGCTTCTTCGATCGTGGTGGCGACGGAGGCAACTTCAACAACAATCGTCGTCCGAACAATTGGAACGATGGTGGCGGCGATGCAGGGAATCGTGGTGGTAATCGCGGTAATCGCGGGGGTCGTGGCAATTGGAATAACAATGATGGTGGTGATGGCGACGGAGGTGGCCGTGGCGGACGCTTCGGTGCAAGGCGCAATGATCAGAGAAATCCGAGAAACAATGATTTTGGTGGAGATCAAGATGATCAGCAGCAACAGAATCAACAGCCGCAGTCGCAGCCGCAGCCGCAGCCAAAGCAACAGCAGCAGCGCAATGAACAACCACAGCAGCAGCAGGGTGGTAGAGGAGGCGGAGGTGGAGGCGGACTGCGATGGGATCAAAATGATGAAAACTGGGATGATGAAGTTCCGGTGGTGAAGAAACGTAATCCGGATCCACCGAAGGAGAATAAGCAGAAGAAGCCGCAGGAAAAGCCACAGGAGGAAAAACAGAGCGGTGGCGGTAATGAGCGTGGTCCACCGAAGGAAAAGTCCGAAGCGCGACTTGATGACGGTGGAGAATGGGAACCGCGGGAGGAACGAAGCGAAGGTGGTAAAAAGCAAGGCGGCGGTGGAACTCCACTGTTTGATGAGATGCATTCCGGAGAACAGCAACAGCAGCAACATAAAGAACAGCAACAGGATTCGATGAGAAATCCCAGTCCTCCTCCTCCTCCTCCAGCACGGGAACCGGAATCGAAACCGGAACCGGAACCGAAGCCGGAACTGAAATTTGAAGCGAAATGGGAACCGAAACCGGAATCGAAACCGGAACCGAAGCCGGAATCGAAACCGGAACCGAAGCCGGAATCGAAACCGGAACCGAAACCGGATCCGAAGCCGGAACCGATACCGGAATCGAAACCGGAACCGAAACCGGAGCCAAGACAACCTTCTCCGGAACAGCATCGACCGCAGTTGTACTCGCCGTCTCCTCCACCAGCTGTTGTGGCTCCTGCCCCTGAACCGGTGTTTAAAGCCCCTGCTCCAGAACCGGTATTTGAAGCACCTGCTCCAAAACCGGAACCGGCACCAGCCCCAGTTATAGCTGCAGCTCCCACCCCAGCACCGGAACCAGCTGCTCCAGTTTCGGAACCTCCACAACAAATGGAAGCACCGCCAGCAGCAGCAGCAGCAGCAGCTTCAACAGATGCATCTGCACCTCCTGCCGAGGATGCTTAAATACTTGCTACATCAACATTCTAGTGCATATATTATGAAATTATCACTTTTAGGACGGTTTAAACATCAAACCTTCCCATTGTTTGTAAACATTGAGCTAACTCTATGAAGTATGAGAAGGTTTATTATTTTTCTTTAACGAATTATTTCGTTTACCAGTTGGTTTGTGCTAAGCAAAAGGCATGGATCAAAAATCAGTTTTAGGTTTCTAAATCCGGATTTTTAATATATTTAAACTCGAATGTAACCATACACCGGTTCTTACCTTTTGTTGTTTGATTAAGAAATCGGTGCCAACATTTCAAAAGAGCGAAATTACTTTTGTAGACAATGGCTATTCTAGTTGAGGAATGTTTCCTCTACCAGTTGGTACCGTTAATTTGCATGAGTGAGAAATCGACGGTTGAAGTCATTGTTTACAAAAGCAGTTTCGCCCTAATGAAACGTTGGCACGGAAATGTCTTCTTTTCTCCCATGAAGAGGGATTGACCCCGTTTACCAACTGTAGCAGCGATCGGAAGAGAATGGTTTAAATTCGCTGCTATTTACAACTTACATAATAAAATTGTCAAAAGAACGTAAACAAATAAGCAAAAACAAATCTTAAACAAAAACTTTTAAGCATCAAGAAAAACGGCTGTGATATTAATGTACTAAGTGAAGACGACCTTGTAGTTGCGTTTCATCATTTGGTTTCAGTGACAAACAAAAAAAAAACATTAGGAAATATTTATCAATTAGTTACTTAGTATGTGTTTCATAGGTCAGAGCGATTATTTTTTGTAAGAAAATAAATCCTAACGAGATTATGGTAAGAAATTGCTGCTTGTTTATATGAGCCTAGTGAGAAAAGAACAGGATCCGCTGTAAGATAGAATACGGATCTGGAGGATTTGATAAACAAGAAAATGCTGCCGGAAGAAAAGGTAGGTCACTGCAGCAGCGTGGGATCATCGCGGGAGTTGTCCAGCGAGGGAGTAGCGGCGCGCTTGCACTCGAGTTGAGTGGCTTGTGCAAGGTACTGTGGAAATAGCTTTCGTTTACCCTTTACATATATATACTACCTTGTATTTTACTTAGCTAAAATTTATGATTTTTATGTTAAAATGATTGATATTTATGTAGAAAAGCAAACTGCGAGATTGTACAACCGAGAAAGACAAATCGAATCAAATCAGAAAATCGTACTATGCGAAACAAATGATGAAATGGCTCTACCAAGTTGGAAAACGAACGTACGAAATATCACAGATGCATTCTTCTAAATGGTTTGTAAAACTAGTTGACTCTTAACAACGGCATACAATACATACCCTACACAAATTTGATCACTACCACTTAATATCCAACTTCAAAGAACAACTACTACGATGCATTGCAAGAGCAAAGTATAATATATGATATCATAGTGCAGTAAAACAATATTCAATAAATAAACATTTACGTTACTCTAGAGTGGTTGCTAAAAGTCAACCGGAATGGTTTTTATTGACGTTTACCAGTTTGAAAGCCTTTTGCTTCCAGGAGGGACTGGGATTCCATAGAAGCAAAGATCCTCCCGGATCGTATTGCGATTTCCTCTTTGCGTCTGAGACTTTGTGCAGACGTGATATTTTTTGGATTTTGGTCACCACGGACAGCCCCTTGTTCTATATAATGCGTTTTTTTCTTCCAGGCTCATTTGCCGTAGCTTTGCGGAGCCGATATTCATTGTTTAGATTACAAAATTACTTAAAACTAACGTTGGTAAAGCGGGGCCGATTACTCGCGGCTATCTCGAGGTTAGGGGTAACAAATGGATGACAGGGTAGGGATTGAGAAAACAAGGTTTGGAGAGCATGCTCTTGATCTCGAACTAAGCGACATACTCATGAAAAAGACGAACATGTGGGTACACCGACATGACACTAACTACTGAATCCTCAGATCTCTCGTTTTGAAAAACAGATAAATTAATTTCCAATGATCGAGATCTCGGCTCGCCAAGATGTCTCTGACGTGGTCGATCTCGTGATAACCACTACCAGAAGCGCACAAATTGCTGCCTGCGAGCCCGATTCGAAAGAAATGCGAGTCTAACGAGCAGTGATTACATGAGCTCGACATGATACGTATAAAATCACGGCTAATGTCCAATCCTTTGAACCACGACTTGTTCGACACATGTGGGAGAATAGAATGTAACCATCTTCCCAGATCACTCTCATTCATTTTTTGTTGCCAGTTGCAAAGGCGATTTGTCGATCAAAAATATCGCCTTCCATAGCGCCCACTTTAGCCAACAAGTCCGCTTTATCTTTACCCGGAATAGAGCAATGAGATGGGACCCAGACTAAAATGATGGTATAGGAGCAGTTCGGACAGCTTCTTATGATCCAAGATAGTTTCGATTTCCAACAAGCATTGGTTGAAATGGCGATTTCTGCATGCTTAAGCACGCTCAAGTGTGAATGCACTAAAATGAGTCGCTTCATGTAAAAGTGCATCGTTATGCTCTAAATACACGGTTGTCCTGCACTTATACTCAGAGGGCAGGCATGGCAATGCTCTTTGGAGCATCGTTCGTTCTCTTGAATATTAATATTTAAATTTTAAATTTAATTTTAATTAAACATTTTAAATAGTTCAATTGATTTTTCAATTAATCCATCTAAAAATAGATAGACGAAAGCTAGTGACGCCTATTCTGAGCTGCGAGTGATGTGACTCTCCATTTCATTTGCACGGAGAGTCACCTTTTGTTTCTTCACTAGTGACAGCGAGTAACCTCACCTCATTCGCAGCGAGTAACCTCACCATTCACTTATATTTTCGTTTTCGTTTGAACCGTTTTTTTGACGTAGAACTACGTCTTTGTCGACTATACTGGGGTGCAAATCAAAAAATATGTGTGATGAAATAGAGTTAGGTTTTGAACTCGGTTTTGAACGCTTGTAACTTTGTCATTTATAGATAAAATTAAAATCCAAATACGCCAATCGATAGGATATTACTTGCTGAAATAAATGTACAAATGATAATTTTATCACTGTTTTTATGAAATAAGCGTTTTTCCCAAACACAGTCATCATAATCGAGTACCATTTGGTTGTACATCGTTCTGAAAAGATATAAAACAGCGCTGTTGTCGCGCTTCTGCTCATTATCGCTTCGGACGGCGTGGCGCTTGGTCCTACAGTAAGCAGGAGCAAGTCAGTGGTTAAAGGTGATTTGGGTACGGTTCAACTAAGGGGCGGTTCATTAACTAGGAGGGGGTGGGGGGTTGGAGGGAGGTGGCAAGAGTCCCAAAAAATTGTCTACGTAGTTAATGAACAGCCCCTAATACGAAACGCCGAAAAGTTATTTATGCAAAACACAACATGCATGGCGTTTTTGTGTACTATACTGCCGTTATACGCATAAGAGTCCCACGGTGCATAAGGATTGCATAGAACATGTGACAGTTATGCGTATAACGGCAGTATACTGAGGTGCAAATTAACAAAAAATGTGTGACGAAATAGTGTCAGTTCCTATTGTAGTCGATGTCGATGTCAAATTTAGTGTACATTGATCACAGCAAATAACTCAACATTGATCAACCCAAGGTAGTTATATAGGGGAAATTCTGTCAAATCTTAACCATTACATTAAATTCAAATACATTGGGCCTTATTACGGGTGTCACTACACGGTGATAAGCAAGTGATACTCAGAATAAGAGCCGTGATTACCGTACAAATCAAATGGGAATCACTTCACCGTGACGACAAGTGACAACTTTTCACCGTGAAGTGACATCCGTAATAAGCCCCATTATCTTAAGATGAACCGTGGTCTGATTATGCTAATATGAATTGTCGCGAGTTTTGAACCATAACGGAAACATTGAAATACTTGAAAAAGTTAAGATAAAGTATAATAATCAAAAATGCATGACATGCATCAATTTTGCGTAGTTCTACGTCATACTGCGGTCGTGTCTAGGACACAACCCTTTAATTTTTTTCATACAATTGAATAGAAGTTGAAAATGAGCGAAGGGCCATTAATGCGACAGTTTTTGAAGTCAAACGCACATCTTTTGCCTACCCCTTACCAACAATCAATACGAAACTAACGATTTTAAATTGGCTCACTACTTTAGTAGCCTATTGGTCCCAAGCAAACGATTAACGTACCCTATTATAGTGGAAATTCTAGTACTACACAATGTTTGTTTTGATTCGCTATGAAAGTTTGACAGATAAAATGAGGGGTTATTGGTTTTTCCTATGTTTCGAGGGGTGATTCGACAAGCTTGGGACCGAAGATAGTACCAGAGGTGAGCCAAAAAGTTGAGCACGTTTCTTCGGGACCTACTTGTCTTAGAGTTACCTCTATGCCCTTACGATGTACGCGGAGACTTGAAGTATTTCCTGTAGACTTAAAGACATACTTCAAGTCTCCGCGTACATCGTACGGGTTAGGCAAAAGATGTGCGTTTGACTTCAAAAACTGTCGCATTAATGGCCCTTCGCTCATTTTTAACTTCTATTCAATTTTCATACTGCCGTACACTCCAAAAATATGCACGTCCGATCTACGTGAAAACATAGGTAGCTTTCGTCCATACTACTTTTCACTTAACTTCTACGTTAATACAAGGTAGCCAAAATATTCCCATTCTGCGGTCAACGTGAACAGTAAGGTAAATATAACGTTATTTCCACTTAAGTTGGAAGCGGTTATCATGTAATGTTTACGTGATTTTGAAATTATATTTACTGGAAAATACTGTTCATCCTACGTTTACGTTCTGTGGTTTCCAAATCACGTCAACATTACGCCCTAATAAAAATAATCATAAAAGAGAGCTTAACGACGCGTTCGGGGTATCATCCAAACCATTTGTGGAATAGTTAACCCTCGAGTTTACCCATCCGGGATAGAGTTCGTTTATGGTATTTGTTTATTAGGGCGTGCAAATCCATTCCAATTATATTGGAATGGATTTGCACGTAATGTTGACGTGATTTTGAAGTGATGTTTATCGGATCTAACAAAACATACTGTTTTCCATTTTTTCCAACAAACATTTTTTAACATTGTTAGCATTTTTTTATTAAAACGTCAATTATGTCATTGAAACGTTAATACTAACCATTTCGCTTTTCCAACACTTAATTGATCATGACAATTCAGATCTCGGTTCAGATGCAATATCCGTTTGTACTGTTTACTGCCGAGTCAGGCTAAATTGATCTTTGGAAAATCCCCGTAAATTGTATCTTGTAATCCAGCCTCTGAAATCGAAATAAATTTAATTAGCAGTGTATGACGGATTTCAAATAAAGCAAAATAATATATTAATACTTTAAAACAGTTACAGTATGCTGAATCACTTCTTCCACTAATAAAATCGATGCCCCCATATTGTTTCACTTTTTCATACATGTAAATCACGTTAACTCATTTTATGTAAGCACACCACAATCACACAACCGCACATAGAAGTTTGATGTGAAAATGTTGTCACATTTATCATCAGGTCCAGTGAACATGACATGATATATTTATCAAGCGATAGATGACTACCATCCTGTAAACATGAAAGTTGAAGCATTCGAATGAGCTACGTGATTTTTCACGTAGATTGGACGTGTATATATTGTAGAGTGTACATGATTATCCCTTACTTTTTACGTGAAATTCTCTTAGCATCAACGAACATGAAAATCACGTAAATTTTATGAAAATTTAATTTGTCATTGACGTGAGCCACGTGCAAATGATCGAAGTGAAGTGTTACGTGATTTTTCACGTAGCATTAACGTGAAGATTTTTTAGAGTGTACTCTAACGGAACTATCCACCTACCCTCTTCTAAAGATCATTGTCTAGTTAATAAATTATCACACTAAAGCTTCATGTTAGCATTTCCAACCAACTCTGAACATGTCAAAGTTAACTACTTTCTATGGAAAACCTCATCCACAGGTATTACAGGTATACCTCGATATAACGTAACTGTCACTTTTGGCTTCTATTATCGATATCTCGAAATTGACAATTCAATAATACAAATCACTATTACCAATATATGGGGGATTGTTTCATCTGTCCAATGTTGTTATTCTTTTGAATAATTGAATGATCGATTGCGAGAAATCGGCGGTGGAAGTCAAAAATGACAGTTACGTTATATCGAGGCATGTACCCAATCGGTGGAAACTATAACGATTTTAAATTGGCTCACAGCTTGACTAGCCTATTGGTCCCAAGTACATCTATGAGCGTACCCCATTCTAGTGGAAATTCTAGTACTACACTATGTTTGTTTTGATTCGCTATGTATGTTTGACAGACACAACGAGGGGTTCGTGGATTTCCCTATGTTTCGAGTGGTGCATCGATTAGCTTGGGACCCAAGATAGTACCAGAGATGAGCCAAAACGTTGAACTGATCATTCTTGTATGAAATTGGTTCCAAACGTAAACAAACCAACAATCAATACGAAACTAACGATTTGAAATTGGCTCACTACCTGACTAGCCTATTGGTCCCAATCAAACGATTAACGTACCCCATTCTAGTCGAAATTCTAGTACTACACTATGTTTGTTTTGATTCGCTATGAAAGTGGATTTTCCTATGTTTAGAGGGGTGAATCGATTAGCTTGGGACCGAAGATAGTACCAGAGCTGAGCCAAAAAGTTGAGCACGTTTCTTCGGGACCTTCTAGTCTTAAAGTTACCTTTATGAACAAACCCTGTAGGTTTTTTATGGCTTGTTTACGTTTGGAACCAGTTATGCGAGGTAGGCGACGATTGTTCGTATTTGACAGCCACCTCTCACCCTTGATTGGAACAGAGTTGATAATAGAAGAGGAGTTACGCAGAGTGAAGCTTGCAACACTGATGTCGATCAATGATCTAGTAGACAAACTTACTCTTTTGCGTGGGAAGTATTGTTATCGAAACGAAATCACCAAAATAAAATAAAATGCCCATTGATCGACATCAGTGTAGCAAGCTTCACTCTGCGTAACTCTTCTAATATCAACTCTGTTATCAACAATCAATACGAAACTACCGATTTTAAATTAGCTCACCACTTGACTAGCCTACTGGTCTCAAGCAAATCGATTAACGTACCCCATTATAGTCTAAATTCTAGTACTACACTATGTTTGTTTTGATTCGCTATGAAAATTTGTCAGATAAAATGAGGGGTACGTGGATTTTCCTATGATTCGAGGGGCGCATCGATTAGTTTGGGACCGAAGATAGTACCAGAGCTGAGCCAAAAAGTTGAGCACGTTTCTTCGGGACCTTCTGGTCTTAGAGTTACCTCTATGCTGTTATGCTCAACAGGTAGACGGTTTGACAGTTCGATAGGTAGATTTTGGTTTCAGTCTGCGTAACTCTCCTATTATCTGGATTGGAACCGCTTTTGTGGTGACAGTCGTCCATACTTTAATTATAGGACTTTAAGCTCAACGGCCTAGCTAAACCAACCGGTGGAAACTCAATTTTCTCCGATGCAGAAAAGATTGTGTTTTGCTGTGGCTAGCTGCGCGCATGCTGAGTAGATAGAAAGAAGATTGATAAAGATTCTGAAGATTTCTTGCAAAAAGATGATGCACGATGCAAGTAGATGCGACAAATTAAAGAAGATTTTTCGAAGGTTGATTCGCTACTATGTTACCTGACTTATAACGAATATACGTTGTATACGAGGGGGGCGACACATCTAAATCTCAAGTTTAGATGGTCAACAAATCTCACACTAGCGAATCAATCTTCGAACAATCTTCTTTCATTTGTCGCATCTACTTGCATCGCTCATCAATTTTTTGCAGAAAATCTTTAGAATCGTCATCAATCTTCTTTCTATATACTCAACGCGCGCGCAGCTAGCCACAGCAAAACACAATCTTTTTTGCATCGTAGATAGAGTCGTCCCCCTCGGTTGTATACGAGTACCCCGAATACAACGAATAGTTCGTCTAATTTTACATTACAAATGCTATGCAAAATTAGACGAGTCATACGGGGTACTCGTATACAACGTATATTCGGGATATAGATAAAATGAAGGGTTCGTGGATTTTACTATGTTTCGAGAGGTGCATCGATTAGCTTGGGACCGAAGAGAGTACCAGAGCTGAGCCAAAAAGTTGAGCTCGTTGCGTCGGAACCTTCTGGTCTTAGAGTTACCTCTATGGTAGTAGCATAGAGGTAACTCTAAGACTAGTAGGTCCCGAAGAAACGTGCTCAACTTTTTGGCTCAGCTCTGGTACTATCTTCTGTCCCAAGCTAATCGATTCACCCCTCGAAACATAGGAAAATCCGCTAACCCCTCATTTTATCTGTCAAACTTTCATAGCGAATCAAAACAAACATAGTGTAGTACTAGAATGTTGACTAGAATGGGGTACGTAATCAATTTGCTTGGGACCAATAGGCTAGTCAACTAGTGAGCCAATTTAAAATCGTTAGTTTCGTATTGATTGTTGGTAATATAAAAAATCAATACGAAACTAACGATTTTAAATTGGCTCACCACTTTAGTAGCCTATTGGTCCCAAGCAAACGATTAACGTACCCTATTCTAGTTGAAATTCTATTACTACACTATGTTTGTTTTGATTCGCTATGAAAGTTTGACAGATAACATCAGGGGTGTGTGGATTCATGCAGAACATGCAGGGGTGAGTGAAATAGCTTGGGACTGCTTGGGACCGTTGTTCTGGTACTGAGTGAGCCAAAAATAATAATGATTTTCTTCGGGACCCAGTGGTCTTAGAGTTACCTCTATGGTATTAGTGACCATGTCCTGATGTGGCCAATATAGTTCTTGCGATACTCAGTTTGACCACCAATGGATGGCTTTGAATTCTCATGTGATTTGATGTATCGCTTGATGGATTTTGATTTAAAAAGGATTTACCACTTCCCCGGGGATACCCGGAACATGTCCGGGTTGGGCCAACATGGTGCTGGTCACTGATCATGACTCTGATCTTAATTTTGAATTCTCATGTGAATTGATTTATCGCATGGTGGGTTTGGCACGTTTATGAAAAGCTCTGGTCTGATGAAGACCCATACTCACCGGAATATGTTCCAGCCATTGCTCTGCAACCAGCAAAACAAATCCAGAAACATTCAAGAACGTTCTATTGGACCATGGTATCTTTCTACTGTTCAATACTGTGCTAAACTAATGCAGCATCGTCATGGAATTGTGACTGACTTGCGGTTATTTTTCTCATTGACGTTAAATGTAATCGCAAGTCAGTCCCATTCAGATTTTGACCATAAAATAAAAATTTCACGATATATTTTTCAATATTTCATGGTAAACATATGTACATGCATTCTATCACATTGTACGATTATTTTTAAATTTATCCCTCCAAAATAAGTGTCATATTGAACGTCGTTTTCTCATTCCCAGTTTTTTACAGATGGGACTGACTTGCGATTATGGACAGTATTGTTATCGAAACGAAATCACCAAAATAAAATAAAATGCCCATTGATCGACATCAGTGTAGCAAGCTTCACTCTGCGTAACTCTTCTATTATCAACTCTGGATTGGAACAGCTTTTTTTTTTCAATTTTGTGGAGACAGTCGTCCATACTTTAATTAGAGGGCTTTAACCTCAACGACCTAGCCGAACCAACCGGTGGAAACTCAATTTCCTCAAGGGTGACCTTCAGAAACTTACCAGTCATATGTCAAAATTCTTCATTATTGGTGATTTTAATGCAAAACACCGCTCATGGAATAATGCTCAAAGCAATTCCAATGGTAATATTCTGTTTGATGATTGTTCTGCAGGTTATTACACTATTAAATATCCAAACAGCCCAACATGCTTTTCTTCTGCAAGAAATCCCTCCACTATTGATTTGGTCTTAACTGATTCATGTCAACTTTGTAGCCAATTGGTTACCCATGCTGATTTCGGTTCTGATCACCTTCCAGTAACTTTTGAAATATCCCAAGAAATAATTTGTAATCCCAACAGCTCTACTTTCAATTACCATAGAGCTGATTGGGAGCAATATCGAACATTTATGGAATATAACTTCGATCCAAACATTCCTTTGCAAACCAAAGATGAAATTAATTATGCTCTTGAATCTCTGACTACTTCTATAGTTGAAGCAAGAGCTGCCTCAGTACCAAAATGCGAGGTTAAATTCGATTCAATTATAATAGACGACGATCTTCAGCTCTTGATCCGTCTTAAAAATGTCCGTAGGAGACAATATCAAAGAACACGCGATCCTGCCATGAAAGTTATCTGGCAGGATTTTCAAAAACAAATTAAAAAGCGATTATCTGCCCTGAGGAACAAAACTTTTGAAAATAATGTTTCTAAATTAGACCCGAGTTCCAAACCCTTTTGGAAACTCAAAAAAAATTGAAAAAACCTCAAAAGCCAATTCCAGCGCTTGAAGAAGGTGGTAAAATTTTGATCCCAAATTTGGAAAAAGCTCAGAAACTTGCTAAGCAATTCGAGAGTTCCCATAATTTCAGTTTGGGTATTACTAGTCCTAATCAGGTTGCTCGGGATTTTCTGAATATTTTCTCTCGGGAAAACATTTTTGATGATTCCTGGGGGACTGATTTGGACGAAGTAAGGTCTATAACTAAAAAGTTTCATAATATGAAAGCTCCAGGTGATGATGGAATTTTCTATATCCTCATCAAAAAACTCCCAGAGAGTACCTTGATGTTTCCATTTGGCATACTTTCCTGATAAATGAAAAAATGCAAAAGTTGTTCCAATGTTGAAGCCGGATAAAAATCCAGCTGAAACTTCTAGCAACCGTCCAATAAGTTTGCTTTCTTCAAAGAGTAAACTTTTTGAAAGGATAAATTTAAATAGAATCACATCAACACGAACTCAATTTTTGCAGATGAGCAGTTGGACGGATTTCGCCATGGGCGGCATTCAACTACTCATCAACTCTTAAGAGTTACCAATTTAATTCGTTCAAACAAATCTGAAGCTGCTCAACTGAAGCTCTTCTAGACATAGAAAAAGCACTCGACAGTGTTTGGCATGCAGGTTTGATTGCTAAATTGAAAAAGTTTAATTTTCCACTCTATATTATGAAATTAGTTCAAAATTGTGAAGAGCTTTGAGTGGGTTGGTTTATTTCCTTTAAATTCCGTTATAATTGCTTATCTTCTGACAGATACGCGTATTTCGTCTACTACAGACTTCATCAGTGCCAAGTACTCAACACCACTGAAGAATCCATCTTTTATCTACGAGTTATATACTAATCAATAGGTACTAAAAATCAGCAGGTATCCACTGTCATGTCAAAATTTACCTAAACAGGTAGGGGAATTTACGTATTCTCGTCAATCTAAGCAGTGTCCACACTTCTATTAGCATTTTCTCAGCGTCACGCACATATATGACGTGTCTGTTGGTTTACATTCATCTGCTGCTTGCTTCTCTATCCATTTTAATCGACAGAATTCTTCAAAACTGTTTGAAAGCGTTTTTACAACGCTCCAAACTTCTCAGGTGAGTGTGACTATTGTCGGCAGCCTCGTTTTCTTCGGCAACCTTCCCATTAGAACTGCGTGTTAACCAGCTGTTCTATTATCGGCAACTTGAAATCAACCCCATTTTAGAGTACGTATGCTTCATTTGAATAAAAATCTGCCATAACAGGACTGCTCAGACGTACACATACAATCAGATTGAAGCTGAAAGACTAAAGAATCGTTTGGATGCATTCAGGGAAGTGTGTTGATGGGAAAACATAGTGAAATTAACGTTTAAATTTTGGTAGCCGACATTTACCCTACCTAAATTCATTCTCCAACAGGTAGAGGCATGCTACGATGTGTTGTTTAAGTAGCATGCTAAAGAGTCTCGAGTATCCGTTTCCTTGATCTCTATTAAGCAATGTTGATGGATTATGTTTAAATATTTCTAGACTTTCAGCTACGTCTAGTTTCCAAGGCGAAGATACAGTCCGCAGGATATTAATGTTTTCCTTAGTCAAATTGTGTCCCTTTGTAACGATATGTTCTGCAACCTTGGATTTAAATTCATAATGAAGTCCTTTATCCATCTCTTTGTTAGCCCTTTTTACCTCTGCGATGTGTTCCTTAAACCTTGTTTCCAAAGTCCTTTTCGTCTGACCAATGTAGATTTTATTGTAATCTGGACAAGAGATTTTGTAGACTCCGGCTTTCCCTAAGACATTGATTGAATCTTTAGTTGATCCTAACAGCGACTTCAGCTGATTTATCCTACTGCTTAGGGAAAGCCGGAGTCTACAAAATCTCTTGTCCAGATTGCAATAAAATCTACATTGGTCAAACGAAAAGGACTGCAGAAAAGTTTAAATATTTTCTCTTCTTATTTACAAAAAATGGAAGACTTCTCCCAACGCTTCCAAATCTCAACTTATAATATTTCCACATAAGCCTAGAGCTTCCCGTTTGAAACCTAGTAGTAATCACATAGTCACTATGAACGGAGTTCCAAATTCCTGGTCAAACCAAGTGAAATATCATGGATTAGTACTTGACCAAAAATTACTTTTAAAGATCACATTAAGGACATTCAAGCCAAATGTTACAAATTTATAAAATGTTTGTACCCTCTTATAAACAGGAAATCCAAACTTTGCCTGACGAATAAACTTCTAATATTTAAACAAATTTTAGACCGGCCACACAGCAAAAAAAAAAATTTGATATCACGTCAAAGTGGATGCACAACAATCATGTCGAAAATATGGTGTAATATTACTTGCTAAAAAGGACAAAATTATCATTAATACAATGCATGAACTGACATTACGCTGCTTTTACTGCATTTGTTTATTTATGTGGTCATAAAAATTACATGAAATTTTCGACATGATTGTAGCAACAATCAATACGAAACTAACGATTTTAAATTGGCTCACCACTTTAGTAGCCTATTGGTCCCAAGCAAACGATTAACGTACCCTATTCTAGTTGAAATTCTATTACTACACTATGTTTGTTTTGATTCGCTATGAAAGTTTGACATATAACATCAGGGGTGTGTGGATTCATGCAGAACATGCAGGGGTGAGTGAAATAGCTTGGGACTGCTTGGGACCGTTGTTCTGGTACTGAGTGAGCCAAAAATAATAATGATTTTCTTCGGGACCCAGTGGTCTTAGAGTTACCTCTATGATTGTAGTGCATCCACTTTGATGTGATATCAAAATATTTTTTTTGCTGTGCATGCTTTACGCTGGAACGGCGCCGGTGGTGTAGTGGTAAGCGTGATTACCCCTCACCCCAGCAGGTCTGGGTTCAATCCCAGTCGGCGCCGCCGGGATGTTCTGAGGCATAACATCTCTGATCACGCCTTCCTTCGGATGGGAAGTAAAGCCGTTCGTCCCGGGTTCATGAGTTGATGGGTCGATAGGTAGGGTCCAGGTGTGGGAGCTGCCTTCCTGGCACGTCGGTAGCATTGGTGCTCAGCACGGAAAACAAGATCGATGGAAAAAAACAAACCAAAGGAAAAAAAATGCTTTAAGCTGTGCCAATAGGGTCTAGTTGTAGCACTACCAGGAAAAAAGCACTTCAAAGGATTCAGAACAAAGTTCTGCAGATGATTTTGTTGTTGCCTCCCTGGTACAGTACTACCATAGAGGTAACTCTAAGACTAGAAGGTCCCGAAATAACGTGCTCAACTTTTTGGCTCACCTCTGGTACTCTCTTCGGTCCCAAGTTAGTCGAATCACCCCTCGAAACATAGGAAAAACCAATAACCCCTCATTTTATCTGTCAAAGTTTCATAGCGAATCAAAACAAACATTGCGTAGTACTAGAATTTCGACTAGAATGGGATACGTTAATCGTTTGCTTGGGACCAATAGGCTAGTCAAGTAGTGAGCCAATTTTAAATCGTTAGTTTCGTATTGATTGTTGGTACTACCAACAATCAATACGAAACTAACGATTTTAAATTGGCTCACTACTTTAGTAGCCTATTGGTCCCAAGCAAACGATTAACGTACCCTATTCTAGTTGAAATTCTATTACTACACTATGTTTGTTTTGATTCGCTATGAAAGTTTGACAGATAACATCAGGGGTGTGTGGATTCATGCAGAACATGCAGGGGTGAGTGAAATTCAAGAATTTCACGAGAAGAGCAGTTCCACACAGATTCGCAAATCGTTTCGGATCGACCTTTTACGATTATGATGAAACTTTGCACAGTTGTTTGTTATTGCCCAACATGCCATTTTACATATATGGTTCCCTAGTTTTGCACACGACTAAGACTTGAAAAGGGCTTATGCAAAAATGATACGCATCAATATTTACATCAACAGCGGAATAGGATAACAGTAATAATTATAATAATGAACATTAACAATCAGTTATAAATAATTAAAAACGAATTATGGTAATAATATGAATTTGGTTAATAATGATAAAACGGTGATAAATAGACCCTTGGGTTTAAAGAAGAAATTAATAATAAGTATGAATTAATACATATATAATAACAACTAAAAAAAATATTAATCATTTATTATACTGATGAATAATAATAAAAATAATAAATAATGAAACACAGGGGAAAAGGCGCTAATGTTGGCCTAAAGGTTCCTAAGTTGGGCCAACACATAAATTGAGTAGTAGGTCAAATTTTCATTAGCAACCAAAAATATGCATTGACACAGCCACATTAACACGTTCATCAAGATAAAATTGATAAATAGGAGATGTTTAGCGATGGGCCCAATCTTGGAGCCATGGGCCAACATTAGAACCATTTGCCCTAATTAGTGAAAAATAACAATAAACGGTAAAATTTTCGTGCAAATTTGTTGGTAAGGGGTAAGATTTTAATTTAATTTAATAATAATAATATGAAAAATGGTAAATACATAATAATAAAGAAAGAAAAAGTATGAAAAGGGGACAGAGGTTCAGGTGGGGATAATGGGTTTTTGCATGTTGGTGATGTTATTTTCAAAAGATCAATAGTGACGAGAGGTGTGTAATTCGGTCAAAACGGCCCAAGCTGAGGTTTAAAGGAGTGGGGTGAGTAATTCATTTATCACACAGATATTGGTCAAAAGTTTATGTTAAAAAAATGCAGTGAATAACATAAACTTTTATATGACTTGTAGTATTAACATATAATATCAAGTACTCAACACCACTTGGCACTGATGAAGTCTGCAAGTAGTAGACGAAATACGCGTATCTGTCAAAAGATAAGCAATTATAACGGAATTTAAAGGAAATAAACCAACCCACTCAAAGCTCTTCATAAAGGGATTCCGTTAAGAGGTTCGACAAATTTAAAGGATATAATAACAATTTCACATTATAATCTTTAATGACACTATATTCAATTACAATGGGGAAGGGGGGATAAAGGGTATCAGACAAATTGTAGACTGGAGGAGGGAGTCGTGGTTGCCAGGCCCAAATCATGGGAAATAGTTATGCCTTCTTTGATGGAAATCCTTGGATCGATATTATCGAGGGTATAGTTATCTTCTAACAGTCTACAGTGAGTCTGATGCACCCTATTTCGAACAAACCACCAGACGGAAATCTTAATGTGTATTGCATTCTATGTATGTCCTGTAATAAGAGCGTTCCGTTGGAAGGAGATTCTCTATCCCTACAGTGGATATCGTGTAAGTGCATCAGCTTACAGGTCCACACCTCCGTTTTTGGCCCTTCACACAACGGAACAGTAAAGATTGCAGGGTTGCATAGTCTGATCTTGCCATTAAGAGGAACCGTACGTTATGGCAAGTCCTGCACTGGTGGTGGCTTCTAATCACATCACATCACATCACATGCAGGGGTGAGTGAAATAGCTTGGGACTGCTTGGGACCGTTGTTCTGGTACTGAGTGAGCCAAAAATAATAATGATTTTCTTCGGGACCCAGTGGTCTTAGAGTTACCTCTACACAGCAAAAAAAGTTGTTGAATATTACATCGAAACTGCTGCAACCAGGTCAATGCATCGGTTGTGTAATATCACATTGTACGAAGTACATCGGTTTTGCGAACAAAATTACATCCATTGATGTAATATTGTATCTGCTTTTTGCTATTACATCATTATTTCATACATCAGCTTGAATTACGTTGATCGATATTACATTTTTTTTTGCTGTGTATGGTACTACCAACAATCAATACGAAACTAACGATTTTAAATTGGCTCACCACTTTAGTAGCCTATTGGTCCCAAGCAAACGATTAACGTACTCTATTCTAGTTGAAATTCTATTACTACACTATGTTTGTTTTGATTCGCTATGAAAGTTTGACAGATAACATCAGGGGTGTGTGGATTCATGCAGAACATGCAGGGGTGAGTGAAATAGCTTGGGACTGCTTGGGACCGTTGTTCTGGTACTGAGTGAGCCAAAAATAATAATGATTTTCTTCGGGACCCAGTGGTCTTAGAGTTACCTCTATGGTACTACCAACAATCAATACGAAACTAACGATTTTAAATTGGCTCACTACTTGACTAGCCTATTGGTCCCAAGCAAACGATTAACGTACCCCATTCTAGTCGAAATTCTAGTACTACACAATGTTTGTTTTGATTCGCTATGAAAGTTTGACAGATAAAGGTCGAGTTTCGAACGCGTTTGGATACGGTTGTGTTATAAGTTTGTTCTCTGTTTTGTGCGTGCATTCTCTTTCATAGTTTTCGGCTGCATTTGCCGGATTAGCGCTGGAACTCTGCCTCCCGGACGGTTATACGTGTGTGAGTGGTGCTTTTCTCGCTTTCCGAGAAGTTTTAGAATCGAGACAGAAAACATGATTCATCATGTTTGCAAGCAACAGAAGATATGACGCTATCTGCGTTTGATTTTTTTCTCCCGGTCCAGAAATGTGTGGCATCGCGAGTGATAATTTTAATTTTAGTTTATTTACGCGGTGATGATGTTGGTTCACTCGCAACTATTTTTGAAAAAAAAAATTGAGTGTTTTCGAATGAAAGTGTACCAAAAGTGCTTCTGAACGTGTTTCGCAGTTGGGTGTGGTGAAATTCGTGCATTCCCGGTTGATTGTGGAAATCCTTTCTTTGTACGAGTGTTTTTTTTGTAACTAGCGTAACCCAAGTAACAATTTCCAGTTGAAGAAACGCTTTCGTTTTGATTTTGTTCAGCTGCATGTTGAATAATAATTGCACAATGTGTTCACCACAACTTTTATAAAACCCTTGTTTACACTGGTTTGGAGAACCTATACAACTGCAACACAAAGGTGTTGTCTAACGTATTCAGTAAAACGTTTACCCAAAATCAATTTCTTGTTGAAGAAACGCTTCCATTGTGATTTTATTCAACTGCATGCTGAATAATAACTGTACAATTTGTTTATTACAACTTCTGTAAAACTCTTGTTTACACTGGTTTGGAGAACCTGTTCAACTACAGCATTATATGTATACGCGGTATAGGAGTAGAAGCAACTTTTATACAACGTTTATAGATACATATTTAAACTCAAGCTTTATTATTTTGGTGAAAGCTCTTATACAACGTTTGTAGACACTTCTTGACAGCTGCTTCGAAATGTATTAGAGATTGAACCTGAGAGGCGTTTGTTACACTCTTTTATGACTCCTAAATAATCACTATACAGCAAGCGGTGGAAAGCGTTTATAGCACTTTTCAATGACTCCTTAACAACCGGATAGAAGCAACCTTTATACAACGTTTATAGATGCATATTTAAACTCAAGCTTTATTATTTTGGTGAAAGCTCTTATACAACGTTTGTAGACACTTCTTGACAGCTGCTTTGAAATTTAGTAGAGAGTAAACCTGCGAGGCGTTTGTTGCACTCTTTTATGACTCCTAAATAATCATTGTACAGCAAGCGGTGAAAAGCGTTTATAGCACTTTTCAATGACTCCTTAACAACCGGATAGAAGCAACTTTTATACAACGTTTATAGATACATATTTAAACTCAAGCTTTATTGTTTTGGTGAAAGCTCTAATACAACGTTTGTAGACACCTCCCAAGAGCTGCTTCGAAATGTATTAGAGATTGAACCTGAGAGGCGTTTGTTACACTCTTTTATGACTCCTAAATAATCACTATACAGCAAGCGGTGAAAAGCGTTTATAGCACTTTTCAATGACTCCTTAATAACAGTTGTGTAAGTACTCACAATATTCACAGATTAAAATTAGTTTAACAATTGTCGTGGTACGCCAAAATAATTGCTTGTACAGTTTTATTAATTTAACTTATTTGTGCACATTGAAAAAATATGTAATTATGCCATAATTCACATTCTGTGATCATCGAGAAGTAGTAACAAGCATCTGTTTAATCTTTGATTGATATTCTTTCAATTAATCTCTCTAATCATTAATTGAGAGAATTTATCTAGAAATGTTATCGTTGATTATATGATATATGTCTTAAATTAATGTTTGCATTTATTAATAACACCTATATATAATTTACCTCTACTCCAACCGAGGGTTTCTCGAAGCAAGATTCGAACTCATGGTCCCGGATTGCCAGCCGCTTCTGTTTCCATCTGCTCTATTCTTGAATACATATTTTGATCATATGAGAGAAGTATATGAAGCTCATCTTGAGTGACTTCTCTTGCAGTCGAATAATCATTGCCTTATGGTCATATAAACGTGCCTATCACTTGTACTATTTTTAGCAACAAAATTGTGGTTGGTGGTTGGTCGAACGTAAACAATCATTTAAGAGTGCTCCAAGCAGCTTTTGAAGCTTTTAACCAAATGGCAATACAACTACATTCTTGTACAACTCTGGAAGCTATTATTCAACGTTTGATCAACTCAGGTGTTTTATAAGAGCTCCCAATGGTTTGTTTTGATGCGTTGATTCCACATCCTATATGGCTCCTGTCAAACAGTTTAACTAACGTGCTATAAAAGTTATCGTAGGCCTTATAAAGCATATAGTTAAACCGAACGTAAACAATCATTTAAGAGTGCTCCAACAGCTTTTAAAACTTTTAATCAAATGGCAATACAACTACCTTCTTGATCTGGACGTTTGATCAACGTTTGATCAACTCAGGTGTTTTATAAGAGCTCTCAATTGTTTGTTGGGAAGTGTGCCTGCGATTTGCATTGAGTGTCGGAGAGTGAGTAAGCTGAAGGATGTCTCGCTGGATATGTCCAAGTCTGGACGGGCGGTAGCTGGTGGCCGTGAATGGTTCCTGGGGAAAGCACTAGATGCGACCCTCCTCCCAGATGGCCATGGCAATACAGGAAGTATTACAACAAAGGTAATTGCTATTAGCTATTTTGCAAACAGTGACATATAGCGGACATGAAGAACCATTGGAGGTGCCGGGCAAAGGTGTTTATCCTAGACAAATGGTAAGTTACAAATTCGCTGTTGTCGTTGTCGTAATCGCCGTCATAGTCGTAGGCAGTACCGTTAGTATATTTAAAATCAACCATCAACCGCTGATAATATGAATTATCGCGTATTTCTGTTGTTCATTACATGCCAAGTGAAATTCGAGAACGTAATTTCATTTGAATAGCTTGTTTAACCAGGTCTTAAACAATCGTCACGTCGGTCATAGCTTGTTATGATTGCCTGAACCATGCGTAAAGAGAAAATCGAAACATTGAACGTCGTGTGAAAGTGGATCTTAATGAAGGCCTAAGTACTCTTTCGTAGCTTTTAGTTTTAGGATTTCAAAGACCGTCGGTTGCAGTGGCTTGCTTAAAACTTTTCGTTGTCGTCGGTGCCGGGTTTGAATAGTTATAAAACGCTATAATGTGATATGAGGGGCTCGGTGGCCTTAGAGCAACCGGTTTTGCTTACTGAGCAGAACATCATGAGCCTAATCTCAAGCCCATCCACATTCAAGATTCGTCCATCGTTTTATTTGTTAACATGACTACATGGTACTAACAGCAACTCGATGATTAAAAAGGAGCTCGTCTGCCTAGTGGCAAACGTTTTTGCTTACTGAGCAGAAGACCGTGGGTTCAACCCAAGCTCCTTCGCGTTATATATGATTGTTTGGACATCAATCCAGCTAATCGTTTACCAAAACGAACCCTGCTGCAAACACAACCCAATTATCCAATACACCAGTGATTCCTCGTGGAAGTGCAGAGGTGTTCTCGGCTTCCATCAAAGCGAGTGTCACGTCAACACATTCCTATCCCTTCCTTTCTTGACCTGTGTTCGGGCGCGGCCGTCGCTGGTATTGCATAGTTTTAGATCACCACCATAATAAAAAATAACCATAAACGAACGATAACCCAAATCATTGAACTATTACATAAATGGTTTGGATGATACCCAGAACACGTCGTTAAGCAAATTAACCATACAATTTTTATTAGGGCAGTATTCACACATTTAGGATGATTGCTAGTCCCAAGCATCATCTATTGGTTCTCTGTGTAATTACAGCTGGTCTGGCAATAACAGAGTAGCAACCGTGGGCGGTCAATCATGCTCATGCTATGAAAGTTTGACAGATAAAATGAGGGGTTAGTGGATTTTTCTATGTTTCGAGGGATGAATCGATTAGCTTGGGACCGAAGAGAGTACCAGAGCTGAGCCAAAAAGTTGAGCACGTTTCTTCGGGACCTTCTAGTCTTAGAGTTACCTCTATGGTACTACCATAGAGGTAACTCTAAGACCACTGGGTCCCGAAGAAAACCATTATTATTTTTGGCTCACTCAGTACCAGAACAACGGTCCCAAGCAGTCCCAAGCTATTTCACTCACCCCTGCATGTTCTGCATGAATCCACACACCCCTGATGTTATCTGTCAAACTTTCATAGCGAATCAAAACAAACATAGTGTAGTAATAGAATTTCAACTAGAATAGGGTACGTTAATCGTTTGCTTGGGACCAATAGGCTACTAAAGTGGTGAGCCAATTTAAAATCGTTAGTTTCGTATTGATTGTTGGTACTACCGAGGTACATAGAATTTCGAATGTTGAGACTTTAGCACAAATGTCCTACACAATAATTAATAATTTCAGGCAAAAATCGTTGCAATCCACAATTGCAACGATTAATTCCCTTTATACTTAGATAAGATCTAGTTTTAGTTTTTAGTTTTAAGATTTCAATTGTTATACTGACATGCAGGTTTAAAAAACCTGTTTAAAATGCTGAATCGCCAAAGCAGAAACAATGTAAAAACACTTAGATATATTTCATAACATATAAGGCTGGCAAGTAACTGTAGTAACTGGAGCACCTAGGTTAAAATGAAATGTAATTTATTTTGAATTTGGAACAAATAAAGAGTTAAAAAACAATAAAAAACTTACTCCATGATTAAAATACCTTTCATGTTATTAATGGGACGATTCAAAAGTCGTACTCTTCTTGACTCGAAAAATAAAGGTCGACTTTGACGTTTCAAACAGATTACTGTAAAATCCTGCATTTTTTTTATGGATTGCTGGTTGTTCAGCAAGAAATGTTTTTGCTGGAAGCAGTTCAGCACTAATTTTGCTGGAACTCGATTCATATTTTTGGCGCACCGTTTAAGCAAAATCGTCAATTGACCACTTTGTCAAGCAGTTTTGGCGTGACTTTCTACCAGCGATTTCACAAAAATGGCCCAACTAATTTCTATTATTTTATGAAACGCACAAATGCTGGCTACTTTTCTCGGGGTTCTAGAAGAAAAAATCTCAAATTTATGTTTTATTTCAAAGTTCGAGTGGTAGTAAACGTCATTTTAACTGCTCGAATGAAGTGGTTAATTGACCACTTTGTCAAGCAGTTTTGGCGTGACTTTCTACCAGCGATTCCACAAAAATGGGCCAACTAATTTCTATTATTTTATGAAACGCACAAATGATGGCTACTTTTCTCGGGGTTCTACAAGGAGAAAGCTCAACATAATGTTTTATTTCAAAGTTCGAGTGGTAGTAAACGTCATTTTAACTGCTCGAATGTAGTGGTTAATTGGTTCAAAATTATAGCGGGGCATAACGCCTGATTCATAATGCAATATGCACCACAACATTGGGGCAAGACGCACGACTACAATGGCCGAAACCCACCACAAAATTGGGGTAAAATGCAACGCATGATTGGCGTTGACGGCGACTCTGTAGCTCTTTACTCCTATGAGAAAATCCATAAGCAAACGTCTGACTGTGCGTGAAACATGGCGGACTTTGTACTATCCTTTCACTCCACCGAAAATTCCCATAAGAAACTATCTAAATTTGCTGGAAGAGCAAATTTTTCGACGGTGCCGTCAACGCCAATAGACAAACCATAACCCCTGCAAGTAGATAATGCAAAGGGATAACGTTTTTCAAATGATAATTCCTTTTTGTTACATCAGAAATAAGGTCTCAATAGAATGTTGAACTGTTATTCAGGAAGTGAAACCAACAATCAATACGAAACTAACGATTTTAAATTAGCTCACCACTTTAGTAGCCTATTGGTCCCAAGCAAACGATTAACGTACCCTATTCTAGTTGAAATTCTATTACTACACTATGTTTGTTTTGATTTGATTCGCTATGAAAGTTTGACAGATAACATCAGGGGTGTGTGGATTCATGCAGAACATGCAGGGGTGAGTGAAATAGCTTGGGACTGCTTGGGACCGTTGTTCTGGTACTGAGTGAGCCAAAATTAATAATGATTTTCTTCGGGACCCAGTGGTCTTAGAGTTACCTCTATGGTGAAACATCTAAAAAATGTACGAAAAGTGAATTCGTTAAATGTTTTGTGATATGCTGTTATAAGCTTAATTTGCAGTCGATGATTTTAACAACTGTGTCATGTTTTGCACGAAATGCTATTTTTTAAAGAAATCAATAGGTCAACATATGACTTTATGATCAAGAATTATTTGTGAAACCTCCAGTTGAAAACAAACACAATCCGTTACCCGGAAAATGCATCTGAGGAAAAGTTATCGCTGTTTTCCTATGAGTGGGCATTTTATCCCAGGGGTGCTTAATGGCAGTTCTCCCATAAGTAAATAATTGATAATTTGAAGAGAATTCCTCAATCAATTGTTGACGAAGAGCCACCCTAGGAGAAAAACGATCCATGCATCCATCAGGCAAAACGTCAAATGAGTTTGACAAAAAGCGACAAACAATGTTGTTGTCTTCTTTGCACGTCTGTCATTTTTCCCGGTCAACACAGTTTCGCCTGCGTCTGTGTAAAAATTGGCGACGAGGTGTGTGCCTCCGTGTGTTAACAACTTCGAGTGGTACATACATCTAAATAGTATTCCCGAGCAATTCAACGCTTATTGCAAAAACTGACTGTCGTCTCTGGAGCACTATTGTATTGTTATATTTCGGAAGAATCCAGCAGCAAGAGGTAATTGCTTCAAAAGAGTTGATCCCACACTTGCCTCTCAGCCAGTGTTTTGTTATGTAAGCGAAATCGGAATTGGTGCAAATTCCCTTGTGTCGTTGTGAATGCTGATTAATTGATTGTGTATGAGGCGTTGATGGCCCCGTCTCTAGTAATGGTCCGCTCGTATGACTAGTAGTTAATGTCCGATTTATCCTGCTGGTCGCAAGGTTGTTCTTTATTTTCATGTAAAACATTGCAAGCGGGTGAGACAAGTTTTTGTTGTCTGTTTACTTCATTCCCCACCTATGGAGGTTGTTGTCATTCCAATGCAAAATCCGCAATAATCCTTCATTTGAGTTTAAAACAAGACCGTGACAAGCGTTGCCAGAAAGGACAGATGGGATATGTGTTAGAGGAAGTCAGTTTTGAATTGTTTGATTATTTGAACATGTTGATTATCCTCAAAATTTTGTACTCTTTGAATTCTTCTCGAAGTTTTTTTTTCGGAATTCTGCTCAGAATGACTTGGGACTCTCCTTGGAACGTCATCCATTTCCAAGATGTTTAACAATGTTTTGAAGTCCGGAAGATTTCTTTTTTATATAGCGACTTAATTTGAGTTTTCAAATGGGGATTACATTTGAACTCGTGAAATTTAGCGTTAGAAGCATGGTTGTTTTCCACTCCGACGGGCCTGCCCAGTCCGGACACTTGAATTTATTCTAGTCAGATAGTTTTGAGAACGGATATGGTCAAAATTTCAGCCAATTTGTTTTATGATGATTTATGATGAAAAGCAGTTTCAAGAAGGGTACTAAAAGGAGGCGTTTTATTTAAATTTGCTCAAACTTCATACAGGCTTGTATACGGCGACATAGTGAGGGTTTGCTGTGCTCTTGGAAAATTATGATAACGACGCATAATTGATTAAATCATGCGTAAGGTTTCAAAATCGAGGTGGGCAAGTTTTTGGATTCTCAATATTTATTTACGTCTGGGATTTTAAAGTTAAGCTAAGCTAAGAGATATCAATTTTTCAACATAGGACTACGTCTGTGATTTCTTTATGGGGGTATACTTTGTGAAAACCAAAAATGGAGCATGGAACAAAATTATGATAGATTTTGAACGTTAATAATTCAGCTGCCCCTGGACCAATTTCAATTATTTTATCACCAATCGATCAAAAATATTGCTACGCATCTGCTAAATTTAAGACTTTATTCTTTTTCCAAATGTCACTATTGAATGATAATTGATAATTGCTATGATAATTAAAATAATAACCGATTGCCTGCTAAAAGCGATTTCCCTAATACAGATTTCAAAGGTGAATTCCATCCGGTCTCACCAAACGGTGTTTATTCAATCACTGCGTGGTGAGTGGTGGTGTTCTCCAGTACTCAACGAAAGACTGCCTGCAAGCAGCATGAGCATCCATAGAAGGAGGAAGAAGCCACACCGCTATAGACGAGTGAGAGACGGGTGAACTTTTGTTCATCTACTGAAGCAAAATTGACACAAAAGCGGGGCTCTGTTAACTATAAATGAACACATGAATAATGCTCGCGTAACATTTGAAAAGGGCCCATCAACTTTTGTAAACAATTTTCTAGGTCCTTTTCACGAGAACCGAAGTACGCCCACGCAAACCAAGAGCACTATAGGAAAGGGGAGAATTTTCCCTACCCGATGGTGTTGTTGGTTTGCGTGGGTGTATTCGGTTCGCGCGAAAAAGGCTCTACAAGTTTTGTGAACTAAAGTTGATAGGCACGTTTCAAATGTTACGTGAGTATTATTCATGTGTTCATTTTTAGTAAACAGGGCCCCGCTGCTGTGTCACTTTTTGTAGAGAGAGTGAACTCATTCCATCCGTGCACTCGTCTATTGATAGAAATCAGTAGCTGTTCGTGAGTCGCTGTGGGCCATCTATGTCGAGCGCGTCATACTAAAGAGTATAAACAGAGAGAACCTCACTCAAATTCCTATTCCTACACAAAACACAAGCTTCTGCTGCAATTAACAAATAAGATTTATTATATAAGACCACGTAGTCCTACGTCACCATTACGTGCAACCCTATAGGGCTGTCCCTTGTAGTTTTTTTTTCTATGTCTGATTTCTCGAAAAAAATCAAATGTAAAAGATCCCAATTGATTCCAAAGGCCCAAACGCAATGTGAACGGAAGCGGAACGGAAACGGAAAGTTTGGCAGTTGTCAAAAATGACATCAAGAAGCCTAACCAATGTTGATTTGGTTCTAACTAGTTTTCAATCGGACTAGTAGGCTTACTCAGATTGGGCTTTTCCGCTTCCGCTTTCATTGCGCTTGGGCCTTAACACTACAGATTTTTTTAAGTACCTTTTACCCGCGCTCTTCTAATAACCCTTTTATATCGTTCTATACTATCCTTCAAAACTTGAAACTTTGCCCCAAATACCACTCTGTTTTGACGCTTCGTTTTAAAGATATTGAATCAAATACAATTTTTTATACTTTTGATCCGTGACCAATTTTTGTGTTCTTTTAGAACTGATGTAATTTTTGTATACAGTCAACTCTCCCTAACTCGATCTCACTCTAACTCGATATACTCGATAGAAATCCAGGCTACTTTGGCCACGTTCCCCATACATTTATAACATTTACCTCCAAAACTCGATGTTCTCCCTAACTCGATGATCAGGGAATCCTGAGGATCTCAGGGATGCAGTTTTCGGAAATTCCATCTCTGATGTTCTTGAAGCTACCCGGAAGCTCGCGCAATTCGCATGAAGTTCATCACCTGAAGATTTTCCCTGAAGATTATTGTCCCTGAAGATTGTCCCTGAAAATGTCTGGACCTGTTTAAAGTTCCCAAAAAATATATGAAGTTTTCAAAATTTCTCAGGAGTTGTATGGACGTTCCTATAATTCCAGGAACTCTCAAAGTTTCTCGAAATTTTCCTGGAATTAATAGAGCTGTCATGAATTAATCAAAACCAACCCTTATCTTTCAACATACCCGACATGCTGTCCTGAAGTTATTGGGACTCTGGACCTAAGTTGTCTGAGATTCTTGGAATTTCTTTAAAGTATTCAAGTTTTTCTCAAGTTCTGTGGACTTCGCTGAAGTCTATCCGAGCTTCTGTGAAGTTTCCGGATTTTTTCACAAGTTTTTTTTTAACTTCTCTGATGATCTCTGGAATATCTTTAATTTTTGAGACTCCTTGATATTTATCGCTAATTTATATATCTGATGCTACCAGAACTTTCCTGGAATTCATTGAACTACTTTGAAATTTTCTGAACTGCCTCAAAGTTCACGTTACTTTCCTTAAAATATTTGAACTCAATTGAAGTTTTGGAAGGTTTTGATTGCTTCTTGAAATCCGATCTTAAAACTTCCCCGTGGTTCTGGTTCTGGACGTCCTTTAAGTTCTCTTAACTACTCTGATGTTTTCGGAACTTCCTTTAAATTCATGGAATTAACATTCAATTGTCAGAACTTCTTGAAGGCTCTCGCAATTAAAAAAAAAGAGCTATGTTAATGAAACTAACATAATGTTTTCAAAATCTTCTTGAAATTTTCGGAACTTCATTAAAGATTTCGCGATTTTTTTCTGTTAGCACTACCAACTTCCTTGACCTTTTCTGGGCATTTTATTTAGAACATCTGTAAAGTTCCTGCCATTTTCTATTTAAATCCTCAAAATGTTCATGAATGTTTAGGAATTTCACTTAAATTTATACATTATTTCGGTTGTTCATAGAACTGCCCTGAAGTTATCAGAACTTTCTAGAAGCTCTCGCACAAAGAAAGCAAAGATCTTTAAACTTACCACAATTTTTTTTTTTGAAGATCCTGTAAAGTTCCTGAAATGTTTTTTTTTGTAATTATTGCAACTATCATGAAGTTCTGTAATCTGGAAGTTTATGGAACTGCCCTGACGTACTCAGAACTTACCCTTTAGGATCTTTAAACTTCTCCATAGTTCTGGACTTTCTTTAGTTCTTTAACTAATCATGTTTTTTATGAAATCGTTTACCAGCTTGCATACAATATTTCTAATTTAAGCGATATTGCGCTTAAATTTAGACGAAATATCGTGTAAATTTACGCCAAATCTAGCGTTAATTTTATGTGCGCTATATCTCGCAGAAATTTACATGAATTTTTTAAACGGTGTAGTTGGAGATGCTTAACGCGGAACCACAGACAAACAGACATAACGCTTAGATGAAAATTCTTCAAAAAATATAGTCAAGCTTATTTTGCATGCACACTAGCATCCTCTCATTCCACTGCGTCCTAGCAAGAAGTACGGTCGACTTAGTTCGCGCTCCGCTATTTTGGAAGTTTTCTCGCTATTCGCTTGATTTAAATTGTCAGTTTTTTCTCGCTTAGAGTTCCCAGCTAAATAATTAACTAAAAGTGAGTTTTTTTTCTGAGAAGAAAGTGTGTTTTCGGCATCATCGGAAGGAAAATTGTTTTTACGATTGCCAATTCGCCAACCATTTTGCGCACCATCGGTGCGTGGTAACGCATACCTGCACACGGATCATCGTCATCGAGTGTCAGCATCTGCCTCCGCATTTACACCGCTCATCTATCATCGTGTGTTCAGCTGAGTGCCGACCCTCACATAAGCACACACCAACGAAGACCGCCCGCACACGCTGATCGAAGATCATCCACGCTGCGCGTCGCTCCGCTGCTGCCGTTTAAACGCTCGGTGGTAGTAGTATAGGATTATCAGATAAGTTTTTGTTCTTGTTTCTCTCTTTCACCCACAGTTAAATTTTAAGTTTGTGTTCTGTGTTTGTAGTTTTTTTTTTGTGTATTGTGTCCGAGTGATTATCGTTTCAGTGGTAGAGCGTTTTTCGCTCCCACTAGTACGGCAAAATGGACATTTTGTCGCAAGACGAAATGGACGTTTTGTCGATGACACCCCTTTGCCACGCGATGGCAAGAAGGGTCGAAAACGTACGTCATCTCTCCCTGGTTCATCGTCTCAGTCTGGCAAAGGACAGGCTCAGATAAACCCCCGATCGCGAGCCTATCCAGATGACTCGACTGGCCCATGGGTTGTCTACTTTCAGCCCAGAAACAAACCTTTGAATGTAATGCAAATTACTAATGATCTGACGAAGCGATACTCGGCCGTGACTGAAATCACGAAGGTTAGGCACAATAAACTTCGTGTCTCCGTCTCTAACCTGAAGCAGGCTAACGAGATTGCTGCCTCCCAGCTCTTCACGCTCGAGTACAGAGTTTACATCCCAGCTCGTGATGTGGAGATCGAAGGTGTGGTCACCGAAGCGAGTCTGACCCCCGAGATCTTGGAGAAGCAGGCGGTTGGCCGTTTCAAGAACCGTTTGCTTCCTCCGGTGAAGATACTGGATGTCCAAAAACTGGGCTCAGTATCTGTCAGCGAGGGTAAAAAGAGTTTTACCCCCACAGACTCGTTCCGTGTGACCTTTTCTGGTTCAGCCCTTCCTCACTACATCGAGCTGGGAAAACTTCGACTACCTGTGCGTTTGTTCGTTCCCCGGGTCATGAACTGCCAAAACTGTAAGCAGTTGGGACATACGGCCTCCCACTGTGGCAGCAAGGCACGCTGTTCCAAATGCGGAGAGAAGTATGGGGATGACACCTGTGCAGCTACCGCACCAAAATGCGTGTAATGTAAGGGAACTCCTCATGGTATCTCGTCATGCCCGGTGTACAAACAACGCGGGGAGAAATTACAACGCTCACTTAAGGAACGTTCCCGGCAGTCTTTTGCAGAAATGCTGAAGACGGCCACGCCATCGACCAACGACAAAAATCCCTTTTCTCTTTTGTCAGATGACGAGACTGACTCTGACTTGGCTGAGGAGGGAACTTCTTTCTGTTTTTCAGCACGGAAACGAAAACGCATCCGTTCGCGGAAAGTTGAGAATGAAGAACCCCAAATCAGCTTGCCCAAATCAAGGAGTGGTGGAAAAAAGGAAGTTTCTACTCCTCCTGGATTCAGAAGAACTGACTATACCCAGGATTTTCCACCTCTCCCGGGGACATCCAAAACCCCTGATGTCCCATTTTTAAGAACAGAAGCCCCTTCTTCATCTGGGTTGTTCTCATTTGATAAAATTGTGGACGATATTCTCAAGTACCTGATCCTCTCAAAAGCATTGTTCTGGCAATGCTTCCTACTGTGAAGACCCTCTTGAAGCAATTGACATTGAAGTGGCCCCTCATTGCAGCAATCATTTCCTTCGATGGATAATTTTCCAAACGAGGTCGGGGATTTGATCACAATTCTACAGTGGAATTGTCGAAGTCTTATTCCTAAATTAGACTCTTTTAAGTTTTTAGTTCACAATAATCATTGTGATGCATTTGCTCTTTGTGAAACATGGCTCTCTTCAGATATAGATCTTCCTTTTTATGATTTTAACATTATTCGACTGGATCGTGAGGATTCGCGTGGAGGAGGGGTACTTTTGGGGATCAAAAAGTGCCATTCTTTCTATAGAGTGAATCTTCCACAATTTACAGGTATTGAAGTTGTCGCATGTCAGGCTATTTTTAAAGGTAAGAGCCTTTGTATTGCTTCTGTTTATATTCCTCCTAGAGCCGTTGTTAATCGAAAACAACTTTCAGATATATGTTCGGTACTTCCTGCTCCACGGTTGATCATGGGAGATTTCAATTCCCACGGTACAGGCTGGGGGGAACTGTATGATGACAACCGTTCTACTTTGATATATGACCTCTGTGATAACTTCAATATGACAATTCTTAACAATGGAGAAGTAACACGTTTGGCTGGACCATCTTCGAATGGAAGTAAATTAGACCTCACACTTTGCTCTAACTCATTATCGTTGGATTGCACGTGGAATGTGATCCAGGATCCCCACGATAGTGATCACTTGCCGATCAAAATTTCGATTGCCAGTGGGTTCAATCCGTCGGAACCCGTTAACGTCGCGTACGACCTCACCCGTAATATCGATTGGACAACGTTCAAGACCGCGATAGAGGAAGCCGTGTCGTCGGTAGAAGGGCTTCCACCGTTGGAGGAATATAACTTCCTCTCCAATCTGATCTTGGACAGCGCGCTTCGAGCTCAAACTCGGCCGGTTCCTGGAACGTCTTTCCGTAGGAAACCTCCTTCCCCTTGGTGGGACCACCAATGCACTGAGGTTTATCGTAAAAAGTCCGACGCGTTTAAGCTTTTCCGGAAACGTGGAACACCCGGGTATTTCGAAGCGTACTCGGCTCTTGAACGCGAACTCAAGAGCCTCATCAAAGCCAAGAAACGCGGATACTGGCGGCAATTCGTGGACGGATTATCGCGCGAAACGTCGATGAATACGCTTTGGAACGCGGCGCGAAGGATGCGTAACCGGTCTTCGAACAACGAGAGCGAGGAGTACTCAGATCGTTGGATTCTCAAGTTCGCGCGAAAAGTATGTCCTGATTCCGTGCCGGCACAGATGATTCCTCGCGAAACGACGAATTCTGTAGACGAGATCAGCCAGCCTTTTTCAATGCTGGAACTCTCACTCGCGCTCCTTTCGTGCGGCAATTCGGCTCCGGGGGCTGATAGAATCAAGTTCAACTTGTTGAAGAACCTCCCAGACATCGCTAAGAGGCGCATGTTGAACTTGTTTTGTCAGTTCCTGGAGCTCAATATTGTTCCGGATGATTGGAGGCAAGTGAGAGTTATAGCCATTAAAAAGCCTGGAAAACCCGCTTCAGATCATAACTCGTATCGTCCCATCGCGATGTTATCGTGCATTCGAAAATTGTTGGAGAAAATGATCCTTTTTCGCCTCGACAAATGGGTTGAGACGAACCACCTACTCTCAGATACTCAATTTGGATTCCGTAGGGGCAAGGGAACGAACGACTGTCTCGCGTTGCTTTCCACTGAAATTCAGTTGGCTTTTGCTAATAAAGAGCAAATGGCTTCTGTCTTCTTGGATATTAAGGGGGCTTTTGATTCAGTATCGGTTGAAGTCCTTTCAGACAAACTCCACGCTTGTGGCCTTTCTCCATTAATAAATAACTTTTTGTACAATTTGCTGTCAGAGAAACATATGAGCTTTTCTCATGGAAACTCTACAGCTTCTCGATTTAGTTACATGGGTCTCCCCCAGGGCTCATGTTTAAGCCCCCTTTTGTATAATTTCTACGTCAGAGAAATTGACAATTGTCTAAGTGACAACTGCACGTTGAGACAACTTGCAGATGACGGCGTAGTGTCTATGACAGGGCCCAAAGGGGTCGACCTGCAAGGACCCTTACAGGATACCTTAGACAATTTGTCTACTTGGGCTATTCAGCTAGGTATCGAATTCTCCACGGAGAAAACTGAGTTGGTCGTTTTTTCTAGGAAGCATAGCCCAGCACAACCAAAGCTTCAACTTTTGGGTAAACCGATCACTCATTCTATGTCCTTCAAATATCTTGGGGTCTGGTTCGATTCAAAATGCACCTGGAGATCCCACATTGAGTATCTGAGACGAAAATGCCAACAAAGGATCAATTTTCTCCGAACAATTACCGGAACGTGGTGGGGAGCCCATCCGCAAGATCTTCTAACGTTGTACCGGACAACGATTTTATCGGTTTTAGAATACGGTAGTTTTTGTTTCCAGTCGGCGGCTAAAACTCACATCATCAAACTGGAACGTATCCAGTATCGCTGTCTTCGTATCGCGTTAGGATGCATGCACTCGACTCATACGATGAGTCTCGAAGTGTTGGCGGGCATGTTGCCACTATCGGATCGGTTCTCGGAATTGTCCCTCAGGCTCCTCACCCGTTGCGAAGTTATGAACCCACTGGTAATCGAAAACTTTGAAAAGCTTCTTGAGCTGAACCCTCAAACTCGTTTTATGTCATTGTACTACGTGTACATAACACAGGATGTCAGCCCTTCACAGCATAATCCTCATCGTGTATGCTTCTCCGACTTCGGCAATTCAGTTAGTTTTGATTTATCTATGACGCGGGAGATTCATGGGATCCCAGAACATCATCGTTCCATGATTGTTCCGTCAATTTACGCTGCAAAGTTTGGCCAAGTTGATTCCGCAAGATCGTTCTTCACAGATGGATCACTAATAGAGCCGTCCGCTGGTTTTGGTATTTTTAACGAATTTCATAGCGCCTCTCGAATGCTTCAAGCTCCTTGTTCCGTATATGTTGCTGAGCTGGCGGCAATACATTATACGCTAGAAACGATCGCCTCACTTGCACCAGATCATTATTTTATTTTTACGGATAGTCTCAGCTCTGTCGAGGCTATTCGCTCTATGAGGCCGGTAAAGCACTCCTCGTATTTTCTCATGAAAATACGAGAGCTTTTAAGTGCTTTATCTTTAAGATCTTTTGTCATCACCTTTGCATGGGTCCCATCTCATTGCTCGATTCCGGGCAATGAGATGGCTGACTCACTTGCTAAGGTGGGCGCTATGGAAGGCGATATTTACGATCGACAAATCGCCTACGATGAATTTTTCTTCATTTATCGTCAACAGTCACTCGTCAGCTGGCAGAATAAGTGGAGTGAAGGGAGTTTGGGACGATGGCTATATTCGATCATCCCTAAGGTGTCGAAGAGTTCTTGGTTCAAGGGGTTGGATGTGGGTCGAGACTTCATTCGTATGATGTCTCGCCTCATGTCCAATCACTATTCGTTAAACGCTCACTTGTTCCGTGTTGGGCTGAAGGACAGCAATCTCTGTGAATGTGGACAAGGTTACCAGGACGCTGATCACATCCTTTGGTCTTGTGCGGAGTATCGTGGAGTCAGATCACATTTTTATGATTCCCTTCGGGCTCGAGGTAGACAACCTAATGTTCCAGTTCGGGATATTTTGGCTAGACGCGATCTGGAGTTTATGAAACTCATATATGTTTACTTTAAGAATATTAACATTAGATTGTAAGTTTTATTAACCTTGTGTTTAGTTTGTATTTTGTACGTGTGGGTTTTTTTATGTTTGTTTTCAAGATGAATAGAAATTAGTTCATGTTTTAGGATTAATTAAATATTTGTATCGTAAACCACATTTCAAACCTCCCTTTCCCTTTTCCCATCCAAAAAAAATTGTAAATCCCCACTAACCTCGAGACAACCGCGAGTATCCGGTCCAGCTCCTTTAACTTTAAATATATAAGAAATCAATAATGTATAACAAAAATGATAACTCGGCTCTGTAAAGTTTATTCGATTGAGCCTGTACAAATAAAGTAATTAACAAAAAAAAAAACTAGCATCCTCTATCATGCACATTTCCAAGCATTGTTTTGCAACCGGAACATCCCCCGTTCATGCATTTTTTTCACTAGTTGCTTTGGAATTGCAAAAATTAACTAATTCCAACTGAACATTGCATTAGATCGAAGACAACAAATCAAGAAGACTGGCAACTTTGCCAGAATCCAAGCGACAGATACAGTAGCGCTGCACTTGAGTGAAGGTGGAAGCAACGCATAGACAAATGAGCAAATACACAAACCCTTCTTCTGAGGATGTAATCTTTGCTATCAAATTCGTTCGAAGCATTTACCTTTGAGCAGCAGATGACGCGATTGTACCTGTCTCATAGCGTTTGTATGAGAAAATTGAAGAGTTGCCAGTCTTCTTGATTTGTTGTCTTCGATTAGGTTCTAAATAAAATTGATCGATTCTCTTCGTCGACTTTCTATTTCGTTAATAACTTGAGCACATAACCATTTCTTGTTGTGTTTGTCGTATTAGAAGCTCGATAAAAGCTTCTTTTATCGATCGGTGTGCTGAAAATACCTAGGAATGTCTTTACATGGCCGTGGAAATACAAAGAGAAAGACGTCGGAGATAATCTGTCAATGTTACTTAGGGCCTAATGCAATGTTTAGCTTTAATTCTCGTTTTTATCACAAGGCTAACTCTTTCGACTGAAGTGTAATAAAGAATATCCGTCAAAAAGTTCCGAAAACATTTTTTGATACAAAACAAGATCAAAATCTAGAGAAAATTCATAGGCCCCTAGGCCTCGGTAAACTTGAATTAATCAACTCTTTATTCATCAGAACAACACTATCTGAATGAACCAGGGGAAGCTCATAAGTTTTGACAGGCGCACCGGCGCAACTATCGGAGAGATTCACAACTGACAAGAGAGTGAGAGCGGGCTTTTGCGCTCTCTTTCTCTATTACTCTCTTTGCCTGCAATCAGATATCCAAGTGCACAGCGAGAAATGCACACTCTGGGCACCCATACATCACAAATGTTCTTCTAATTTAAACTCACACATTCAAACCGGTCTGCAAGTATTATAACGTCCAAAGCGTACCAGACTGCTGTAAATATTTTGTCAAAAATCGACTTTCTGAAACTTGGTGAAATTTCGGAAGTTGAACATTTTTGTTGATGCCGAATCACTAAAAATGCATGAAACGTCGAGATCTAGTGTTAGGTATCTGTAAAAAAAACTCTTTTGTCAACAATTGACTTTCTGGGACTTACTTTTTTTCGTGAAATTTCGGAGAAAACCTAAGTCCCTAAAAATATATTTATCACAAAAAAAAACGAGTTAACACTAGTACTCGAAGTTTCATTAATATTTAGTTCATTTGGCATCAAAAAACAATTGTCGCACAGAAAAAAAAGTTGTTGAATATTACATCCAAACTGCTGCAACCAGGTCAATCCATCGGTTGTGTAATATAACGTTGTACGATGTACATCGATTTTGCGAACAAAATTACATCCATTGATGTACTATTGTATCTGCTTTTTGCTATTACATCATTATTTCATACATTAGCTTGAATTACATTGATCGATATTACTTTTTTTTTTGCTGTGCGGTTTCCGAAATACCATTTATCCCCTTGGGAGATCTTTCAGACGAAAAAAATTCACACTTTGACGATTTTGCGCCACCCCAAATCATGACAGATTGACCCCGATTTTTGCACATAGTGTGGCAATACACACTTTGTATGTTGTCGGTTTGAAAAATTCGATTATAATTTTCTTTTCCTCCGGTGTTGCCAACGAAAAAGGCCAATAAACGGCACGTGCCAAAATCAGACCGTTTAAACAACAAAACACTATACACGGTTAGAAAAAAGTACCCAAAAGTAAGTTCTTTTCACTCATCTCGGCACTATAGTGCAGGAACCCAAAAATAGGTAAAGCGGGTCAAAATAGTTTTCATTTACTTGTGTGCAATTCGTATGGAATTTTCCACTAGCTTTCAACGCAAAAGTAAGTTAGTTGTACCCAACAGTAGGTAAATATTATTATACTCAACGTTGGGTTCCCACACGTTACTACCCCTGTTGGGTGGTTTTGCTCCTCCGTTTTTGACAACATTAGAAGGAGAAAAGGAGACAAACTAGTCAAAAGTAGGTAAAAGTGAACTGGCCGTTGGGTACTTTTTTCTTACCGTGTACACTGTATATAAATACAAACTATCATGCGTTCTCTTTGTAAATAGCGTATTTATGGATAAGTCTAGCAAATCAAGTGTGTACGGTTACTTGCTACAAGCAATAATTATTGTAAATTCCAGCAGTAATCCTGAAATTTTAACTAGCTATCATGATGAAATCTAATAGATTTTTTTGCAACCCACTATTATTCATTTGCCTGGCAACGGGTCGAATCCATATTACTGTGTTCATATTACTCAGAGGGTCGGTACAATGTTTCAAATTCCCACGACCCGTGTCAACAAGGCAAGTAACGGTATAGCAACAAAGCAAGCTTGTTGAATAGCATTGACTGGCAGCGGCCAGATGCTTTTGTCCTCAATCATTCCCACATTTTCATATTATTATCCTATTTGTGCATCGACGACGATGACGACGTTCTCATAGACTCGGAGAAGGTAAATAAGGTCCGGGCAGCATGCGATCAGCGCCGGATCAGCCCCTTTAAATGGAGACGCACGCGCTTCCATTATATTCAGTCGCAATGAACTTGGCGGAAGTCAACAACATTCAAATCAGCGTAGGCACCGGCGACGCCAGAGATCCTTCGTCCACCGGCAGCGTGTCTACTAAACCATATGGCCTACTGTGTGCGCGCGCTCTCTCGCTGCTATTTACAAATGTGGTGACGTTTGATGACGAATTCGCTCGGTTTGTCATTGTTGTCCTACTCTGCATCCAGTAATAATGCCTTTACGGGTGTGTAGTGAGTGAGTGATTACCAACTAACTTTGTTTCACTCTTCTCCCTATCTGGCTATATACTTCATAGTAGTAGCAGCTCCTAGCGAAGATGAGTCGACTCTTCAGTACTAGTTCGGTTCTCGGCGCGGGTGGAAGCAAAATGGCTGGCAACTTCCGGAAGGTTACGCACTGCATCTTCGACATGGATGGGCTGCTGCTTGGTAAGTGATATTTTGTTTGATTAATTTTACTTTTAAATTGGCTATGTTGCATTTTCCCGTTATTGCACCTGGTGGATTGTACGGAACAGTAGTGCCTTCCTCGAGCGAAAATCTCATGCATGACCTATCATTTCCCCCAGCTTCTTGCTTATATTTCCTTATTTTAAACGGTGAAGTATTAAACGGCAGCGATAATCAATCAACTATTGATCCAACAGCTGACTTACATACATTTCATGCCAGTGCAAAATGGAAAACTCCTCCCACTCTGAGTGGATGCATGCTTGTTTCTGTTGACCTTGGCATATCGCGTGCACCCATCATCGGAGGATGCATCGTTGCATCGCGGTTATTGGGTGCGATGCGAGTGAGAACGCAAAAAATAAAATAAAAATGTGACAAACAGCGTGGTCCGTCTTCTTTTCTTATGTGTGTGCAACGTAAGGTAAATAGCAAACATATTGATAAGAAAGCACGCGATTTGTAGTTGGTTGTTGGTGCGGTTGTAGGATAAGTACGTCCGTACCGGTGGCGAAGAGGAAGTGGATGATGCAAATTATTGTGATCGTGTTGTAATGGATGGTGATTAAGTGCTAACTAGACTAGTGGATCAGTGGTTTCCAGGATACGGGTGGTGGGCCACTCGAAAAGTTCGTAGAATTCAAAGAACGAAATGTAGAAACATCCCGTTCTTCTGCTTCCTATTGACTTTTACGTTCCATCTGTAAATCTGCTGTTGTGAGCTGAATACTTACTGGCTAGGCTATCGTTAGTAGTACTTCCATTTCCCTGCCATTTTTGACGACCCGGGAATCGAAAAATAGCTGATGGTTCTTCCCTGGAATAGGGGAATATTTTTGTTCAGTGCTCAGATCAATAATAAGATTAATTTTTGATCAAATTTCATCAGATCACTTTTTAGCTTCTGTAGAACGATCAGTGTAGTAACAAATGGTTTTAAATTTATGCCGAAATTATGGACATTATCCCTATGTTAACTGCTGAACGTTTATATACACAGAGATTATCTTAGTGAGGTCATCATTTTTTTTACTGGTTGACCCAGAAAACAGATGTACAGTGAACCAGAAAATAACGGTCACACGCAAATTAGATGAACAATGTTAACATATTATCATCAAATCATGTTGCAGTCTGTATGCATTCAAATTTTTTTTTCGATTTGAATTTTTGTAGAATTTATTTTAGTTTACTAAGTTTTTCTGACTTACCCTGAAATCAAATATATTATAGGCAAAATGGCTCTAATGTACCGTGCCAGCACCATATTTGACGCGTCCCTAGTGATGAAGCACTCGTCTAATTTTCATCGCATTTCGATTTTGACAAGATATTTTTTTAAACTTTGTAACACCATCATCCCTAGAGCACAGGAACTAATATTTGCAGAAGTAAAATTTCAAAATAAACATAGAAAATAGTCGAACATTATTGAGTGCGTTGATTTAGGAACCGCTTCGAATATGGTGCCTCCACGGTAGGCCTAAGAATTAGACCCATCGATACAAATCTCATGCTCTTCAATTTTTCTTAGAACAATGCGCTGTGGGCAATGTTGGAAATTTTTGGTTGCTAGCGAAAAAAATGGCAAAAAATAGATTCCTTCGAAATTTATGTAAGGGTCCAATATTAGGGGCCCTTATGGACACTAACCCTATTATCATTATTATAATTTCGTCGCTTATTATTATCAACATTTATTGAAGATAAGTTGATTATTATTTCAACAATATCAATTTATATTTTTTGTATCTAGTAACTAATCGTTTTGAGATTACATTAATGGTATTGTTACTGATTACTTTATCTTCTTCTGAGTTGACGCGTTATTAAGACTTAATCATAATTAGCTTTTAATAGATAGGGGAAATGTCGGGCCCCTTATTTGGGCCCATACATAAATTCAGCAATCGACTAAATTTTCAATTGCGACCAAAAATATCCATAAGTACCGTTCCAATGACGCGTCTACTACACAGTTAAAAATAGTTGTGTAAGTAGTGTATCATACAAGTTTACATTATAGATCGCGTAAATTTATGAGACATGTCATGGAATATTCTATATATTGTATGCAACTGTCCATCTTGCAAGCAAAATTTCTTGCAAGTTGCTACAGTGATGGCCATTAAAATAGAACAATAGGCCAATTTTCATACAAACTAGCCAACTTTGGCATATTGCACCTATGTTTTTTTATGATCAATTGAGGTGAACTTGACACAAAACTACAAATATGTTGAATTTTGCGTGTACGTTATATCAAATTATTGGAAGCGCTTGCCGGAAATTGACGGGCTGGTAGAAAATGGCCAATAAAATAGCACAATTTATAATTCGAAATATCCGAAGTCTATTATTTCGGAAATTTCGAATTATAAATGGTGGCCCTGACATTTTCAGAATACTTGTTTTTTATTTGTTAAGATAAACAGCTTCACTAAAGACGTCAAGTCGCTAAAATGGCAGAGAGAAAAGTTTGATTTTAGCGCCATCTCTGCGGATGAATTTCGAACCATACGTCTATATCTTGAGGCAAGAGTGCAAGACAGCTTCCGATCATGAGTAAAATCGAAGTTATTTTTGAGTAACTCTGAGTAACTCGCGTTGCTCAACACATAGCAACCGATACTGTCAAGCAAAACAAATTTACGTAAATATTTCGACAACATTTTAAACGATGCGCTTGCAATGTTTACCGGGACGATCTTTCGGCAATTGCTCTTTCGTATTGCACGTGTACGAGAAGAACTGCAAGCTGCCCCCTCAAAATCGATGGAAGATATTTATGGTGACCTTACGGAACAGTCATAGCTTTTTTGCTTTACTGCCATGCCGATGACGTTCGAGTACTGCAAACATTAGCAACCGCATAGTACGGATTCTGATGGACAATCCCAAGGAGGATCCATGACAGTCCCAAGGGGAATTCTGTACAATCCCTGGGAGGATTCCAGTCAATCACAGAGGGGATTTATGACAGTCTCAGTAGAGAGTCCGAACAAGCCTAGGGTGGATTTCAGACAATCCCAGTGCGGCATCCCAACAGTATCAAAGGGGACTTCGGTCAATCCAAAGAGGGCATATGGACTATCCCAGGGGAGATTCCGGACAATCCCAGGTAGCATTTCAGTCAATATTGAAGGGGATTCATGGCAGTTCAGGGGGGTTGCAAACAATCCACTCAATCTAAAGGGGGATTCTGGACAATCCCAGTATGAACAAATGAGATGTGGTGGTTCTTGCATCCCTTCGAAGATCGCTAATTGACCAACTTCATATAAATTTCAGAATAGAATGAAGCTGACCTGAACTAACCAATTTGGACCTTGGATGAACAGCTAAATAAAAGGCCACATTCAACAATGATCCTTTTGTGCTACAACAAAACACCAGGCGATGAAAATTCAATCCGTTCCTGTTCACCCTTTTTCAACCCGTGTCTATTGATGTATCAAGGGAAACAACGGACGTTTCTGGAGAGTTGGCCCTAACTCTGACTTTTTCTAGCTAAATATTCTCAGAGATTTATATTCCCCTTGCGTTATAAAAGCTTGTAAAGACAATTTTGCTAATCACCGTACACCGTATTTATTAATAACTAGCTGAGTGTGCCCAGTCTTGCTCGTTTATGCGCCGATTAAAAAAAAAGCATGCTATATTGTACGTAGCCACCCCCCCCCCTATTATCTAAGGGGCTACCCCCTATGATTATCTCCTTATATCCCCACACTCGCCCCCACATGCCTAATTTGGTTCCATTTGCTTGATTAGTTCTCGAGTTATGTATGCAGAAATTTCTGTTTCATTTGTATGGGAGCCCCCCCTTACAGAAGGGGGAGGGGTCTCGAACCATCATAAGAACCTTCCACGGCCCCAAAAACCCCTGTATACAAATTTTCACGCCAATCGGTTCAGTCTATAAGGGTCAGACAGACAGACAGACAGACAGACAGACAGACAGACAGACAGACAGACAGACAGACAGACAGACAGACAGACAGACAGACAGACAGACAGACAGACAGACAGACAGACAGACAGACAGACAGACAGACAGACAGACAGACAGACAGACAGACAGACAGACAGACAGACAGACAGACAGACAGACAGACAGACAGACAGACAGACAGACAGACAGACAGACAGACAGACAGACAGACAGACAGACAGACAGACAGACAGACAGACAGACAGACAGACAGACAGACAGACAGACAGACAGACAGACAGACAGACAGACAGACAGACAGACAGACAGACAGACAGACAGACAGACAGACAGACAGACAGACAGACAGACAGACAGACAGACAGACAGACAGACAGACAGACAGACAGACAGACAGACAGACAGACAGACAGACAGACAGACAGACAGACAGACAGACAGACAGACAGACAGACAGACAGACAGACAGACAGACAGACAGACAGACAGACAGACAGACAGACAGACAGACAGACAGACAGACAGACAGACAGACAGACAGACAGACAGACAGACAGACAGACAGACAGACAGACAGACAGACAGACAGACAGACAGACAGACAGACAGACAGACAGACAGACAGACAGACAGACAGACAGACAGACAGACAGACAGACAGACAGACAGACAGACAGACAGACAGACAGACAGACAGACAGACAGACAGACAGACAGACAGACAGACAGACAGACAGACAGACAGACAGACAGACAGACAGACAGACAGACAGACAGACAGACAGACAGACAGACAGACAGACAGACAGACAGACAGACAGACAGACAGACAGACAGACAGACAGACAGACAGACAGACAGACAGACAGACAGACAGACAGACAGACAGACAGACAGACAGACAGACAGACAGACAGACAGACAGACAGACAGACAGACAGACAGACAGACAGACAGACAGACAGACAGACAGACAGACAGACAGACAGACAGACAGACAGACAGACAGACAGACAGACAGACAGACAGACAGACAGACAGACAGACAGACAGACAGACAGACAGACAGACAGACAGACAGACAGACAGACAGACAGACAGACAGACAGACAGACAGACAGACAGACAGACAGACAGACAGACAGACAGACAGACAGACAGACAGACAGACAGACAGACAGACAGACAGACAGACAGACAGACAGACAGACAGACAGACAGACAGACAGACAGACAGACAGACAGACAGACAGACAGACAGACAGACAGACAGACAGACAGACAGACAGACAGACAGACAGACAGACAGACAGACAGACAGACAGACAGACAGACAGACAGACAGACAGACAGACAGACAGACAGACAGACAGACAGACAGACAGACAGACAGACAGACAGACAGACAGACAGACAGACAGACAGACAGACAGACAGACAGACAGACAGACAGACAGACAGACAGACAGACAGACAGACAGACAGACAGACAGACAGACAGACAGACAGACAGACAGACAGACAGACAGACAGACAGACAGACAGACAGACAGACAGACAGACAGACAGACAGACAGACAGACAGACAGACAGACAGACAGACAGACAGACAGACAGACAGACAGACAGACAGACAGACAGACAGACAGACAGACAGACAGACAGACAGACAGACAGACAGACAGACAGACAGACAGACAGACAGACAGACAGACAGACAGACAGACAGACAGACAGACAGACAGACAGACAGACAGACAGACAGACAGACAGACAGACAGACAGACAGACAGACAGACAGACAGACAGACAGACAGACAGACAGACAGACAGACAGACAGACAGACAGACAGACAGACAGACAGACAGACAGACAGACAGACAGACAGACAGACAGACAGACAGACAGACAGACAGACAGACAGACAGACAGACAGACAGACAGACAGACAGACAGACAGACAGACAGACAGACACCAGTTGCTTTGTTGTTTTTCAGCCGACCGATTTCCTCCTCAACTTCTTGAAGATCAGGGGCCGGTAGCCTGTCGTCTTCTGCGCGTGCTCCAAGGTATGTTGCCGTGCCACCTTCGTGTTCTGCTGCTTCACCGTTGAGGTGTACAGATTTTCCATCGCCTCGCGATCTCGGTCTTCCTGCTGACGCTTCTTCCTTCGGAAAACCGAGTTTTGTCTGTTCCGCGTTTGTCTGTATCGCTCCACATTCAATCTCGTGCGGTGTTGCAGCATTCTCGCCCGTGCTGCATTCTTCTCCTCTACTAACAGTTTGCATTCGCCGTCAAACCAGTCATTTCTTCGGTCCGGGATTGCAGTACCTAGTGCCGCTGCAGCAGTACTACCTATGGCGGAACGGATTTCCCTCCAGCAGTACTACCTATGGCGGAACGGATTTCCCTCCAGCCATCTTCAAGAGAAGCTGCGCCAAGCTACTCTTCCGTGGGTAGTGCAACTTCCAGCTCCTGCGCGTAGTCCTGGGCAACTCCGGCGTCCCGTAGTTGCTCAATGTTGGGTCGCGGCGTTCGACTTCGACGTGTGTTATGCACCATTGAGAGTTTTGAGCGCATGCATACTGCAACTAGGTAGTGGTCCGAATCTATGTTCGCACTGCGGTACATGCGGACGTTGATAATGTCGTGTTGGTCAGGTGATCTCCAGGTGGCTTTGTGCATATCCTTGCGGGGGAAAAAGGTACTTCGAACTACCATTCCTCGAGAGGCTGCAAAGTTCACGCATCGTTGGCCGTTGTCGTTCGATACGGCATGCAGGCTGTTTGGCCCGATTGCCGGTCTATACATTGGCTCCCGTTCTACCTGAGCGTTCATGTCGCCGATGACGATTTTGACGTCCCGTTGCGAACAGCCGTCGTACACCTGCTCCAGCTGCGCATAGAACGCTTCTTTCTCGTCGTCGGGTCTCCCTTCGTATGGGCAGTGCACGTTGATGATGCTGTAGTTGAAGAAACGGCCCTTAATCCTCAACTTGCACATCCTCGCGTTGATCGGCTGCCAACCAATCACGCGTTGGCGCATCTTACCCAGCACTACAAAGCCGGTTCCCAGCTCGTTGGTGGTGCCACAGCTCTGGTAGAAAGTAGCCGCTCGATGCCCGCTTTTCCATACCTTTTGTCCCGTTCAGCAAAGTTCCTGCAGTGCTACGACTTCGAAGTTGAGTGGTTGAAGTTCGTCATAGATTAACCTATCGCAACCCGGGAAGCCGAGCGATTTGCAGTTCCATGTTCCGAGTTTCCAATCGTAGCCCTTATTTCGTCGCGTAGGTCTGTGCCGATTGTTCCGATCCGTATTTCTTTCTTCAGTATTTGCAACTTTGATTTTTTTTTTCCAGGGCGGCTTGTTGGGCCTGCCCTAACCCCCTGTCTCGCCGGGGGACCATCGTGCACAGCTCTGTTTAGAGTCCCACGCTGGCACTAGGACGGTGATCAGCCGCTCCTAACATGGAGAACAGACGCCGTTTTGAGCCGCACCTCCATGGTGGACAGACGCTCGGGTTTGGTGAAGCATTTCCTCTATCACCGTACTATGGTTACCGCGCCAGTGTTCGCGTCGCACCTCTTCACTTTGCTATTGCCGGACTGGCAACATTGCCCAGGCTACGCCACCCAGCTGTGTCCATGTTTTAGCTGGTAGTCTTTTGTTATCATATACTCGGGGAAGCGTGAAGTAGGATGTCAGAAGAATGTTCAAAGTTAAATGAAATTTAGCGGCGCCGGTGGTGTAGTGGTAAGCGTGATTACCTCTCACCCCAGCAGGCCAGGGTTCAATCCCAGTAAAGCCGTTGGTGCCCGGTTCATTCAGTTGATGGGTCGATAGGGTAGGGTCCAGGTGTGGGAGCTGCCTTCCTGGCGTCGGTAGCATTGGTGCTCAGCACGGAAAACAAGATCGACGGAATACAAACCAAAGGAAAAAAAAAATGAAATTCAATCGCCCATAGTTCAAGTTAAAGGTCTGCTTTTTGTGAATTGCCATATTTTTCGCTGATATAATAAAACATGCTAGCTTCATTGCAACAGATTTTAACTTGAACAAATTATCAATTAATTTACTATTATTTATCAAATATTTACATGGAAATTGCCCTTCGTAACTTCGACTGCCATTTTCTCAATGCCTACTTTCTCCATGTGGGACTGATATGGGATTATAGGCAGTACGACACCGTAAGGAAAGCTGGAAGATACTTCCGGAGAAAGTTAAAAAACTTTTGGGGAAAATGGATAGAAATTTCCTTATTGGCGAAGAATGTGATTATGACAAATCGCCTATAGTGGATTTTTCTCTATTTATCGTCAGCAGTCGCTCGTTAGCTGGCAACATCAATGGAGTGACGGGAGCTTGGGACGATGGCTACATTCAATTATCCCTAAGGTGTCGAAGTTTGCATGGTTCAAAGGGTTGGACTTGGGTCGAGACTTCATACGCGTGATGTCTCGTCTCATGTCCAATCACTATTGTCTAAACGCTCACTTGTTCCGCGTGGGGTTGGGAGACAGCAATCTCTGTGAATGTGGACAAGGTTACCAGGACGCTGATCACATCCTTTGGTCTTGTACGGAGTATCTTGGAATCAGATCACATTTTTATGATTTCCTTCGGGCTCGAGGTTGACAACCTAATGTTCCAGTTCGGGATATCTTGGCTAGACGCGATCTGGAGTTTATGAAACTCATCTATGTTTACTTTAAGAATATTAACCTTAGATTGTAAGTTTGATTAACCTTGTGTTTAGTTTGTATGTTTGTTTGCAATATAATTTCATGTTTTAGGATTAATTAAATATTTGTATCGTAAACCACATTTCAAACCTCCTTCTTCGCTTTTCCCATCCAAAAAATTGTAAATCTCCACTAACCTCGAGACAACCGCGAGTACTCGGTCCAGTTCCTTTAACTTTAAATAAATTAATAACATTGATGCATCCAATTTCACGAGTTAAATTACGAGCGCTGTAAAGTAAATTGTACGGGGTTGTTGGAAAACTGATTTAAGGGGGGTGTGCCGAAGAGAAGTGACATATGCCGAAATGGTGCCGCACACTATTTAATTGAATTTACAAAATTCTAATGGACTGAATGAAACAGTCGAACTCGAAACAATATAAAATCAAGAAATCCGCAACTTCCTGACAAAGCTGGTCGTATCGTGATTATTATTTAGCAGTAGAGTTTCGTTCTAATTTGGCTTGTGATTTTTTTTTCCTTTAAAGGCTTCCTTATTTTTCTCACGATTTTCATATTCAATTGGACCTTATCTTGAGATTAGAAAAAAATCGTCGATTTGATATGCAATGTGTGCTTGTTACCTACCTAATATTCACCACCCCGGCACTCATCAATTCATGTGCACCCTTCAGATGTTATCAGATGGTTTTCTTCATTTTGCTATGTAGTGGACGCACCTAACGGACCTATACGCCATTCGAATCACGCAAATTGCACGTGAAAATCTGCCCTGAACCAAATTACCCTCCTCCAAGATATAAGTGTTGTCCCTCATTCATCCATCATTCGTATTGCTTGTACAAATCTCTCCCCCCCCGCGTTATCGCTATACAACTGTCATACCATCGGCCGGGCAGACACCGAGAACCTCTACACGGAAGTGACGCAGTGCATCGCCGAACCGTACGGGAAAGTGTACACCTGGGAAATCAAGCAGACCATCATGGGCCTGCAGCGGGAAGCGGCCGCCGCTGCCATCGTCAAGGCCCTGGATCTGCCGATCACTCCGGAAGAGTACGTTGAAATTTCGACCGAGAAAATCAACCAGCTGATGGGAAACTGCAAAATGATGCCAGGTACGACGCGGCCACCGAACCGACCGAGCTAATCGGATTTTCTTTTCTTTTCTCCTTCTTTTCCACAGATACAGAGAAAATCTACGAGAACATTTTACGGGATCTGATCAAATCGTACAACTCGACCTACCCGTGGGCCACCCGCATGAAGGTCATGGGTACGACCGAGCAGAGAACCGTATCGATCATAGTCAATGACCTGAAGCTGTCCTGTACAGTGGATGAGTTCTTGAAAAAGTTCCGTGAGAAACAGTTAGTGGATCTCGCCGGCGCTCCTCTTATGAGAGGTACTGGATCGGGGACATGGAAACCTGTGTCCTGATTTTACGAGTATTGATTTTCTCTGTGTTATTGCTAGAATGATTTTCTTTTGTACCGATGCTTGTAGGCATCCAAATTACTGACTGCTTCCAATTTCCCCTATCGCAATCAATAGGTGCCGAACGTCTGATCAAACACCTGAAACAGAACAACATTCCCATCGCAGTGGCCACCAGTTCCGGAGCGGATTCCGTTGAGGTGAAAACCGAAAAGCACCAAGAAGTATTCGATCTCTTCCACCACAAAGTGATGGGCTCGTCAGATGCAGAGGTGAAAGAGGGAAAACCGGCACCGGATATATTCTTGGTGGCCGCATCGCGCTTCCCCGATAATCCGAAACCGGAACAGGTTTGTAGCTTAGATTTCCTATTTTCATTCAATAACGATTCATCTCCTTAATCCAAACAGTGCCTTGTGTTTGAGGATGCCCCGAACGGTGTGACGGCGGGAGTGTCCGCTGGAATGCAGGTCGTCATGGTCCCGGATCCACACATAGAGGAAGAACAACGGAAGCACGCCACCGTTGTGTTGAATTCGCTGGAGGAGTTTAAACCGGAGCTCTTTGGACTGCCCGCCTTCGAATAGGAAGGATCCTTTAGGTTAGCTGATTTAGGAAGTAGACAAAAGCGGTCACGTTGCTAGTGTATAACGCTACAGCGGTGAATTTTAACGCAGATGATCTGTCGCTATTTTTTCACAAAAAAAAAGAAGAAATATTTGCAGAAGATGCAGGTGATATATTTTGATCCTATCAAGGAACGGATCGGTTGTCGGCGTTTCAATGGAAAGAATGCCCCCATTGGGATAGCTGCTTGAATATCTATGCTCTATTATAGGTGGGAATCGCTTTGGGGATGAGGTGTGGCGAATTGCGATAGCGTCGGTGAGGTGTCTTGGTTGATAGATTGTCCATTGTTGCATATCAGTCCCATATTTGTTTGATTTTCTATGTATACGGGACAGTTATGCGATTGTAAGCTGTACACCTGAAGATTGATGGCTCAGAACACTCAAATAATTCAATTCATAGTTTGACAACACATTTTGTTTTGTATTAATTGCATTTGAACTTAAATTAAAACAAGTATGTATTCCTTTCCAAACTGAACCAATATGACATTTTCCTGTTATGTGGAAGTTTAATAAATTTGCGCTATAAGAAAATCAAATGAAATCGATATGATTGAAAATCTATCAGGACAATTTTATATGAATATCTGATACATTTCCAATGCTGATAGGTAACTTTTTTATGATCTTCTGATCTGATGAATATTGCAGTAGATTTTTTTTTTCAATTTCAATACTCTCTTCTGGAAACCCTTATCTTATGGGCCAATAACAAGTAAAGATTATAAGTATCATTGTTGTAAGTAGTATTTAGTTCGACTAACAATCATGTTCAATGAGTGTACGATAACATCGTTGAATTTTTTTTTTTCAATAATGTTTGCAGAACAATAATATAATATGGATTTTATTGGGAGCGATATTCATCCCAAAAACCATGCCAAAACAAATGTTTGCTGTTGGATTCCTTAAAAGGCAAATCTATATGACTATCTAATGATTGGCATGGATCTATCAACAATCTACAAACTTCAAAAATTGTCGGAAGCTATTCCAATGCGATATAAATGTTTTCCTATAGTGCAAACTTAAATGACTGTCCAATACTTTCTACATGTCTGTTTACACGCGAAACATCAACAAATGTCAAAAATCGTTAAAAGCGACTCCAATAAAATATACATGACTGTCATATAAGATATATCTTTTAGTGAGCAATATTCATCACGAAAACAGGTTTGTTTTACTAGATTTGCTTATACTGCCTATAACCGCATATCAGTCCCATATGGATTTTCGTTAATTTCGAGATAACAACGATATCCACTATCAATTGGCATCTACTTTCATATTATGTGATAAAACTATGGACTTAGATCATGAAAAATATGAAAACAACATCAAGTCAGTTTGTCCCATCAAGCAAAGTAATCGCATATCAGTCCCATCCTGAAATTCAATCGTCCATAGTTCAAGTTAAAGTTCTGCTTTTCGAATTGCCATATTTTTCGTTGATATAACAGAACATGCAAGCTTCATTGTGACAGATTTTAACTTGAAAAAAATATCAATAAATTTACTATGATTTTTCAAATATTTACATGAGAATTGCACTTCGTAACTTCGACTGCCATTTTCTCAATGCCTACTTTTTCCATATGGGACTGATATGCGATTATAGGCAGTATAGTGCAAACTTATATGAATTTCCATTAGTTTCTACAGATGTCCGTTCCCACCCATGACATATAAACAGGGTTTCACTATAAAATATATCAGACAATATTCATCCATCTTACCCATCGCTAACCACGTCAGAAGCAAGGGAATGTCATGTGCTAAGTATGTGAAATTACGATAGAAATCATTCCATATCGCAGTTTTAGTTTTTAACTGATAATCCAACGGAATCTATCAATCATCACATAGAATGAATAAATCTTCTGACATTGCTGTGTTATAAAATGGATCCAATAAAACCGTACATGTCGATTTGTTTCAGTGCATGTGCTTGTTGAAAAAATACAAGGTTTGACCACCGACAAACCGACATGAATGGCAAAAACGATAAAATTTCTAACCAAAGAACACTACTGACATCTGGCTCCCTGTTCGCGGAAAATATTTAGCATGCAAAAGTTATGAATTGGTTCGTGTCTGATCTATTCTGGACAAATTATTTTTATCTAGATCAATAAATCCTAGGGGTTTGACCAACTGCAAATCTCACCAAACTGTGGTGAGATTGAGTTTAATGATTTTTGCTTTACACCCGAACGCAACCGAATCTTCCATAACGCCTTGCAGCAGTCTCTTCGTGTCTGCCATCGGTGAAGATTAAAAAGAGATAGCAAACTATGCTTTCTCTTTCTAAGAAAACGATGTGCAACGGAATCATGTTTGTGTCGAGTCAACTCTCAGCTTGATTTTTGCATGCTGTGAATAGTCTCGCAATATCGAAGGAGCTTGTTAAATCAGTACCAAGCATGATATTTTGATCCAATATCACGCGTGATATTGAGAGCGTATAAGACCGGAAAAATATTATTTGATTGATGATTTTGCCAACACTGCTCATATTCTTGAAAACGTAGTTAACTCATAGACTGAGTAAAACTTTACGTGATTTAAGAGGAATTTGTTTTCTATTATGAGCAACATCTCGATTTCATATTATTATTAGTACACGGAAAAACGTTTTCATGTAGTTTCCATTGGGAATGCGCATTACATTTTTTCCATTAACAGAACCAATGATATCTATCTGAATTTCATATAACAGTCATGTGATCACATGAGTTCTATATGATAAATCACTTAAATTTAATTTGACATATACGGTTCATGTGATTTTGTGGCGCAATTCCCAATTATGATATCACATGAAGGTTATGTGAAATTCTAATGAATATTTTCCATTGAATATTTGATTTATTCTTTGAGTGTATACTTCTAGAATGAGTATATTTTTCGTCGATTTTTGTCATATTCATAAAGATTTATGAGGCTCGGAAAATTTTACTCAGTCTACAAGTAAACTACGTTTTCTAGAGTTTGAGTAATTTAAGCTTAAATTTGAGTCGATCTTATATGCCATGTAGTGTGGAAATCCGTTACTTACTTAGTACTGGTTCTTTTGCACGCCAGCAGCGGGGGCGAGGTGGGGACGAGCACATCTTAGTGAGAGGTTTAACTTTCCACCACCTAAATATGGAGAAATCGACAATCAAAAGATCGATTTATAAGCTTATTAATACATTTCGTGCTCAAAAAGTGTTGATGAATCAGGATCAGGCTCAATGCTGAGATTTTTCATTGTCATTGGCACACTTTCGCGTGATATTGACAATATTGTTCATCACATAGTCACTGACAGACTTGATTCTCAAAAAAACCTTCGGCAAATATCATTCATTTTTTCGTCAATGACCAAGATTCATCTGGTAACAAAAAGTGTAATTTCGTTCATTCTGTGTCACATTATTGTTATCCAAGTAGTTCATGACGTTAAATTTAACGGCTCCATGTTATTGTGTTACTCAAGTCATCTAATTTTGTTACAAATGTATTTAATAAAAAAAAAATCTATACATGATCGTCACTGACAGCATTGTCATTGACAATTATAGATAAACATTTCAAAAGGTCCTATCTGCATTCATCGATTCTCTTAATCGACTTTCTCTTTAGTTAATAACGCAGCTGCAAAACCTTTTCCTGTTGTATTTGATGTTTTGGACGTTTTCAAGCTATGCGGTAAAATTAGCGCGAAATTTGTTTGCATAGCAGTGATTATCAAAAGAGAAAGTCGATGAAGAGAATCGATCAACGCAGATAGGACCATTTGAAATGTTCATTGACAATTCAAGCTGGACATTGCATTAGGTCGTAAGTAACATTGAACGATTCTCTTCGTTGACTTTCTCTTTCGTTAATAACTTGAGTACATAACTGTTTCTTGTTGTGTTTGTCGTATTAGATGCTAGATAAAAGCTTCTTTTATCGATCTGTGTGTCGAAAATACCTGAGAATATATTTACATGGCCGTGGGAATACAAAGAGAAAGTCGACGAAGAGAATCTGTCAATGTTACTTAGGACCAGGGTTGCTTCCACTCACTTGCTATAAAAAATTGTTTTTCGGAATTATGAAATCATTAGATGTTATAATTGTTATTACTACTTGAAGGTTAAAAGAAAGGGTCGTGAAATATGTATTTGACACATAAAACCTGTCAGTATTGCTTTCAGTGCGTCACAATAAGCGATTTTACGATTCGTGAGCGCTCACTCTGAGTGAACGCTCACGAGTCATAAGATCGCTGATTGTGACGCTCTGAAAGCGAAATTGACAGGTTTTATGAGTCAAACACACACTTTTCACCCTCTTCTTGTTACTTGCAAGTACAACATATCATTATATCATCTAATGGTTTCATTATCCCGAAAAACATTTTTTTATAGCAAGTGAGTGGAAGCAACCCTGCTTAGGACCTAATGCAATGTTCAGCTTGAATTGACATGGCTTGCCTTGACTGTGACCACGATGGTAAATGACAGGTGGGCAGGAACTCACAGTCTCCCAGTGTTGGTGAGTTCTTTGCCGTTAATGTTCACGAAAAGTTCACTATTTTGCTATACAGAAATTCAAAACAAAAATTTTTATCTGCGGATTTGAACAGTTTTTGACCTGTTTTATACTACCGGAAGGTGTATGCTGGTCACAAATGCCGTGCCAAACTGATTTCCTACTCAATTAATTAATCTTTGATGTGAAATTCGCTAATAAACACGAGGCGCATTTCTTATAGCAAACATGCCATAACAAAATGGGCATGGTTCATTTATGTAAACAAACTAACACTTCTTCCGACTGTGGCACCTATGTATTTCCCATCGTGGACTGTGACTGTTAGCTCAAATGAGTGACCAAAGCAAAATTGTCAATATCACCGTGTATTGTCGAGATTTTGCAGCACTGATCAGGGTTGCTGAAACGATTCAGATAGGAAGGAATATCGAAATAAAGATCATCGAGAAATGGAGAGTACTGTACAACGAAGCCAAGTATGATGAATTGGCATTAAACACTAACACTGTTGTAACGATTTTATAAATATGGTTTTAAAATAATATATCAAGCAACACATTCAGTACATTTTGCAAAATAATTACACACCTGCGGGAGAAACGCTTGGCTAAATTTAACAGAATTTGCTGATACCAACCTTTTTGCCTTTCTCGTATACCAAGGTGTACGGAAAGGTTATGATATCACTTGAAAAACATAATTTCGTTCCAAGACCCGCGAAGACGAATGGCATATACCAATAGGCTCATCTCAACGGGATCGGAAAAGTTTCTGTATGTGTGTATATATGTTCATATGAGTGTAACTCACTCAATTTTCGCAAAGACGGCTTGACCAATTTGAGTTGAACAAGTTACAGAATATGTGTTTTAGATCCCCATAGATCACTATTGATTATTTTTTTTCCCGATCAGGATTATGGTTCCGAAGATATGAACAAACATGTGAATTCCAGATTCCACTGGGGAATTCGTAAAAGAATGATATATCCAAAACTCATCATGCGACACCTAAATCACATTAGAATTCAGAAGCGCGTTACCAAATTTAGCAGCGCGATAGCAGCGTGGGAGAAAGGTTGCTATTCGTAGAAATGTCAAAATGCTCACTACCGGTACGGACTACGGCGAGTAAATTGATAACCGCGATAGCAGCGACCGGTGTGGAGAAGAGTGACTAAACTGAAATGAGAGCGCTGTGCGCTGTTAAAATAGTCGCGCAAATGACAACGACCGTTACGGTTGCTCTAATAATATTCCGCCCACTATATTACAAGAAATTGCGAGTAGCTGAGTGGAATGGAGATAAGTTAAGCATTGGGTACAGGACCAAGTCTCCCCTGGGTGGTGCCAGAAGATGAGCGCAATAGAATCATCAAGTTGCCATAAGGCACGGAATGAGACTATTGCATGGCTGGGTAGTTAAAGTCTTCCATTCGTTAGTCATTTCAGGTGGATTAGAACAGGTTTAGGTTTAGGGTGGGCGTTGGCCAGATTTGGATTTTTCAGATATAATCCTAAATAGGACCTAGATTATTTAATACTACCTGTAACCTCAACTTCTGTCACAATGTTTCATTGTGACTAATCAACACTCAATGGGTAAAATATCAAATTTGCGGTAAATTTGAAAAAAGGGAACTTGGAGTGTAGAGCGCACTGCCCACTGGACGATTCTGAAGCCTGACCAAGTGAGTGGGTTATGGGTTTATTTGATTGTACGTCATTTCCAAGTTATATATAGATACATTCATACCATTGGCATTTTGTATTTGAGATAAGACAGAGACAGGATGCGGAGGGCCCGCTTAGGGGGAGCGTAACCCATGTTATGGCTTCCATTAATTAAATAGTTCAGATAGGCTGGAAATGATAGGTTCATGGTGAGAAAATGTACCATATGGTGCCCGTTCACTGATCAAAATTAGATTCAAATCGTCAGGCCCTGCCCTGACGAATCATACCTCTAAAATAGTAGTAGTTACAGTGCCGCATGATCTAATAACCACTGCCTGCAACTAATGTTGGAGGGGCCGGCAGGGCTGATTACGAATCAAAACTAACATAACTCTAACACTGAACTGATCCCGAAACTAACGCTCATTCATTGCACTTTGAGTCATAAAGTAGTTTTATTTATTTTCCTACTAATCTATCTACACACTTAGTTTTTTCTACCGAGCTCGGCTGTGCGGGTCTCGGCGGGGAGGGGGTTTCGTTGAGATCTCGGCGGGAATGACATTTGATTGCCGAGTCTCGGATAATGCCTTTTCTAATAATCTGCCTACGTTTCTTTTCTTTGTTATCTACTTTATCCCCTTTTTATTTTTCTGCTCTTCTTTCTTCTTCTCTTCTTTTGTTTTGGTTTTTTTTTTTTTAAACTTATACTGATACCTCCTTGTTTTCTCTCTAATTTGTCTACTATGTCCCACCATCACGATGAGAGATGAGCTACCGTACATGGTAAACGCTCATATACACTCCCAAAATAGTATGCCGCAAGTAAGTATATCACAGAGGCAACTAAAGATCCAGAAACAAAAACCGATGGCGCTGAAGATAATGAGGTAACTACTACACTTTATTGTAATTTTTACAATAATACTCACATTACTTATTATTAATTTTATACTTTATTATATATTTATATTTAGCTGTGGTGATTTATATGACTATATAGTATTATTTATTTATACTAACCTAAACACAACGTGGGTGACCCAAATCCAAACGATCACTAACCAAAATAATAGACTTATCTTTTTCAGCAGGTGTAATTTCGTTTAGTTCTGTTTCTCTCTTTTCAGAAAAACAACAACAAAAAAACCTCTATAACTCTTCTCCATTCTTTTAATCTCCTACTATCCCCTATAAATGTATCGGAAACTAGTGGGACTGTCTGTGCAAACAGAAACAGGCCTGCTAGTGGAAGAAGGTCGTTATGCTATACGGTCTAGCATAGGCCTACGGCCAGGTTTCAGTAGGTACACACTCGCTTAACGGCAGATTGGTTTACAGTGGTCGACCAGGGTGTGTGCTGATTACAAAAGTCTGTAGATATCTGTGAAAAAACTAAAAAGTCTGTAAATGTATGTAACGATAAAAAATGTCTGTGAAAAAAATAAAAGTCTGTAAATTCACAGACATGTCTGTAAATCTGGCATCTCTGGTCAGAAACAAGCCCCATCCGTCAAACCGAGGGCTCGAAAGCTATATGATAGCCTGCTGTGTGGAAAAAATGGGCGTGTGTTATCATAGGCGATGCAACAAATATCAAATTTAACTAGGTACAAGACGCTTCCGGGAGACCAACACTACACAGTCCGTGATGGTCAGGAAATTGACGATGTCGATAAGTTCCACACGTCTGATCGAAGTATTTAAACACTTGATTTTTCATATGCACAATCACATTTATTTTTTCTCTGCTGAGATCCCTCTTGTTGGATTGGAGCAGCTAGAGTGTATTTCGTGGTTAATGGGGTTAGCGCTGCTGTGTGAGAACCGAAAGGCGAGAATGCTGTTTTTAACACCGGTTGAAGAAGTAGCGGCAGCATATCTATTGGAGCTCTTCGCCGAAATCATCGTGGTGTCATGGATTCCTTTGAAGCATATCGGGTGAGATCTTTCCTTTATTTATCTCGTAATCCCATTTTATTGTTAGTCATGTTAGTTATACATAGTACATCACACTTTACACTTTACATTTACATCCTTACCTTATTAGTAATTGAGATAAAAATATATATTTGCTTAATATAACCTTGAAATTTCAGTATTACATCCACTTGATATTGTGAGCTGAGGAAACATAGAGTTGTATCTTATTATATATAAAATAATTATTATTTTCATTGTAGAATATAAACTAATTTATCTATATAAATTTATATTCATTATTTTATATTTAATGTCCTGGTATATTTTATGTCTCCATTATATATATTTTCACTATATAAATAAATACTGGGTTGGGAGGGAGCATCAGGGTATCATTTGACCTGGAACTGGACGATGAAGTGGTATGACAACCGGAGTCTAGGAGGGAATAAACACTATCATTTTCTTTATCCTAACGATTCGATTGTGGTGGTGTGAATTCTACATCAACAGTTTCAGTGAGATTGATGCGCCCTTCTTTACAAACCATCCTGTAGGAAGCTTAATAAGTATTGCGAATTGTGTTATTCGATTTGTTGGATCGTATCGTTGGAAGGAGATTCCTAAATTCCCTTGGATTTCGTGTAATTGTCTCTGCTTATGAGTCCGCATCTCCGTTTTTGGCCCTTCATACAGCGATATTGTGAATTCAGATCGGTAGGGTAGATAGGGGCAATATGGTTCCCCTCAGAAAAACACATCATAACACATGAAAAACATTCATAAATGTATGATAGCTGTAATCATGCCCATCATGTTCAAAATATGGGTAAAATATGATAGACTCATATTATATATTATGTTTGAAAAATTTCAGTTTTTGCTCCGATCAACAACCATACGGGACAATATGAGCACCCTAGTAAAAGTTAACGTTTTGACAGGTTTTCACTAGAAAATAACATTCAGGAATCATGTGAAATAGAAACATAAGTTCTTTTAGTAACAGTTACGTGTATTGCTCACTGTAGGACCAGCGGATCAGTAAAATGTAATATAGTGAATGCAATGCTTGTTTTCTTGACTGCATATATTTTAATATTCTAGAGATTTTGAGCTAATGTTACATTTCCATTAATTGAATTTTAATACGGTTTTCATGGAGATGCATATTAGAAGCATTTTCAACAAGTTTGTAAAAAAATTAGATTGAGTTAATAGGTATCAGTGTTGGCAAAATCAGAAATCAATTGATATTTTTCCGCTCTCATACGCTCGCAATATCACGCGCGATATTGGAACAAAATATCATGCTTGATATTGATTTTAAAAACTCCTTTGATGTTGCGAGACTATTCACAACGTGCACAAATCAAGCTGAGAGCTGACTCGACACAAAAATGATTCCATTGCACATCCTTTTCTTAGAAAGAGAAAGCATAGTTTGCTATCTCTTTTTAATCTCCACTGATGGCAGACGCGAAGGGACTGCTGCAAGCCGTTATGGAAGTTTCGGTTGCATTCGGGTGTAAAGCAAACATCATTAAACTCAATCTCACCACAGTCTGGTGAGATTTGCAGTTGGTGAGTTTTGTTAGCTTGATATTCCGAGCTGCGATATCACAGCTTGCAAAATCAACCACAGTTGTTTGCTTGTTGATTTTTGTCTACGAAAATCAAGCGTGATCTTGGGCGTTAGTGAGATTTGATTTTTCGCCCCGTATGGTCTTCTTGCCCCGATCCACCTAGCTCAAACTGATCTTGCTATTAAGTGGAGCTGCATACCAGACAAGATCTTTGAAGGGATGTTGGCTACCTTACATGCATACATACATACATACATTTCACCATGATTCAATGTGTTCTACACGTTGATTTATTGTGTTTGAAACTTTAAAATGTTGACAATCTTTCTCTATCAATTCAAGTGTATTGCTCATTGAATCACACTACTTTTCAAAATGGATATCAAGTGTTTTGCATTTCAATGTAATGTGAATTGCTTGTACTGTAAGGTAAACATAAATAACATCAATCTCCTTAGGGTGCCAATTTTACCTCCACCACCCCTACCCGATGATGATGTTGATTTGCGTGGACGAGCCTAGTCTTTCTAGAAGTCATCGAAACTTTTCATCATTGTTACACCATAATTCTAGCTTTATCTAGATTTATGAGAGCTAAATTTGCAATGCGCTTATTCACAAGAAAGAAACGTTTAACAATCTTTTAATGTGCCATGCGTCTCCTTTGAAATTTAGTGAACGCATGGAGCTTTGTTCTGAGGTGAGCGGTTTGCATTGCATGCAAGGCACGTTTTGTTTTATCTTAATTTCAAACCTTTTTCACAAGTTGTATTACAAGTTGTGAACTGTACTGTGTTCAATCTCAGATGTGGTTGTTTTTTTTTTAAATTTATCCTGTTGCGTAATGCGTCTTCATCTGGGTTTTGTTATTGTTTTCAGAGATACCAGAAGCCGAGTCTGATATGTTGAAATCCTTGAAAATATATTTCAATTTCCGCGCTCATCGTGGTCTCGTGCTCAACCAAGCAAGGTCGTCATTCGGACGCTCGTGTTCTCAGCGCGTCAACAAGCGAACAAAGATGGCAAAACATTCAATTTTTCTTCAACCTAACAAGTGGAGCCGGGGCTCATTAGGGTGGTTCAAAATATTGATTTTGCCCCACCAAGCGCAATCGATTGTAATTCAAGAGCAAATTTTCATTATGTCGTAAGTAACATTCGCACCGATCCGAGAAAAATAAAGTTTTGTTTTGATGACCGAAAAGTTATTCCTATTTGCAATTAAACATATATAATACCATAATGTTAGCAATGTTTAACATATTTAGCCGGGTTTTAATCATACAAAAGCAAATCGCTAGCTTTCATGCTAAGAAATACTGGTTTTTGAGTCAAAAGTTATTATACGTCGTTTGGTGGCCCCTATTGTTACTTAAGTCAAAGTGTATTTACCAGGATATTCGGGAGAATTATCAATTACGTCTCCTTACGTGCAGCCCATTCATCATTTTAGGACCACCGAAATCATCTTAGCAACAAACAGTTCGATTTATTCACTTTAATAATGAGAAAGCGAAACGACGAATGTACACTTTTCACGGGTTTCTCAGTGCTGTTACTTAAGGCAAACGGCATCTCCATAGAAATTGGGTGACTTAAGTAACATCGAAAACTATTTTGATCGGAAGGTGATTACGTCAAAAAGCAATTCGACTGGTAAATAAATTTAAAAATGGGATGTGATCCTATATTCGGACAGTATATAGTGTAATAGCAGGAGCATCGATTGACACTGATAGCTCGACTTTGTTTACCTTTGTTACATTCGACGTAATGAAAATTTGCTCTTGAATTCAGGTCCTGGTCATTCTCTCAAAATTTGTGCGCATTTGGTTGCGATCTCATGATTTATGGATCATCGAGAGAAGTCATTGTTTACAAAAGCTGTTACGCCCTAATTCCAGCTCAATCTAGATTTAATTAGAAAGATGATATTCATCGGACATGCTACTGCCGCGGATACACTTGAATGACCTACTATGAGCATGATCATTATTTGTATAATAATTATGAGCACTATACAACAACTATACCCAAACTATACAAGTGTGACCATGGATGTGCTCATAATTAATTATACAAATAATGCTCATGCCATGTGTATCCGCGGCATAAATCTTCTGATAAGTAGGCAACATTGGTGTACATGGCGCGAAAAATAAAGCGAAAAATAAAGCGAAAAAAATCCAGGTTACTATGTCATAGTGCAAGGCGCAGTATAGAGATTAGTGACGTTTAACGCACGCATACTAGCGATATATCGCCACGTAAAGTTGTTTATTATTTTCCTCTGGCTAACCTAAAAAAACTATGAAATAAGATCGATAAAAATGACCTTCACATCGATTTGTTATGTATTTTCCTCGGATTTTCACTAACACGCTCTCACATATCGCACCAATACAACCGGACGTGAAAATATCTATTGCCAAGCGGTGGTCACTCTACATACTTATTTAGCGCCAAATTTTTCTCAGTGAACCTCATGTGTGCCGCAGCTGTGCCGATAAATCATTGAACTGAGTTTTGTTTGATTGTGAATAATGCCTTGTTTGGCAACCCGGTATTTTGACAGCTCTTGTTTTTGTTTTGTTTTTAGAAACCTGAGATGACCCGGGACGAGATTTTCGTTCCGAAATACGGACCTTGCGGGTAGATTTCGCCATGCCGATTCTGCAACATTCTATGCTCGATTGTGGACTGTTTCACCAGCAGCAGCATAAGTAACAACCGCTGCCATGGAAGGACACAATCAGGAAAAACATACTTGGTATGTCTTCGAGCAGTTCTAGTTAGAGGCGAGATCGTATGGCATTGTTTGTGGTGGACTATTGACTTTCCGACTTAAACTTTTACATCTGATGAACGGATAGAGCCCAGATAGGAGGAAATGTGGACGGGGCCGAGGACGGAACTCCCGCCACGGGAGTCTGTGTAACAATTTTGATGACGGAGCTGGAGGATATCATCAGAACTTTTTCGAGGGTTAGATTGAAGCTATCTTGGATGAGCATTTTTTCATATCACAACCGGTAATGTTGGGATTGATTGAGGCTAAGGAAGGGGTGTTGATCATTGTTGCGATGCAACTCACGCAAGAAATAATAGAAGGGGAAATGTTAGCTTCAACCAGACATGGAAAATCATTTGAATTCATTTCGTGCATTAATTTACATTCATTTGTCCCTAACTTTTTTCAACAACAGAATTTCGCAAAATGATGTATGAAGCTTTTGTAGGTTTTGCTATTAGCTACAAGTTTTGTTAAAAACCCAAATCCGTATCTCTTATGCATGACGAATCAGAACAGAATCCACTACTGTTTTTCAGTGAATGTATTTTACATTCACTGAAAAACAGTAACGAGTTCTGCCCGCTCTAATTCGTGATGCATAAGAGATGCAGATTTGAGGAGTTACTTGGAAAAGTTGTAGCTAATAACAAAACCTACAAACCAAAAAGAATGTAAATGAATGCATGAAATGAATGTAAATGATTTTCCATGCCTGACTTCAACAATAGCTTAACCTTTTATCGTCAGGGGGTAAATAAAGTCCTAGAGCAATCATATTTGGCCAATAGATGCTCTGAAACATAATTTATCCACATGTCAAAATTGAGCTCTCAAGGACGTTGTTTACCAACCTGACGATAATGGGTTAAGATATTGCCGAAACCAACATTTCCCCTAAATAATAAAAATTCTTTTGAATTGGTTGCTTCGCGTCTCGTGTCGCGTCTACTCTGGCCGCGGCCTTAGGATGTGCGCTGACTATGCCTTTTAGGAATCTAATTCGATTTTGGTCGGACTTGGTGAAGATTCATGGTTGTGATTTGTAAAAATTGGATTATGGCAACATCAACAACAAATTTTGACACATGTACAGAACAAGTTCAGTGTTGCCAGTAACTTTAAAGATCAGAAAAAACTGTATTCATGGGTGCCAAACAGTGCCCATAAGTGTGCCCAGGTGTGCTCAAGCTTGTTTTTAGCACACTGTGCAGAAGGACCACAGCCCTTGTAGGCCTGATTTTTTTCCCTTTTATTCGCGCCATAGATAAATTTCCATTTGTCATTATGGTGAAGGGTTAGGACGATGAGTACTAAAAGTTAACCTTTCCCAAATCCCATATACACTTCAAGGGCCAGTGCAGTTCGTGTGCTCAAATTTTGGGAGAATGATCAGTAATCGATTGACTGGGGGTGGACCAACGCGGATATTTTGAACCACCCTAACAGGTATCCATCTATGACTGTTCGTTTGTGTTCAGGCCTGTCTACCGCTGTGTACATAAGCGGTATTACGAAGAAGGAAACAAACAAATAATCTCATCGCAACGATGACCTTTTATCACAGAGAGTAGCACGCGATCGACGCCTGATCGACACGTGTGATTTTCATGGAATGGAGGCGCTCGTGCTTTTATCTATACACATTGCTATGGTGTTGTGTGAAGTGCTTTGTTTTCATCAATTTATACACACGCTATTTTGAGGCTACTCATTTTTTAGCCAAAAACGCCTCAGTCCAGCCAAAAGGGAAGCTACTCAAAAATGAGTAAACATGCTTTTACCGAAGGGGTGACTCTATTTACGATGTAGGAAAAATTGTATTTTGTATTGCACGCTGAGTAGATAAAAAGAAGATTGATGACGATTCTGAAGATTTATTGCAAAAAGATGATGCGCGATGCAAGTAGATGCGAGAAATGAATGAACATTTTTCGAAGATTGATTCGCTAGTGTGAGATATGGCGAGCATCTAGAATTGAGATTTAGATGTGTCGCCCCCCTCGGCTTTCACTCAAATTTGAGTAAACGTGGTCTATAAAGGAAACTGGGTAACGGTTACTCAGATGATGACATTTGTCAACTGAGTAAACCGTTACCCATTTCGATAGAAACGAATGAATGTTCCATGAATACTTTATATATAAATTATTTCGTCCAGGAAGAATATTAAAAAAAATCATAATGAAAATGATAATTCTGTGTTTATTGATACCAACTATTTTAACGACTTTGTATACCTCACCAACTAGCTGCTTATAGCTTTCCCCATCCAGGCTATTACGTAGCTGCTCCATTTTCACTGCTTATCTTTAAAAAAAAATAATTTTAGACTCACTGCGCAAAAATCACCTGTTCACAACTTCAAAGTGCGCCATTTTGAACTTAGGAAAAATTGATATCAGAACCATTTACCCAGAATCTGGGTAGATTCCACTCATCGGAGAAAAACCAGTTTGCTCATTTTTCGACAACTCCAAAAATTAGTGCGACCTACCCAGTCACTGAGTTGCTTCAAAATAGCGTGTGTAGAATTTTCCGAGTGATTCACTCATAATCGCCAAAAGTGCAGGAACTCAGCGATGAGTAAATTTGCCTCATGTTTTCCCAGGTTTTTCCAAGATTTTCCAGGGAAAAATTCCCGAATTTGAGAAAAGTAAAGATTGGATTCACTCAGTCTATTGGTACTACTCCGAGACTGAATACAATTTTCGACAATTTCCTCATTTTCCGGCAGATTTTTCAGGTTTTCCACAGGAAACTATGAGACAAATTTTACTCATCGCTGGTTTCCTGCACTTTTGGCGATTATGAGTGAACTAAACTCAAATTTGGATCGTTCTCATTCGCCGTGTATTCGAATATGTTTCGAAGTGTTTGTAAAATAAGCTTCAGGCTATCCTGCACACAGCAAAAGTTGGTCGAATAGAGAAGGTTTATTGCACAACTTTTCGAGAATAGAGCATTATACGAGACGTTTCCGATTCAACTCATGAGTAAACTTTGACAGGAAGCAGACCAATGATGGCTGTAAGAAGAGGTGAGAAGCAACATGTCAAAGAAGCACATGGTTACTTGTGTACGGTTGAACTAATAATGACTTTATTCAGGTTTCAAGGTATACAGAACAAGGTAAACTAATCAATGTGAATGCTTGTTAGGTGTGGTGCATACAGAAGGTATGATAATGGAAACATATTCTGTAACATCCCGTTTTCTTTACATTTAAACAATGAATCAAAACATATTATAATCCTGGAACTTCTTAGGCATTTGGACGAACCGTCTGGGGCGAGTGGATTCGGGAGTGGTTGGTGAAGCAGTCACTGCAGCAGGATTGCAACCGACAGACGATGAAACTTCCTGTAGATCTACATTCGGTTCCACTTTAACTGGTACTGCATCCAGCAAATCCTGTCTGCGTAAACCTTGTCTTGATCATTGTATTGTCCCTACGATACTCACGATCACCGATAGCTACGACTGTTGTCCTATCCGTAACTGGGTTGATTACGGTTCCGTTTTTCCATTCCGTATCGGTAGGCTTCATTTTAACAAACACAGGTTGTCCGATCTCCAACTCGGGAAGCGAGCGAGCCTTTCGATCATAGTAGGCTTTGGCTTGCTGACGTTGGAGAGTAATCTTCTCCCTCACGTTCTCCTCTCTTTTCGGAAGATATTTCCCTTCATACATCGGAACTCTGAAGCGTGTTCGACGATTAAACAGGCGCTGAACTGGCGAACTTCCAGCTTTGTTCGGTGTATTTCGCCACTGTAGTAGAAGTTCCCAGAAATCCTGGTTGGATTCTCGAGCTTTCTTCATGAGTGATTTGGTTATTTTGACGGCAGATTCAGCCTTGCCATTTCCTTGCTGGTGGTATGGTGCTGAAACACTGTGTTTTACTCCCCAATACTGGCAGAACATGTTGAACTCTTCACTCATAAACTGTGGTCCTCCATCACTGCTGACTTCCTGTGGTTTTCCGAACCTTGCGAAGTTGCGCTTACAGACTTTTATTACTGCTGCTGATGTTTGCGTTGTGAGTTCATCTACGTCAAAATAATCGGAAAAGTGATCAACTGTAACAAGGTAAACTGTTTTGCAATTTCCAATCTCGCACTCACATATGTCCATGGAAACTTTCTGATACGGGTAAGTCGGAATCTGATGACTTTGCATTGGTTGAACTCGCTGATTTGAAGAGAACTTTGCGCAAACATCACAGTGTTGGATACGCTGCCTTATCTGGTCGGAGAGTCCTGGCCAAAACACCGTGTTACGGGCTAGCTTGGTTGTTGCTTCGATTCCGGAGTGCGATTGATGAAGTCTCTCCAGCATCTGTCCTCTCAAACATCGTGGGATTAGAATTCGATCATTTCGTAGAACGAGACCATTGTGAGTGCTGAGCTCGTGCTTGTACTTCCAGTAGATTTGGATGGCTGGAGACATATCATCATCATCATATTTCCCTGGCCAGCCATCAATAATGCAACGGATGACAGATTGGATATCCGGGTCCTCTCGAGATCTGGCTCGAATTTCGTCTACTCGAGCGTCTGAAATGGGAAGGTAGTCCAATGCACAAATAGTTTCAATATCGGCCATGAAAATGTCGTAGATTTCACGACTAGTAGAATCGTTGTCAATCTTTGCTGCTCTAGATAACATATCAGCGATTACTACTTGTTTACCTGGTGTGAAGTTCAGAGTGATTTGATAGCGTTGTTATCCTAGCAACATGCGTTGAATTCTCAATGGTGCCTCAATCAAAGGCTTCTGGAAAATCTTGATCAACGGTTGATGATCCGTTTGAACAGTTACTGGTCGTCCAAGGATGTACATTTCAAACTTCCGACAGGCAAATAGAATGGCCAACGTTTCTTTTTCGATTTGTGCATAGCGACGTTCAGTAGCACTGAGGGTCTTTGACGCGTAGACGACTGGCTGTCCCTCTTGTAGAAGAACAGCGCCTAGTCCTACGCTGCTACTGTCGCATTGGATAATCGTGCTCTTGGATGCACCGAAGTATCGCAGTACCGGTGTTGAGGTTATCATCTGTTTCAGTTGATCAAAGGCTTCATCCTGTTCATGGAACCAATTCCAAGGCTGGTCGTGATTTGTCAATCTGCGCAACGGTTCCGCTACTATGGACAGGCTTGGAAGATAGTGTGATAAGTATGTTACCATACCCAAAAACCTTTGAATGGCAGGAACATCTTCTGATTTCGGCATATCCAATATGCTGCTCACTTTTTCTGGATCTGGTTTCACGCCTCTCGCTGTAAGTATGTGCCCAAAGTACTTGACGCTATCCTGACACAGCTTGATTTTGTCCGGATTCAATTTCATGTTTTTTTCTTTCATTCTTTCCAGAAATACTCGCAGATTTTTATTATGGTCGATCAATGCTTCGGCAACAGTATTACCACAAACGAAGTGACAGACGACTTTCTCCGAAGAAATTAATTTAAATAATGTGGTTCTCTGTAATAGAATTTTAGTCCACCTTCCGCCGCTCACCGCCAGGTTCGCTAGTATTTTTGCTTTGAATTAATTCAAGTTGGTTTTGTGTGCAGTGATCTGGCAACCCTCGTTCTCGCTCGCGTTGACGTGGTGCTGTTTTCTCACTCATCGCAGGAAATTTTGATTAGAGTGAGAAAGTAAGGAACAATCAGCGCGGGAACCGTGTGCGTTACTGTAGGTGTGGCAGAAGGAATGTTGACAACTCTTTCGTTCTCACGGTGTTCTTACGCATGATCCAACGTTACGTCACACTAGATTATGCATAAGAACGTCGTGATAATGAAAGTGCTAACTTGTTTCCTTCTGCCTCACCACAGCACTTGCGATACTCCGTCGGTTTCAGGTGCATTCTTTGTGTCATAGAGATTGCTGATGTTTATCTTACGCACACTACGTCACGTATACGTATACGCAAAATGTTTTCATCGGGATCATACTTTAGCAATCTCCACCAGTAAAAACACCAGAAGTTTTGGAAGTTTCTCCCTCAGTACCTGAAAGCAGCGTGATTGGCGTTGACGGTGACTCTGTAGCTCTTTACTCCTATGAGAAAATCCATAAGCAAACGTCAGACTGTGCGTGAAACACGGCGGACTTCGTACTATCCTTTCACTCCATCGAAAATTCCCATAAGAAACTGTCTACATTTGCTGGAAGAGCAAATTTTTCGACAGTGCCGTCAACGCCAATACCAGCTGACATTCGCTTAATGTGGGTAGTGAAATCCGGAACATTTTCTCACTTTTGAGCATCAACGTCAACCCGGTTTCGAATCGCATTCCCACTTGAGGTGGCACCGTTGGCAGTAATCCACTGCGCCGTGGGAAAGACCTGACTAGTGCTGGAAAATTCACCGTCTAAGGAAGGTCACCATTAAAATTAAATCAACCTAATTTTCTTCGCTGTAACGTACTCCGGATCAGACTCGCTGGTGGACCGTTTTCGTGGGACGGTTTTCGACCCGAAAAGCTACAATTTGAACAGTTTTTCAAAAGATTTCTGGCAGGCGTCTTGGGACGCACGATCTCATGTCCCACCGAGGCATCCGTTAGCGTGTCCGTGTCGGAACGGATGAACTCTTAGATCGACTGCAATTCTACCATCGATTTTCGGCACTGCTTTTTTGGTTAAATTCACACGATAGTTGAAATCGAACACGGTCGACGATCCGGCGGAGTATGCTTCGTCTTCATTGTCCGAAGAAGTCAACGATTTGATACGACCGGTTTGGCTCGAAGCAATTTTTCGACGGAAGTTCCTCGAAGTTTTCGACGGAAGTTCCTCGTGGCAGTGGAATATAAATGCCACGCTGCTGCATCTGCTGACTAAAGTCGTCCTTGTTGTTGCACAAAGGGCACTTGAAAAAGTACCCCGCCGATTGGGCAAACTGTGCCATGCAGCTCCGATGGAACCAGACATTCTGACAGCACGAATCGATTCCAGTTTCCTGTACGGTCCCATCTCATCGTAGCAAATCCCACAGGCTTCGGTCCCGGATTATTTCACCTTACCCACCAGCGCTACGTGCTTATCGCACCACGACTGGAACGTATCCACGTAATGCGACAGGCACTCATTCTGCATCCCACAAAGCGTCTGAAATGAACGGAAGCACTTCTTCGTGCAACACAAAACGTTCGCATACCGTTCCTTGGGGCCCATGCATTAATTATGTCACGCTAAATCGAAGAGAAATTTACCTCCCCCCCTATCGTGAAGTTTTTCCTATACCTAATGCATTGCTTGTCACAAAATCTTAGACCCCCCCCCCCCCCCCCTAGAGCGTGACATAATATATGCATCAACCCTTGCAGATGTAACACTTTTGTCCTCGCATACGAGCTTCCTCATTTCTGATGTCCTCCTCCATGAATCCGAAGATTCCCTCCTCGTCTTCAGGTAACAAGGTACACGTAGCAGGTATAATGACTAGTTTTGCCACGTATAGTAGACCAGTCCAGAATAGTGCATCGTACCGCAATCATGCTCAAACGCTTGACATACAGCATCTCTAGCCGTAATAAATTAAAAAAAAAATCAGTTTCATGCGATCCTCCTTCATTCTCACCTCCAGCACGTCGATCGCCTCTTTGATTCGATGGATCTCGGCATGATTTCGGAGTAAATTCTCCTCCTTTAGATCGCCCTCGTCGAGAGCTTCCGGTTCCGCTACGGAGTAACGAATGCATACCGAGGATGGCCGCAAAAAAAAATTATAATAAAATAACGAAATTACAATGAATTTTACGGTTGAATTTTGGGCACATTAAAAATTTATTATTAAATTATTGGAAAGGAGAAATAATAAATTTCGTTTTTAACGATACAATTATCAATGAAAATTAATTTGAGGAGATCAAATTTGTTCGACAACAATCAATATTTTTATTGTTAAGATGCTTAGCTTAACAAGCCCCCTTTTTAATTGTAAATTTCTCATATACCATGATTTTCGTTGTGATTTTATGGTAGGGGTAAGAGGGGCATAGTGAGCATCCCATGCCTCAGCTTGGTCTTCCGGCCGTTCGGAACAAATTGGTAGGTGGTAGCCTTATACATTTTATGAATAATCAGCAATGGAAATTTGCCAAAAGGTATAAGGGGATTTTTATCAGTGCTGGCATCGGTAGCATTGGTGCTCAGTACGGAAAACCAGATCGACGAAAAACAAATCAAAGGAAAAAAAAAGAAATTAGATTAACAGAACTTTATCTGTACAAGTTCAGAAAAAGTTTCATATTTTTGAATTTCCTGCAGCGTTTTAAACTTTTTTCGAACAGTCCGCAATTCAAAAACCCAGTAAAACATTACTGACTGGATTAATGTGTATATGTTATGTGCAGCTTATCTGCTGTAATATTCAACAACTTTTTTTACTGTTTCCCTAATAAAAAACTACCATACATGAACGAAAACCCAAATAATAAAACTATTCAACAAATGGTTTGGATGATACCCCGAACACGTCGTTAAGCAAAATAACCATAACAATTTTATTAGGGTTGGTTTTCAATTTCAGATTGAATTCCAATTTCCCATTTGCATCGACGTAAAAACTTGCCGCAGCTTGTTAACCGAGCTTGTGCTGCATAGGTGGAAGAGATTACTTCGTTGAAAGCTCCATCTGCATGATAACTGGAAAGTTTGATAACTGGTACTTGTCGATGACGATGATCTCGTCTAATCAACCAATTCGACAGGGACATCCACTACCCGCACCCGTACCGGAAAATGTTTTGAATGATGAATAAGAAGAGGCTGAGCAGTCGAGGCAGCAAGAGACAAAAGCGTGACATCAAATCCTATGTCCGGATCGACTCTTACAGAAGTTTCAATGCGCCGCCTGTTCGGAAAGGATTCCCCGTGACATGAGCGAGCGTCACTACGCGAAGCATGCCGGCCATACCTATCGGGTTGATATCGATCCAGTGATCGATCTGTACGACGAAACTACTGCCACGGCGATTGTAATCCGCTCCATGAAAGTGCAGCGGCAAGTGACGATCTACTGCGACAAATGCAACGTGCCTAAGAAATCGGCTTTCTGATTAGTATTCCACCGGTTGGTTTGGCAAACACGACCAGTACTCGCACTGTCTGGTTCTGCAGAATAATAAGAAGAAGCTGGAGCAGACAAAACTGATATCCGGCAGCTTGGGTGGATCCTTCCAGTTCCGCTACGGAGGAGTGAATGTATACCAGCATACCGAGTATGGCCGGGTTCTGTTTGGCGTCTAACAACGATGTCTATGTCTTCTCGGTTGCGAATGACTGTGACTTAGGCTTCTAGCACGGACTGAAGAAATCTGTAGCAACAGTTGCAACAAGCGCGAGTCATTGACAGCTCAACATCGTTTACTTGTAAGCAAATGTTAACCCGATGTGTTCATCCCTAATCATTTTGGCCTATGGTCTTTCATTATACAAAAGAAGCGATATAATGACATGCTGTTTGACAACAGGCTCTTCCTTTCAATTTTCGTTAGAGAAAAAGAGATAACAGGCGGTACCCCCTAGTTTAATCTAGTACATATGAGTAGATAGTGTTGCCGTGAGGTACACTCGAAAATTGTAAATGTAAGTGCGTCAAATCAAATTTCGAGCCGCTCCGTCTGTCACTTCGTTTGTGGTATTACCACATCCAAAAATCATGAAGTCATCCATCAATGCTCGTACATTTTTCAATCCCTGTATCGCTTCGTGTGCTTTCAGTTGGAACACCTCCGGTGCCGGGGAAATGCCCATTGGCATTCGGAGCCATCGGTACCTACCGAAGGGAGTCCAACACGTAGTAAGCTTCGAGCTTTCTTCATCAAGCTCCACCTGCCAAAAACCAGACTGGGCATCCACAGTCGTAAAAACCTTAGCGTTGGCAAGCTCTGGCAGTAGCTCATCTAGTGTAGGCATCTGGTAGTGTGATCTTTCCAGTGCCTTGTTCAACATTATCGGGTCAATGCAAACTCTCAATTTGTTGTTTCTTTTAACGAGTACTAGGTTACTTACCCAGTCGGTGTGTCGTTTTTCTTCAATGATCACTCCTTGGTGTTCCAAACTTGTCAACTCTTGACGAAGCTCATCTCTCAGCGTTACAGCGACTCTACGCGGATGCTGTACTACTGGTTTAACGCTCCTGTCCACATCGAGATGGACGCACCCCTCCAATTTTCCAAGTTCAGAGAAAACTTCAGAATACTGACCCAGGATTTGTTTTGCTACCGATTTCTGGCCCTCAGTAACGGAAAAACATAACTGAATCAATTTTAGTCGAAGACAAGTGTTGACTGACAACAATGGAATTTGTTCGAAATCCACTACATGGAAAACGGCTTTATATCGGGTTCCGTTGTGAACGCAATCTATCTCAGTGCGGCCCAAAGATCGGAGCTGGCCTCCTCCAAACACCTTCAAGACTGCGCTGTGGCTGTCCAGCGACAGCTGATTAGTTCCGAGAATTGCTTTCGCATTGGTTCTTCCGATTACGTTGCAGGAAGCTCCGGAATCTAGGATGCACGATACCCTACGTTGGTGCTTTTTTACATCCAAAAACGTTATCGTCGCCTTCAGCAAACCGTCGTTCTCCTTACGTAGACTGTACAGGTATTGACACATGTTAATAGATTCCTGGTCATCATCCCGCTGCTCATCAGTTGCATTTTCTTCATCCGGCTTAACGGTGTTGACTTTGTTAGTTGGCTTCCTCGAAGAACTGGGCAAACCCAATGGCCTATTTTGCTGTTTCTTCTTTTTGCACGCCACCTCGAAGTGGTTTTTCAGACCACAAAAATGGTATGTTGCTCCCCTGGCTGGACATTCCAACAAATTCTTGTGGTACGCTCGACCGCAAAAGCCGCACTGCTTGTTGCTTCGATTTCCTCCAACAATTTTGTTGACGTTATGTTGCTGAGTTTCAAGCCACCTGTTGCGCTCCATTTCGGCTCGAGTGGCTTCCTCCGTTCGACATAGCTCGATAACTTTCGCTGAAGTTAAGTCTTCCGTTTCGATGAATTTTTTCTTCAGGTGCACATTTTGAATGCCGGTAATAATTTTATCCCGGAGCATCTCATCTTCCAAAGCACCAAAATTACACTCTTTCACCAACGTACGCGCCCGGTTGATGAATTTCATCAGACTTTCGGCTTCGTTGCTGTCGTCTCCGGGCTCTTGCCGGCATTGGTAAAACTCGTAGCGAGCAAGTTTTATATTTTTCTGCGGTATCATGTACGTTGATAGCGATTGCACACAGGCAGCGACCGTGTCCTTTTCATCGTCGAGAAGGGGCCACAGATTAAAGATTCGTCTTGCCTCTGTGCCCAGCGCAGATTTGAAAGTTGCCACTTTCACTCTTTTATCCAGCTGGTCCACTCCTGATGCAATGATGTACGTTTCTAAAGCATCCTTCCATAGTTCCACGTTCTCCCGGAGGTTGCCGTCTAGTTTTAGTGGCTCCGGGAAGGGAATGCTGCTGTTTATAACTGGTGCCACTGGCGGCTGCTCCTGCGGTTGTGCCATTCTTGGTTTCGGAAATGATTATTTCCCCAACGTTTTTTCGCGTATTTACGATGAACGCTCGACTCCCGGACACTTAAACGGATACTCCGCGACAAATCCGGAACGTCCCGCAGAAATTGAATTCGGCTTACGGAACTACGCAGTAATATTCAATGCTTCTTTTGTTATTTTTAACTCTGACACCATGTCAAAGAAGCACATGGTTACTTGTGTACGGTTGAACTAATAATGACTTTATTCAGGTTTCAAGGTATACAGAACAAGGTAAACTAATCAATGTGCACCTAACAATGTGGTGCATACAGAAGGTATGATAATGGAAACATATTCTGTAACACAACATCAATATCATCAAATTCTGTCAGAGAAGCTTGCTCCTGTCATTTCGTAAAATGGGTTATAGAAAAACAAAAAATACATGGCATTCCATTTGACGAGTTGACAGGATCCAGTTTGCTTGAAAGAACTGATGATATTGATGCAGCTTCTCTCGGTGGGTAGATACAATGTTAAAGTTCATTCATGAATTGAACAGTCAGCTGATCAGAAACGTCTCGCAAAAGCATTTCCAGCCCAAACCACAAACTGGTTGGACATGAGTGTTTCCGATTTGAATGAAACATTACTCATATGTTCGTTGCTACCAATGTACACTGGGCTAATAATGTAATCTAGCGGAGCAAAATTAATAACTCCGAAACGAAGCGTTTTCGAGACATGGTGTCTTCGGCAAAGTTTCTCATCATATTGACATAAACCAATAGTTCAAAACTCTTCCGCAAAGATGGCGCCACAATCTAACTTCTTTATCTGGTGTTTTGGAGACTTGATGTCTTCGGAAAAGTTGTTTATCTTGACAAAATAAACAGCTCTTTTGAAGACGTAAAATTTCCACAGCCTACTGGTTCCGAGTTATATAGAGGCAAAGAAAAATATGTCGAAAATATTATTGCATTCCTGGCCCAGTTGATGATCACAGCTAAGCAGACCAGTTTTGGTGAAATCATTCCATTTTTATCTATAAATTAGGAATTTGATGAACATTGGAATCATTTAGAGAGATCCTTCAATTATACTGTATTATATAAACCATTAATTACATCACATATGATTGTTAAATTTACTCTTTCATAACTCGGAGCGTTTCGTACGGTATGTCCACGCATCCTTCCACCCCTGTAGATTCACGTAATGCATAGCTGTTTAAATATATATATTTAAACTCGAATCATTTCACAGAATCATCTTTGCGGCAAATGCAACGCATTAGGCCTGGCCGTTTTGATGTTTGTGTCATATCTCAGATATGCTACAAAGACCAATGTTGAAGAGAAGACAATACGGTGGCGAAAACGAACAACTTTTCTGTCAAATGCAAACCAGCTCGCGATTGGCCGATTTGAAGTGCATAAGATAGAGATTGAGATAGATATAGATATAGATAGAGATAGAAATAAAAGAGTAAGAAGCAAGGGGTAAGTCACTCCGCACACCAATCTTCTGTCATCTTTTTTGTCAGTGTGCCACACGTGAGCCGCAGGTGTGTTGATTGTGCCGGTCATAGAGCAAGCTACGATTGTTTGTAAAATACCCATCCCGGAAAACCGGTATATCTGACACCTTGAATGTTTTGGTTTGAAATCGCAAGGATAAATCGGATTTATGATGACGCAGGAAGTGGCGGGTCTGCAAAATTGTGGTGTTTTGTGTTCATAAGATAATAAAAGTCCTGTGTTTTAGGGTTTTATAATGCCCTCAAAGGCAGACAAGAAACCTAGCCTTGCGTGATATGAAAGCAACGGTCTATCAGCGGCCAGAAAGAGTTGGAACCGGTGGGGAACATTGTTGGAGACCGACTGTAGAGGATGATGAATATACTTCTGTAGTTTGTTTTGTGTGAGATGCAGGTTTGATTAATTGCTTCTTTCTCTTGAGCCCACTCTAGGACCTACATTTCGTATTTAGATCTATAAGTGAACGGCTGGTCAGAGTTCCTCTGGTGTATTCAATTAGAGGATGTTCCTGAATATACAGTCAAACAGCACATAATGTTGTGAACAATTTCTATGACAGTTGTCCAGCTTCCATTTTATTTACAACAATCCAAGGGGTGAGACAGCTTTGCTCTGAGTTGCTTTTTTGCAGCAAGTAACTCGCGAGAAACACACTGTACCTCAAAATTTAGTCGACGTTCATCGATGTTTTTGTCTGGTTACTCCTTGACTCCGTTTATCCCTTTCACATATTAAACGTAAGTCTTGTTTGTTAACAAAATAGAATTGTTCGGCTATTGATACGATGTGAATTCCAGATTTTGTTCAGAAAATGGCTTGAACGATGCTGGAAAAGCTTCAAAAGGGGGCACAGTTGCGTGGATTTTCATCTGCTTCTCTGTGCCGATTGGCTGCTGTTGCTGATGTTATTGTTTTGGAAGTGCTTTTGGTTCGTATTTTTCCGTTTCAAAACGTTGAATGTGAATTAACTGTAGGTAGGTGGACAAATGCGATTTGAACCACAGGAATCGTTTTCAGATGTCCACCGAGAAGAATGTGAAATCGTTGTGGGAAATCACTGGCATACATAGGAAATATCTTCACTGTTGGATAAAAACCGATTAACATTCGATTCCCAATTCCAGCTCCGAAGGAAACGCTGCCAACCACTACCCCAGAATGTTCAGCCAAAGCATCAACACAGTCGACACTGCTGAAGTCGAAGAGGAGGAGGACGATGAAGACACAGCTGCCAATGTTTCCGGTGAATACGATCCTCATCCGGACTTCAAACCCATCATCGATCTTGCCGATGAAATCGAAGTGAAAACCGGTGAGGAAGACGAAGAACAAATCAGGCATAACATTTGATAACGGCACAAAAGCATTTGTAAACAAACTTTCTAAGGCCCTTTACAAGCGAGCCAAAGTACGCCTACGCAAACCAATACCACTTTCGTAAAGGAGAGAGTTGCCCCTATCCGATGATGTTATTGGTTTGCGTGCGCGTACTTCGGTTCGCGTGTAAAGGGCCTTACAAAGTTTGTTTACAAATGCTTTTGTGCCGTTATCAAATGTTATGCCTGAAATGTTCTGCGTTCGCTCCAAGCTACTGCAGATGGTTCAGAGAGAGTGGAAAGAAAGGGTTTTTGGCGATCTGAAGATTCTCAAGAGTAAATCCGATCCAACCAAGTACAGGATCATCGCTATAGCCTTTGCTGACGAGAAACTGAAGAACGAAACATGCTCCGAATATAATGAATAATAGTTATAATTATCTGGAGTATTTGGTCTGGTGGATCGAGTTCTTCTACCACTTCAAGCCGGTTGTTTGTTGTTGTTTTGTTTGACAGCAGCTTTTCGGCTTCGCACCTTCATATGTTGCTGTGGTGTGAAAAGTGAGTATGCAAATGACAGTGATCTTGCTCACTGAGCAATGTGAGTTACTCGAGGTGCCTCAAAAGCAACTCTAAAATTGCTCATGATTAGGAGCTGTCTTACCCCTTGCAACAATTCAATGCCTACGAGATTGTGCCGATGGATGTGCCCATGCTGTGCCGAATCTAATTTCGGCTCAATGTGCTGAGTGACTTACCCCTTGGTAAGAAGCCAGTTGTTTCGTCTTTCTCTTAGATCTACCCTAACCATTTTCCAGGATGCTTTCTCGTACTGGATGCGTTTGAATTAGATTAGATTAGCAATGGTTGCATTTTTCATTTTAATATGATTTTTTTCTTCTTCACAGTAGCTTTTAAAAAGGGCGTATTAAAATGTGGCGATATTAAAAATAAATGATAACCTGAAAACTATTGATCTGATCAAAATGCCATCTGATAAGAAATAGTAAATAATGAAATTATCTTTGAGAAAAAAAAAACAGTAGTTTTCAGCACCCGATCGGCATCCACTGAATCATTCGATAATTGTTTTGTTGTACTGTGTACAACTTTAACCATGGATCTTAGACGGCATCCTTAAGGTGATTGACTTCCTCCATCGCGACACCGTTCCGATGCACATGTGAATTCAGTCTTGGGCTGGAATCCTGGCAGGAATATTCGATATCTTATATCCGAGAATTTTAAGAAAGTTTGGCAAGTCCATTGAGATCGAAAGATCGGTTGTTTTCCGTGGAAGGGTGTAGGGACTTGGCCTGAAGAATTTGCAGGTTTTTCTCACAAAGAGCAAGAACTGGCTACACAACTCTGAGCCATCAAGGAAGTGGCAATGTCAGTAAACACGCTTAAAATTATTGGAGTGAAAAGATCGATAATTCTAACTTATCCAAGTTAATTGATTTTTTTTCCTTGATTTGTTTTCCGTCGATCTTGTTTTCCGTTTTTTTTTCTTCCTTTATTTAGGAGATTTTTAGCCGAAGGCTAGTTCATCTCCGTCTTGTTCACCAATGCTACCGACGCCAGGGAGGCACCCTACCTATCAACCTATCAACTCATGAACTGGGTATCAACGACTTTACTTCTCTTTTAACCCAGGCCTACTGGGGTGAGAGGCAATCATGCTTACCACTACACCACCGGCACCGTTGAGCGAATGAAAGCTGTATTAGAACAGTCGCATCTATACCCACTTTGCTAAAATCATCGTGCTTGGAACGTAGTGAACCGAATGGGCTGTATTTATACATTTATTTATGACCAGGTTTTCAATGTTTCTGTCGTCATGACAGCCGAGATGATAGCCTTCACAAACCGACGACATCCCTCAGCTTACCCAAGTGGCTGTCACGAGACATTATACACAATTGATATATGGCAGTGGAGTATGGAAGAAACCCAGAAAAATGATCCTGAACAGACATGTTGGCCCGATGTCGGATCAATGTAAGCTCAATTCTGTGTTTATGTCGGGTCAATGTAGTTCCAACATCAGGTTGGTGTTTGGTACAAGTCAGGTTGGTGTCGGGTAGGCTTATATTTTTCGTCGGAATGTCGGAATGTCTGATCTGCTCAAGACCGCGTCTTTTTAAAAAAATATCGGATGCAAATTTTGCAATTCGCCTTGACACCAGGCCCGAAGTGACGTTTCTTCACACAAATTTTGACAGTTCCTTATGGGGTTTTGCGTTGGAGTGAGAGAATAAGAAAAAGTCCGCCATGTTTCACACATAGACTGACAGTTACATATGAGATTTCTCCATAGGAGTAAAGAGCTACAGAGCTCTCGTCAACGGCAATGGGCTGCACGAAAGACAGCAGCAACGAATAGGCAGTTTGACGAACTGCTTGTTGTATGTACGAGGAACTTTATGAATGACCATCCGAGGCTGTCATAGCCGAACGAACAAAATAGGGGAAACGTCTCTAATGTTGGCCTATGGATCTAAGATTGGGCCCATCGCTAAAAATCTGCTATTTAAATATCAATTTTATCTAGATGAACCCGTTATTGGGACGTTACTAATGGATATTTTTGGTTGCTATTGAAAATTTAGTCGATTGCTGAATTTATGTATGGGCCCAAATTAGGGACACTTAGGCCGACATTATTTGCATTTCCCCTACATGAATAAGAACGAGCTGTCGAGTACTGCACAAGACGGCAACGTTGTATGTCGTATAACAGCCTCACTGTGGGCTATCGCGTATAGCTCAATCACAAAACTGTCGTAGGAAATGAAAGCGACAGCCGTTGGAATACTGTCATGAGGCGGTACTTTTGGTATGCCTGACGGTGTCACGATGGAGGAACTCAATCACCTCAAGGACGCCGCCTAAGATCCATGGTCAAAGTGGTGCACATTCCAGCAAAGCAATCCCCAACAAACAATTTTAGCTGTAGATTAGCTTATACAGCCAAAATTTGCCTTATGCAGCTAATTTTTGCCTGTATAAGCTAAGCTGCAGCTAAAATTGTTTGTTGGGTCGAATGATTCAGTGGTAGCCGATCGGGTGCTGAAAACTACACAAGACCAAGTAGTTGGCATTTCTTAGTGTCAGAAAGAAGATCGCAGGATTGATCTGTTCCAAATATAGCCTGTGGAATTCTCATAGGGGGGCTGTTCTTTTTGGAATTCTTGCCATCCCCCTCCCTTCGTAAACAATTGTCCATTCGCAATTTTTAAATTTTGTATGGCCGTGGATAATGCCAAACCCCTATAAACTGTCTACGTAATTAAAGAACAGCCCCTAGGCCATAATTGGAACACCCCGAATAGGAACGTTAGCCATAGTTCGTACATCTACGCTACTAAATATTTACAATTTCCTAAAATATTCGCTGAAAGTGGTTAAGATTTTGAAACTTCTCTCCCATTCCCCGACGCTATCGGCCAAGTTTTCTAGGCGTATTGGCTATGACTTTGCATAGTCTATTTTTTCGTCGACCAATTTTTCGTGTATAGCTACATTCTTACAGTCCCGCATTGAAGCACATGGCGAATATCAAAACAAATCCAACTAGAAGCGATGACCGTTAATGGATTCTTACGTATTGGCTAAGTCACATTGTTTTGACCCACTAAGCGTTCCTATCGAGGTTCCTATACTTACGTATGGGAGTTGATGAATGCGTTCGTGTGTGCCCTTTATTATGTTTTGTGATTGCCTAATTTTGTTATACTTTCTTTCTTTTTTCATCTCGCTTGACATCTGATCTATGTGTGGTGCCTGTCGGTCGTTTTCTAGAAGCACAGCATCACCCGCATCGAGAACGAGTCGATCTCTTCAGTACTATTCTGGTTCTTGACGCGAGTGGAGGCAGCAACATGGTTAACAAAATAAGGAAGGTTACGCACTGCATCTTCGATATGGATGGACTCTTGCTGGGTAAGAAGAATTTTGGAATATTTATCCAAAGAGCGGACTGCAGTTTATTTGACTGAGTGAAATTTCAATGTTTTCGTGCCGTATGATGAAACTTCTTTTGTGTTCAAATGTTACGAATCTTATACAGTAGATAACAAAAGTGAACGTTTATTCAGCGCAAGTAGGGCGGTAATGAACTGGTGGGAATAAGTTTGTTACCATTGTGATGCCAACAGGTTACGGAAAGTTTTGTTTTGATTCTGTAACTGTCGATCAAAGAAGATAAAGTTGTTAGATCTGTTCTCGTACTTGCTTTTCTGTAAAATGTTGTACAGAAAAAAGCGAAAGTATGTTCCCTTACTTTCTGCAGTATATGATTTTCTTACAGCAATTTACAGAAAAAGCAAAAAATCAAGTTTGGAAACAGAATAATAATAGCGTTCAGCTCGGCGCACAATGCATCCAGGATTGATGCGTTGTGAAAAGTTTTACACATAATGTGCGAGAACCTTTATCCTCGAAGTTGTCCTTCGATACATAATATAACCTGATCGCATAGTGAAAACACAATACAGAAATAGAATTTGTTCACTTTATGCTTCATATCCACTACAATAGATATAATAATAGATAATAGATTCGGAGTTTTTTTTTAACTGCTATGTCCAGTGCGCACGATTCAAGAGTTAATGCATATGTCCCAACCGATAGAAGAAAATGAAGGATCACCTTTAAAGACAAGATGCTCCAACGACCAACCATTTGTAAATTACATAACAACGAAATGTACGGTACGAGATGTCCACGTTTCATCCATTTATTGTATTCTAAAGCATCGTGTTTGAATCTTAGATTTAAACAAGCACGATGTTTTTTAAATCATCCCACAGTGAGCCGGCCTGGCTTTTGATATGTGTTGTGCATCTATGATGTGTAAATAACATATCACAGATAGACAAGAAAAATGATGGAAATATATCCATCATTTTCAAGAATGCTTTCGAAAACTAGTTGTGGTGTTGGACCAGATCAGATGAGATTGGATTTAAATAAAAACATTTTTTTTAAATATTTCGATACCTTAGGCTGATTGGATTTAATAAAAAGATCTGTTGTGCAAATTGCTTCAACTGCAAATGTGCCTCTCATCAACTGTGAAAGTAAACATATTGTAGGTAGATAGTTAGTCAACTGAAAAGTGACGGTTACAACTACTCTCGCTTTCTTCTTACCGGATTTGGGGAGTCGTTGTCCATGGATGATGACACAGAACAGAAGGGGAAGTGCAAACAAATCCGTGAATCAAAAAGTGGTTCGTTTTTCTGCTCAACAAGCGGTGTGTTGTGGTAGTGTTCCACATGGGCTTTCTATGTACACTCACACTATCATAGCATGCTGCCTATCTTAACTGCAGGCAGAAGATGCCTTCTACCGCTAGGTGCGATAGTTTTCGCAAATGACAAATGGAGCCACTTTCTGATCCGAAGTTCCACTCCTGTGATGATGACTTCAAACCGCCATCTTGGTAGCCACTCGAGTGTGTTGATAGGGGATTAGAGATAGGGATTCTGATTAATGACTGATGGAAACTGGCATTCAAACTGTCGAATAAACGGTTGCTTATAATTAGGTTTATTCTAATAGGATATAACGTAAAATCACTGGGGAAAATCAAACTACCGCAGAATTGCAGCTAGATTTTTGTATTGGTTTTATGGTATTTCCCCATGTCGTCATTCATTTTACAAAAGCGGAGGGAACAGCAAGCCGTATTTATTTTGTGTGGGCAGGAGGGATAGGTACAAAGAACTGGTGTTAGTAATGGAAGACTGCATCTCCACGAAAGATGGACTGAAAGCAGGCGTTGAAAATAAGACCGAAGAAAAAGACAAATCAGTAGAGGCCTCATCGGTTGCATACAGTTTTTGAAGTAAAAAAATCCCAGAAAGAAGAAGAGGAGGTAGAAATTTTTAATCGTTACTCACCACAATTTTCGGAAAAATGCTAACTGCGGTCAAAATTATATGTATAGTAGCAGATGAATAATTGATCACTCTGGAGTATTTGGCAATGAACAAGAATTTGTTACCCAGCAGCTGTAATTTTTCATGTACACAGGAAAAAAATGTCCCCTGATTGTTGTTGAATTTTTGACAAAACAAAAGTAAGAGGTTGTATCCAAGAAACAACCGTAGATTTGACGTAGAATTACGAAAGGTAGTTAAGATGTCACAGCAAAAGTATAGTTAATATTAAATTGATTTCTTTACTCGTTATTAGTGAAAAATTTCGATAGGTTGAAATTCGGAAGCAATTTGAGAGTTCTGTTTTTGAGGTGCTCTGTGTGTTATTTGAACTCTTTTATCAATTGGTGGTCCTGAAAAGAACCGATGGGTTGGAAGCAGGCATGGAAAATCATTTACATTCATTTCATGCATTCATTTACATTCATTTGCCTCTAACTTTTTTCATCAACAGCATTCCGCAAAATGATGTAAAGAACTTTATTAGGTTTTGTTATTAGCTACAATTTTTGTTCATAACTTAAATCTGTATCTCTTATGGATCACGAATTAGAGCGGGCAGAATTTGTTACTGTTTCTCAGTGAATGTAAAATACATTCACTGAAAAACAGTAGTGGCTTCTGTTCGCTCTGGTTCGTCATGCATAAGATATACGGATTTCAAGTGTTTACAAAACTTGTAGCTAATAACAAAACCTACAAAAGCTCCATGCATTATTTTGCGAAATTCTGTTCATAAAAAAAGTTAGGGGCAAATGAATGTAAATGAATGCACGAAATGAATGCAAATGATTTTCCATGCCTGGTTGGAAGCTTGGAAGCCAGTTTAAAACAATGCTGTGGAATTTTTTCCTCGATGTTCTTGGAGATGATAGCTGTGCTCATGCGTTGCACCTGGAGCTATCGGTGAACAGTTTGGTGAAGGGCGTTGACATAGTAGTCTTCAATTGATGTTGTTGGAGAAGGTGGAAGCAGTGTTCATCCGTTGCATACAGATGATTGAGATTCTGTCAAATGATGGAAAGAATATTTATATACTAGAGTTTTCAATATTTTGTGAACTATTACGGTCTATTTACCAAATTATTGATTTTGGTTGTACTGTGGACTGGGTTTACTGTGGAAGACGCTACGTAATGTATAGAATATAATAAATTGATTTTGTATTGAGCTACTAGTGGAATACATATTGAGCTGCTTGGTTTTGCAATATTAAATTAAATATCATACTTCATAGGCACAAGTTTATCTTGTTTTTTACAGCCTGTTATGTATCCTGAACACATATGGATGATGTATCCAATATATAAACGAAACCTTAAATCAAAAGGTTATGAATTGTTCATAAATATATCATACAATTAAAAATACAATCCTATAACAACTACTCTTTTGTATGACTGGTGGCTATGCAACCTAATGGTTTTAACACACACAAACAGACATGACACTCGCAAGTTGTTCATCGAACAAGCATTTAACAGTCAATTTAAAAGTATGGTAGTTGGTAGTAGCGCCACATGTGGCGCGCATAGTCAATTCCCTTGCGTTTGACGTTTACACACTACCGCCATCTGTTCAGCGTACTACCCACCACAGTGTACTCAACAGATGGCGGTAATGTTTTAGCGACGATGTTTTACAGTGAGAAATATTCAATGTGTTATGTCTGTTTGTCTGTGGTTTTAATTTTAACTTAAAGGTGGTTTAAATAATTGGACGCAATGATTGGCAAATCAAAGTTGGCACTCGTGGAGAATAGAAGAACTATGAGAGTGATGATGGTTTCAAAATTTTCCACGGGGAGGTATACGAGTGCAATCTTAAAATGCTTTTATTATGAAAATGGAGCATTTTATTTAATTCTTCTGCACTTTTGGAATATAATTCGAGTAAATTATAAGTTTCCTTTTTAAATTATTACTTACTTCGAGGCTCATCGATCAAAACTGGAAAACACGTCAACTTACTTTGCTTGACAGCATCAGTTTCAACATTGTTTTCAATACAACATTCAGGTTGCTATGTGTATAATATATTGATCAACGCGAGTTGCTCAGAGTTACTCAAAATTAACTCCGATTTTGCTCGTGATCGGAAGCTGTCTTGCCCCCAGATTTGAAACGTATTTTTCTAGAAATAATCGTGAGTTATCACTTACCTCATATGCGTTACAAACAATGTACATCTTTATTTTAGGGGATTATAGTCAAATGTCGTACCTTGCCTTGAAGACCCTTCTCCAGCATCCGAACCAGTAGATAAAGCAATGTTGTCTCTAGCCGTTCTGATCCTGTCTCGGTAACACCGATTTCTTTCAGCATCAGTTTTCGGCTGCTTCTTCGGATGTTTGTCCGCTTGCTCTTCATTTGCGCGCTTACGTGATCGGCGCTTGTACCGTACGCGTGATAATAGAGCTTTTTGACGTTTAATCGGCGCACACTACTGCACCATTTAAATCGAACGAGTGCGAGCAAGAGGGAAACAGATTAGTGTGCTAGAAAGAGACAGACGATTAAACGTCAAAAAGGTCTATGTTTGCTCCATCGTACAAATAAGGTTCCCGTTTCACCTGTGCATACAATGCACTATGGGCAAAAATGGGTACAAAATTACCCAACATTCAATATCTCAACAGCACGCTAAATTCCGGCTATGAAAAACGACGGGGAATCGATTGGACGTGTTCCCATGGACCGGAGAGGCTTGTAGGTATGTGTTTTGGATCATTTTACCCCATTTTCCCCTACTTTTTGGAGGAAATGTTTTTTCACAGCTCAATTTTTCGTAAAACATAAGCACTTTATGCATGGTTTAAGAATACTGTGTACTGTATGAAATATTAGGGGAATACGGGGTACACTTTATAGAGGAGTAAAGGGTAAAAGTGAAAATACAATCAATGTTTTTTAATACAAAATCCATTTTAAATTTTTGAAAAAAAAAATCGAAAAACAAAAATTTTTTTTGGCCGCTTCAATATATAAAGAGTCACCCTAATGACAAAATAAAAAAAAATACGGGTCTAATATGTTGCGATAAGGAACAAAATTTCCAATTTTTACAAAATTCTGAGAACCACTAGGGGAAACGCTCCTATAGTTGCGGTACGTTAGAAGCGTTAGGTTCCTATAGTTGTGTGAGGAGTCTCCATACACAACTATAGGAACCTAACGCTTCTAACGTACCGCAACTATAGGAGCGTTTACCCTATATCGTTTTGCTGTATACAGACAAACAAAGCGAAAACTCTTTTAAAACAGATGGCAGTCAATTAAAACTTATTTAACATCAATTAACCTTAAAATTTAGAAAAAAATCTTATTATTGCAGGCAACCTTCGGGGTCATTCAAACAATCGCATCGTTCAACATTTTTATGAATTAAAATAAAATTAGCGAGGGTTCACTTTTACCTCTTACTCTCTATAAAGTGTACCCCGTATTCCCCTAATATCTCATGAACTGTTGTTTAAAGACATAGTAGCCGGCGCCGGTGGTGTAGTGGTAAGCGTGACTGCTTTCTAACACCCCAATGGGTCTGGGTCCAATCCCAGCCGAGGTCGGTGGGATTTTTCTGAGGCATAAAAATCTCTGGTCACGTCTTCCTTCGGAAGGGAAGTAAAGCCGTTGGTCCCGGCCCATGGTGTTTGTGAATGGGTGCGAAATCCTACGCAGGTGTGGAAGCTGCCTTTCTGCACATTCGGTTGCCGTCAATGGATGGCAATCGATGTCCGTCGGTGATTGGCACTAGATTGCGGAACAGAGACCGACGTTAAATAAAGGAAAGAAGATGTAAAGACATAGTATTCTAAAACCATGCATAAAGTGCTTATGTTTTAAGAAAAATAGAGCTGTAAAAAAACATTTCCTCCAAAAAGTAGGGGAAAATGGGGTAAAATGGTCCAAAATACATACCTACAAGGCTCTCCGGTATATGGGAACACGTGCAATCGATTCCCCAGACGATTTCCCTTCGGAAAAGTCGTTTTTCATGGCCGGAGTTCAGCGTGCTGTTGAGATATTTAATTTTGGTTAATTTTGGACCCATTTTTGCCCATAGTGCAATGCCTTGGTTTTCTTTGCATACACGTAACCTATAGCTCATACCGTAGTAGGCTGTGTATAAAAGAAAATGATTTACTTAGTTTGACAGTTGCACCATGACGAAGTGGCAGCGTATTCGTGATTTGTCCCACGCGCAAATGTCGCAAAAAGACATTTCAATCGCCGTGGGAGTGCCCCGGTGGATCGTCAAAAGGGTTTTAGACCGAAAAAAGAAAGGACAACTATCCGCGAAGGTGGCCACAGGTCGTCCGAGGTCAGCGCAGGTTCCGAGGGTTATCGCTGCTATCAAAAGGAAGATTCGGGTGAATCCAGTGCGTTCAATAAGGAAAATGGCAATGGAACACGGGATCAGTGACTTTACGGCACGAAAGGCTGCGGGGCGAAGTCGAGGGCACGGAAAAAATCTCACATGATTACCAACCGCAGAGCTACGAGTCGAACGATGCAAGAAAATCTTGAACTTCCTTAAGCGAAAAAATCCGGTAATCCTTTTCACCGACGAGAGCATTTTTACCGTCGATCCCGTATCAAATTCCAGAACCGACCGGTATATTAGTTCTCTTCTTGTAAAAGACGCGGCCGACGAGCACAAGAACGTGTATCTAACCAAGGATCCTGTTAGCGTTATGGTGTTTGGATTGGTGGCTTCCGATGGCATTCCAGAAGGCGACAAGGTCAACACGGAGGTCTACATCGGAATTTTAAGTAAGTATGTTTTTCCGTGGATCAAAGAACAGTACGGTCCGAAGCCAAATGTTGTATTTCAACAAGATGGGGCTCCGTGCCACACCTCGAACCGCACTCAGAAGTGGTTGGAAGAATATGTGGCCGCCATCCAGCCCCGACCTTAATCCGCTGGATTACTCAATATGGCGCGTCATGAAGGCCAAGTCCTGTTCTAAACGCCACCCGCGTACAGCAAGCCTCAGATAAACATTGACCCGTACCTGGAGAGAAATGGATCCAGACTACATTATTAGAACCTGCCGTGCATTCCGGAAGCGTGTGGAGGCCGTGATTGCAGCAAGTGGAAACTCGATCGATGATTAACATAGTTTAAGACTCTGAGAAACATCCCCCTTTGAATAAATAAAAAAAAACTCGAAAACGAAATTTTTGAGATTTTTTTTTAATTTGGCATTGCTCAATGGTGCAAACATTATCACGCATACGGTATTGTGTAGCCAAATTCTGCGACATGACTTTATCGATAAACTCGCAAACAATTTCTCAATTATCAATTACTTCGTACAATTGTAGACATTTGAATAGATTGAACTGCCCATCAATATTCGTATTCGGAAATTAAATCTGCATACCGAACGGTACTTACCTTTATGCTTTTTGATGCAAATGTTAAGCCCCTCCTATTAGGGGAATTCGGCAAGATTTGTTTTTGGCATAATCTCTTAATAGGAGGGGCTTAACATTTGCATCCAAAGGCATAAAGATAGGTACCGTCTAGCATGCTATCACGGTATCATGGAAAAGCCTCGTTTTATGATGACGTAATTACGCATTTTCGTGCACAAAACGCATGGAATTTTTGGCTTTTTCCATAAATAAAAAATATGCGAAAATTGATTGTAAGAATCTAGGATGGATGACCTTGACAAATGTTCAAATAATACTCTTTAAAAAATTTATGGTGGTCTTGAGAAGGACCGTTTTGTCGTGATGGTTGAGTAATGCTGAGCGGGGTGTTCAACACGGATGAAGCTTTCGAACTTTATGTTGTTTGGAGCGAGGGTGACACGCTTGGCATAGATGACCGACCCGCAGCGACTCACGAAGAGCTACTGATTCCGATCCATAGCATAGCGGTGCAGTTTCTTCCTCCTATGGTTGCTTATGTGGGCTCTGCAGCTCGCTGTTTGCAGGAAACCTTTCGTTGCGTACTGGAGAAAAATGTTCAACGACACGTCGAAAGCATTGCTGCTGCTGCTACTGCTGCTAATATCGACGACCGGACACCACCGCACACGGTGATTGAATGAGCACCGTTCAGTGAGACAGGATCGAATTCGATTTTTAAATCTGTGTTAGGGAATGCGCTGTTTTCAGGCAATCGCTGATAATTTTGATCACCATTGCAACAGTTGGACATTTGTGTATTTTTCAATAGTGACATATTGAAAATTAATTTAGTGTTAATTTTAGCAGATTAGTAGATAAATTTCCAATCGTTTGGCTTGTTTAGAATTAAAATCCATCCACTATTGACAGAGTTATATGTTGTCAAAACCTGACCTCTTTTTGTAATGCGGTCGATTTTGGTTTTTTGAAATTGCACCCCCAATATGTTGCCGAAAGACGTAATCCTACGTCAAAAACACACTACAGTCAACTTTCGCTCGTTGGGCTAAACCCGTAACCCACTTAGTGAAAGGCTTTCGTTAGTTGGACTGAGCTGTCATGTTGAAAATTGGTTGACGGATTCACCGATTGTTTATTATCATCACAATCCTTTAGCAACTATCCAAATTGTGCATACATGAGCCCCTCGAAAATGAATCAGTACTGTCAGAAATGACGTTTGACTTCGATTTAGGTTGGCTACAGCCCAACTAACGGGAGCCCAACTAAATCGTAGCCCACTTAAACATAGCCCAACGAGCGAAATTTGACTGTACAATAAGTTACCACATGCATTGCAAAGCAGAAATCGTTTATGCTTTCATCATGTGTATCAAATGAACTGAATAACATTTTGTTTGAAAAGACGCTCAAAACACTGAAAACTTTGAGTGTGTTGGTTTATTTCCTATAAATTTCGTGAATGTCTGCAAGTAGTAGACGAAATACGCGTATCTGTCAAAAGATAAGCAATTATAACGGAATTTAAAGGAAATAAACCAACACACTCAAAGCTCTTCATAAAGGGATTCCGTTAAGAGGTTCGACAAATTTAAAAGTTAGTTTAGGAGTTCAATATTTGATTTAAAATGACCGTGCTAACCGAGATTTTGCTATTTTCATTCTTTTTCCGTTCCACAGATACAGAGTACATCTACCAGAATATTTTACGAGATCTGGTTGAATCGTACGGATCGTCTTACCCATGGGACACCCAAATGAAGATCATGGGAACAACCGAACAGAAAACCGTTTCGATCATCGTCAACGACCTGAAACTGACCTGTACGGAGGAAGAGTTTTTGAAAAAGTATCGCCAGAGACAGTTGGTGGAACTCGCCAACGCTCGTCTGATGAGAGGTAATACTGCATCCAAAACCGAACTCTGATTTAATGACCCTGTTTCTGAATTTCCGATCTCCAAGGTGCCGAACGTCTAATCCTACACCTAAGCGAGAACCACATTCCCATCGCGGTGGCCACCAGCTCCGGAGCGAGTGCCGTTGAGGTGAAAACGAAGAACCACAGGGACGTATTCGATCTTTTCGACCACACAGTGATGGGCTCGTCGGACGCCGGTGTGCTGGAGGGAAAACCTGCGCCGGATATCTTCCTGGTGGCCGCCGCCCGCTTCCCCGATCATCCGTGTCCGGAACAGGTTTGTAGCTTTTATTCGAGGGGGGGTTTCTGTTTTTCAATTCGCTTTCAATGCTATGCAGTGTCTGGTGTTTGAGGATGCCCCGAACGGTGTGGAGGCGGCAGTGTCCGCTGGGATGCAGGTCGTCATGGTACCGGATCGTAGCATACAGCCCGAACTACGGAAGCATGCCACCGTTGTGTTGGATTCGTTGGAGGATTTCCAACCGGAGCTGTTCGGGCTGCCTGCTTTCAGGTAAGAAGGGTTTTAGATAGAGCTTTAAATTAGCGTTAACATATGATTGTGAAGTGCTGTCGGTGTATTCTTCAATGAACAAGTGAAGGTGAGAACCATGTTTACAGAAAATGATGGTTTATGGTTTATTTTGATAATATAGATTTAATGATAACTATGGATTTGTATTAGACTGGAAAGAAAGCCTACTTGGGTCAACCTACTGTGTTACCTGACTTATAACGAACATACGTTCTATACCCCGAATGCAACGTATAGTTCGTCTAATTTTACATTGCACATGCTATGCACAATTAGACGAGTCATACGTTGTATTCGGGGTACTCGAATAGAACGTATATTCGTTATAAGTCAGGTAACACAGTAGTAGTATTTTAAAGTTGTCAAACTTCCTCAGGCTGTGTTCCATTTAGTGAATTTTCGCTTAAATTTGACAGATGGAAAATGTTCAAATAAACGTGCTATTCCACCAAACTTATTTCTGACAGACAAGGAATCAATTTTGACAAACACCTTCAAACGATCAACAACAGAGGGATATGTTTGTCAAAATTGATTCCTTGTCTGGCAGAAATAAGTCTGGTGGAATAGCAGGTTTATTTAAAAAAAATTCCATCTGTCAAATTTCAGCGAAAATTAAACAATTGGAACACTGGAACACAGATGAATTTTCACTTAAATTTGACAGATATATATTTTTTTAAATACACCTGCTATTCTCCCAGACTTATTTCTGAAAGACGAGGAATCAATTTTTAAAAACATCTTCTCGAAAATCGAACGATCAACAACAGAGGGATTTTGGAACACTATAATTTATTTTAGAAATGTAAAATTTAAGTAAAAGTTCGCCAAATGAAACATAGCCTCAGTTTGAACCTCGGGGCTAGTCAGCTGTACTCTGAGCTAATATATTACCATTGAATAACTGTGAGTTACTCGTAGCTATTAAAAAAATACGAAGAAGCCTTAATATTCCTTTATCCAAACTGCCAGCTTTTTTCTCAATTGCAAGTAAGTTATTTTTCTCTATATTAGCCTAATGGTAAAACTTTTTTTCATGTATATTTATTTATAAACGAAAATAATCGTTTGGTTCTATTGATAGTTGTTTTGTTTATAGTTTTTTTTTTTTTGGAAAAAAATGCCTCTTTTAATTGTAAACTTTAATATGCATCAACAGGATATTTTGTGATGTAATCATAAGTTGACGCACTAAAAGCACAGTTAACAATATTTCAACATACCACAGACAAAATGGTAGCGTTACACATATTCAACGTAATCATCATATCTTGCATTAAATTCCATTCGATTAACATAATTTCCGTAATCAATCTAATACAATTAGATCGAAGAGACAAAGAAATATTACATCTGTAAATAGGCTATACTAGATAACAACGCTCTTGATTGGCTTCTGACTCTTTTGAAAATACTAGTTCGAAAATCCTTTGAAAAGCCCCTTGTTGAGCTAGTCGAAAAAAGAATGCCCACACGTCAAACTCCGTCAAGCATTTAAACAGCGGAGGAACAAAAGGGACGACAAATTATCTGGGCCTCAATTGTTTACATCTTATTGTACATTATCTTGACTATTGACAATTCGCCTTTTGGGTCACTCTATAACTCCTTACTCCAAATGATTAAAATCCCATAAACAAACATCAGTCTGTGCGGGTAACATGGTGAACATTTCCTTACCCTTTCACTCATGAAAATCCCATAAGATTATGTCAATCTTTGCGTGAAAAGACGGCAGCTGGCTGGTGACAAAGTCCGTTAGATTTCATGCACAGATTGTCAGATGCTTATGGAATTTTACCAGGAGTAAAGAGTTGCAGATTCAGAGTAGGCTGCGCGTGCGAACTAACATGACGTTCGTTTTTTTCTCGGAGTTTTTTATGCTTATTTGGTTATTAATCCGGTTAACATCTTCGAAGATGGCCAAGAACGCGATTATCCGTTTCAAAATGAATCAAACCATCTATGCAGAAGAAGCCCTGAGAGAACTGCATCCCATCCCCACGGGATACTGGCTGTACTGACTGTGATTTGCCTCTGACATATAAGTATACGGTTTCGAAAACGAAGAGGAACCTTTATTGGAACCAAGATATTCCATTGTTCGTCGTATTCGCGTCATGAAATTGCAAGTTGCTGGACCTGATACTAGGCTACCTTCACTCGGATCCACCAATCGACTACAGCCGTTTATCTTTTATCCCAATCCAGAGGATCACTACATTTGGACACTTCAACCTGTTTCTACACAGGACGGGACTAGTTTATGTTGATCCTCATCAAACGAACCGTCTTTGATTGGAACTGCAATGCAACAATAGCACGGATGCTTCATGTGGATTCATTTGGACTAACTTGGTGAGATCGTATCTAATTTTATCTATTTAAACTAAATTTACATGATTCTCATAAATTTGACGGAGTTTTCTCCACGCATCCCATTTTTTATGTCTTTGAAATCAGCATTGAACGCCGAATGGATTGTCTGCACATTTTTGAGCATGTGATGGAACATTACTGTAAATCATATATGTTAAAACATTATATTATATACTGGGTTGGTAAAATCCGACGTGGATTTGCCAGTCCTTTGTCACGTGATTACAGATGGCCATCTGGTCGTTTTGTCCAAAGGTCGTCAATGAAACTGATTCACCTTGCTGTAACAAACCATCAGGCCAAGGGGTTGGTCACTCTACACAGGGTGCCAAAATCAAACTTGGGCACACCCGGGTGCAGTCATTGGCATTGTTTGGCACGCATGGTTACAATTTTTATGATTTTTAAAGTTACTGGCAACACTGCACTTTTTCTGCACCTGCGCAGTGTGCATGTGTCAAAATTTGTTATTGATGTTGCCACTCCTAGTCAAATTATTTTCAAAACAACCGTCAATCTCCACCAAGTCTCTCCATGGATTCTCAAAATCGTTACACCCGTGACGGAAGTCGCATCCACATTTCCTCCCAGACGAAGAACAGCTAACAGCGGTATCTTGACCTGACCGAGGTTTCCGGCCATGGCTACACGAACTAGCGATGCAGCTCCCACGGCTGCGGCTGCTTCCAATGCTGCTGCTGGTCCGTCATTTTTTCACGAATTTTAGAGGACATGAACCAGCAGAAGGAACAGCAGCAGCAGCATTGGAAGCAGCCGCAACCGTGGGAGCTGCATCGCTAATCCGTGGCCGACGCTGGAAATCTTGGGCCGGTCACGACAAGCGGTTTGAGTTTTCATCGGAAAGTCAACAACCAAACAAAAACTATACCATCCGACCATTCGAACTGCTCCAATACATCCATGGCGGTGGCTGCTTCACCAACCATTCCATCGTCCTTCATATAATGTTGGAGGACTGTCTTGGCAAAATCTCAAATAGTTCAACAAATTATGTTTACTCTCCTGCCTTTTTGCACTTCCAACTAACATCTTCATAATGAACGGGAGTTTTGTGCATTTGTGATCGATCGCGCTGTGGTTGCACTTCATGATGGCGTTCACCGGAACTTTCCGATTTCAGCGGGAACATTCGCACTTGCGACGGGTGGCAGTCCTTGGTGGTGAATGCAGTCAGCAGCAGATCCTTGGACGGCATACGGGTGGGGTATTGAAGAAGTGGAGAATGATTTTTGCTGACCTGGGAAGCGATTGTTCTTGGAGGCGCTGTAGACCTTGAAGCTGATCGAATTGTCCGGCAGAGTGTACTCTGGCAAGTAGTTCTGCTTGGAAAATTGGCTGGTCCGTTTTGGGTCAGCGGTGCGTCCTTCATCAGTCCGACGTGTGTTCCGGCCGGTGTTGGTTTCCAGTTTTCCGACGGATGATACTCGGGCGGTGAAAAATTCGGTGCTAATCCGTTTCCTCCGCCGGCTCCCAGAAGGGTTGGTTGACTAATGATTGACGTTCGTTGTGCGGGTCGGCCTTCCGTCGATCGTGTAGCAATGGAGCTCGTCCGTTGCAGGCATCCTTGGAGACGGATGCATCCAGTGTGTAGTCAATGACATTTATATAAGGTCTGGGCCAACAGGCAGCTTGCTGGTGTTAGAAGCAAAAATGTTGTAAGCATTGCTGACCATCTGCGAACAGATCTCAATACGTCAATGCCAACATACTGAGAACAGATAGATATACGTCACTGCCAACAGCTGTTTCGTGTAAAAAGATAAACATTGCAATATAATACGAACACCACTAACCATTTGCACATTTCACTAACACCAATAAGCCCTTTGGCCCAGACCTTATATAAACGTCATTGGTGTGTAGTCCCAACTGTATAGTCCGTGTCGTTTTTGAAAACATTGAAAAACAAAACAAAAACAAGAGCTGTTAAAATACCGGGTTGCCAAACAAGGCATTATTCACAAGCAATCAAAAGTCAGTTCAATGTCTTCTTTGCACTGCCGGTACAGCTGCGGCACACTGAGGTACACTGAGAAAAAACTTGGCGCAATACAAGTGTGTAGAGTGACCACCCCTTGCATCAGGCAGAACTTTACAATCCATTCACATCACATCACATCAGGAGTAAAGAGTTGCAGCGTCGCCGTCAACGTCAATGCTGAGCATACAACCATATATCTGCTTTTCTTTCGTAATGGCCAATGCCGCAAACGTAAACAATTACTTTTTTTGCGTGAATTTATCGAAAATGAAAGTTCACCACCACGATGATTGTTTAGAGAAACAGTCCTCCTTTCTGATAAAATTGATGGCTTACATGGATTGATTTTGACATACGAGAAATTTACGAAAGACGCCATTATTTATGTTCTCGACATTGGTCCTTATAAACGCTCAGTGTCGATATCACGAAAATTTTATTTTGACAGATCGCTGTCCAACTATGCAACTGAGTCAACACAAAAAAAGGGGTCAACTTTGAGTCAGCTATTTTGAATGAAGTTCCACATATGCTATGTGCTCTTATTATGATTTGGGACAATTTCGTTGGAAAATGGCACTGACAAAAAAAATCCCTTTCCCCCTTACTTTGAAGTAAACGAAGAAGTAATCCTTAGCAACGATTGGCAAAATGTCAACACAAAACAGTGATGTTATTTTATATTATATTTTGTGTCATACTTGTGTTATCGTGTGCCGATCAGTGTGCCACGATGTGTTTCGAAACAATGTGCAGAGTTGATTACCCCTTGATAGATAATCAAATTTCAAATAATATACACAAAGAAGAATATAATTGTTATTGTAATTGTTCAGTATATAGGCTGTGCCAACCGCTAAGTTGGCATATCTAGGATCTAACCCTCTAATCTATACACCTACTGTCTGGGCCATTAACTGCATTGGAGAGCTTCAAGGACTATTCGGGTGAGATCCTTTCTTTTTATTTATTTAGTTCGTAATATTTTGATTCATACAAGGGGTAGGTCACTCAGCACAGTGTGCCAAAAACACAGTAGGGGAGACCATGGCTCACTCATTTGGCACCCATGGTACACATTTTTGTGATCTCTAACGTAACTGGCATCACTGCATTATCTCTGGGCATGTGCAGTGAGGATGTGTCAAAATTTGATTGTTGACACAAACAATTTTCGGTGTGCGCAACACATAATTTCGCCGGAGCCTCCAACTCACCCCTACTGCTATGTTCCGCAACCGGAGCAACGGAAGATTCCGACATCACGACGACGACCGGGTGGATTTAATATGAATCTTTGAAAGCCACCGCAGGAGTACATAAACTGCCACAGAATTAGGAAGTTCATGCACTTCTGTATTGACTTCCAGATGTTTCTTGGATTTTGAAACAAGAACATTCACTAACATTGCCTGTTGTAGAGCTCCAGACATAGATACGCTATCTGACACACCAACAGAACCATCAACTTGCCGAATCACCAGGAAGCATTTAACACTCAACCTGAACTAGTTCAGGATTGATTAAACTAAAATCACTGCTACTCCGCCACTAAACATTTTAACTCAGTCCCCGAATAAAAATCATTACAAATGAATCCAAAAACATATCAATTAAATAGCAGTAAATCATTATTTTTTAAATTAATTTTCTGACTTATTCGACATTGGACATGCTCATCCTCATCTTCACCATCGACGTCATCCAATATCGAAAGGCTGTGCGGCGACGTGGACAGTCCCGTCTGGCTGGAGCAGATATTTCCATCTACGTAGCATTTCTACGGATTGATTTCGTACGGTTAGCAGGGGACGATTTTGGGAAAATTGAACTGTGACGAATTGATTTCATGCGTCATCCATTTCACCTCCAGTAGCTTTTGGATGGTGATCCGAGTTTTGGGATTCTTGTCAACGGATTTCCTCAACGTCCACGAATGGGCTCTCGAAGAACAACCACACGTACAGTTTCACACAGAGATCCCACATTTACAGTTCAGGGCAGGAGTAGCGGTTGCCTACCAACACTTCCAGACTGCAGTACTCGGTCGTACCAACAATCAATACGAAACTAACGATTTTAAATTGGCTCACTACTTTAGTAGCCTATTGGTCCCAAGCAAACGATTAACGTACCCTATTCTAGTCGAAATTCTAGTACTACGCAATGTTTGTTTTGATTCGCTATGAAAGTTTGACAGATAAAATGAGGGGTTATTGGTTTTTCCTATGTTTCGAGGGGTGATTCGACAAGCTTGGGACCAAAGATAGTACCAGAGGTGAGTCAAAAAGTTGAGCACGTTTCTTTGGGACCTACTTGTCTTAGAGTTACCTCTATGGTCGTACCGTAGAAGGTGGAAAAAAGTTGCTCTTCCTGTACGAACGTCGCCGATCCGAAGTCAATCAGCTTGATATGGAAATGGTGATCGATGATAACGTCCTCATATTTGATGTCCCGGTGCAGAATGTTCAATAAGTGCATTCCCAATGTTCCTCACCAGCGTATAATTTTTGCTGTACTCTCCGTGGATCAAATCTTCATCACACTGCGACATACGGAAGACGGAACTGGGCCGATCAGTTGATCTGGCGTTGACGGGACCATTGTTTTCGACAGCTCGTACGGTTTTATAATAAAAAAAAAAAAATTTGACTTGTCAAAATACCGGGTTGCCAAATATACAATTATTCACTAAAAAAAATCAGTCTGATGACGTGGAACTCTTGGTACATCGCGGCACACTTGAGGCACACTGAGAAAAATGTTGGCGCAAAATAAGTGTGTAGAGTGACCACCCCTTGGATTCATATAAATTTCACCAATACAGTACTAAGAAAACAAATTGAGGAACTCGGTTAGTTTAGCAGCTGCCGCCTTTGTTTACTGAGCAGAAGATCGTGGGTTTATTCTCAAGTTCCTCCAAAAAACAACCATATGCTTTTGGTCGTATCGCTAGCTTGAGGCAAATCCTGACCTAATACCATACCCAGCGAATCCAAACACATAAAGCAACCAACGATACAGACAAAACGGTTGCTACGACTACCTAGACAAACTCGCTCTGTAACAAAGCTCGATCCGAGTGGTAGAAGGATAATGATATATTGCTTGCCTGCTTTGTTGCAATATACACGGATGAGGACATAGCTTGATATGAATCGGGAAAAGACATAACAAAAAATTTCCCATTAACACACGTGTATCATCTTCGGCTTTACTTCGTGAAGCAGCTTGCCAACAATTTGCTCGTTTCCTTCTACCGCCCCGAATGAGTTGGGTCGCACGAGCTGCTTGTCATGAAAAAGAACGGTGAAGATTATATCATTATTGTTTTCCACTTCTGACATAGCGTTATTATTCGGTTCGTTGATCGCTTGTTATTTTGTCATTTGGAGATATTTTTGATTCCTTGACCATACCCAATGATCCAACTCCGTAGTACTTATGAGGATGTCGCTGGTGGCCTCTCGTTGAGTAAGTACTACATCAACATTTCCTTCCCTATCCTTAGTTACGGTAAAGATGGGCGTGGCCGGGAATACCGACAGTCATACTTTTGGTATTCTTGTTTAGATTGGAATCAATGTTTACTCCCCAGCATTGTTCATGAAAGCAGTCTGACTGAGACTTTCAAAAGAGACGTGAGTGTTACGAAGTATTCCGTAACAACGCTAATGGCAACTCCATAAGTTATTCATACTTCACATCCGCGTACATCATCTGTTCCCAATACGAGCAAACCCGTTTTTCAGTTTCCAGGCAAAATTGCTGCTCACGGTTTCAAGTGATCCGTAACGCACTTCTTCCTTGCCTCACTTCAAAAGTCACTGAGTAAAAAAACATTCTCTCAAAGAAGCTCTAATACCCAAGCATGGAAAAAATCATTCACGTAACGTTCAATTTGAAATCACTAATGAACATTTTTTCGCTGTGATAAACAATCCCCGCAGCCCTGCCTGTGGAGAATTACGCGTTCACGCAACAGGATAAGATAGAACCTAAGAGGAAGAGGTGACAGAAAAGTGGTTCATTTTCGCCCCCGTATTGTCACCTCTTCTCTTAGGATAGAACGAAAACATGAAAAGGTTGACAGCGTTCATTGATGTTTATGTTCATCCATTGATTCATTCCCACGTTACTTGCTTCGCATTCTCAATGATTGGCAAAAGGATCGCAAATGAATGCATTCTTTCGTTCGCAAAGATTTTTCGCGAAAGATTCCAATCACATAACGTTGCCGTGTTTTATTTAGCCAGAAGTGTACTTCTGTGTGCTGTTACAATTTTTCTAAATCATCAACCCGTGATCGCAAAAATCAAAGTAAGTAATTGACAATATAATAGATCTCTGCAATTCATATATACATACATACTTTTTTAATTTCCAGAATGAAACGACGTTGTACGCAGAAAAACACCCTACTGTAGGTTATCCAGGTGGAAAACGGGAAGTTCCTCTGCAAAGCCAGTGAAAACTGTAATTATAAGCAAGATACGCTTATGCCGGGGAATTTTAAAAGGCATATTTTTAAAATGCACCAGGATGTTTACGCGGCAATGGATTTACCTGCTCCGCCAACTGAGAAAGCAGCTGAACCGGCTAAGAAAAAATCCAGAAAGCTACCTGTGGAAACAAAAAGAGAAACGTCCTTCTTGGCACTTTGCAGTTAGCTACTGTCAATCACCTCCCACATTCGTTCCCGGAAATGGAAGGATTCAAAACATTGGTAGGTCCTCTCTATGATGCCACCGGAATCACTGCCAATCGTAAAACTGTGGCCGGTTTGGTGGACAACTCAGCATGTATAGCTCGGCAGCTCATATCAGCAGAATTCAAACAACAACCGCTGATAACAATCGAAGTTGATGGAGCATCCAGAGGAAGCCGCCACTTCGTTGGAATCAGTGCGCGAATCATTATTCATTATAAAGTCGTAGTTCGTAATCTCGGTAAATATGTTTCTGATCAATTCACTAACCAGCTAACGTGAAAGATTATCTTACACGCCAGAGGAACTTTTGTGTTAACAAAACATTACAACGGGAGTGAGAACAGATTAGAAAGGCCCAAGAAAAATCCCTTACTACTAAACCCTTAGGGCTAACAAGAATATTTTTTTCTCTTTTTCGCCAGTGCACAGTGGTCCAGGATTCAAAATTATCAAGACAAACGTTAGGTGAAACGACCAAAAGATGCGACTTTTCAAGCATAAAAACTTCACTCAAGACTCCAAATCTATAAACTTACTAAAAGTTCTACATAGTTGAAGATGCTAATTTCAAATAACAGACTGTAGTGGTAATTTTTATACGATAGATGGAGTAGATGAAAGCATAGAGTTGATAGTTCCGTTAGAGTACGGCAGTGTGAAGATTGTATATAGATATTAGAATAGCGAACTAGGACAACTTTTAAGGAAGGTAAAAACCTATTTGTACCTTCCTTAAAAGTTGTCCTAGTTCGCTATTCTAATATCTATATACAATCTTCACACTGCCGTACTCTAACGGAACTATCAACTCTATGCTTTCATCTACTCCATCTATCGTATAAAAATTACCACTACAGTCTGTTATTTGAAATTAGCATCTTCAACTATGTAAATCGTTGACTTCACGTAGAAGTAATACTAAAAAACATATAGGGGAAATGACGGCTTCGGCATGACAGACTATTTTCGGCAACCCAAATTGAAACACTATTTTCACTGGATTTTCTTACGAAAACACTTCGCTGAATGCATACAAACGATTCTTTATGCTTTCAGCTTCAATTTGACTATATTTTTACCACTGAGAAAAAGCAATCTAGCAAGGTTTTCTTGAAATGCAACACACGCACTACAAATTGTAGCTGATTTCGAGTTGCCGATAATAGAACAGCAGATTTACATGCAGTTCAAATGGAACGGTTGCCGAAGAAAAAGTGGTTGCCGACAATACTCGCTCTCACTAGAGAAGTTTGGAGCTTTGTAAAAGCGTTTCAAAACAGTTTTTGACAATTCTTTCGACTGAAATTGTTAGAGCAGCTGGCAGCAAAAGATTGTAAACAAACCAATACTGCATATGTGTGCGTTCCTTAGAGAAAAAGGCTATAGAAAGAACGTCGCTGCTTAGGTTGCCGAGAATACGTAAATTCCCCTAGTCAAAGTAAAAGTTCTATCTTCCTAATTTTCAATCCTAGAGCACTGTGCAGTGTTGATTTTTCGAAGCATGAATCGACGTGAGCAACCTTTGTAATGTAAAATTTGATAGTCTTTGAAATTTGCTCCAGACTTCGGCGAATGATGGGATGCTATGAAGGGATCTGCAAAATATCTGAGGACATTTTTTTCCTTTTTAAATTTATTAAATTTGTTTTGCTTTAATTATAATTCTAGTCATCAAAGAGACTCAAGGAAGGCAAACGAAGGAAAACTTGAAGACGCTGATAGAAAATGTGTTGGGTGATTTCGAAGTTAAACTGAATCAGGTGTATGCCGTCACTCACGACAACGGAGCAAATATGGTTGCCTTTGTTTTCGAGATGAAGAAGTCACTCGAGAAAGCTAACATCGATCTAAAATTTCTTACGGATCAAAGTTTCGAAGACACCTGCGATGAGGATATTGATCGGCCTGATACGGTAGATGGTGCGGATGAGCAAATCGAGGCTGACGATGCTGACTCCGAGGCAGATGATGAAGATGATGATTTCAATAATGGCAAAGATGGAAGAAATGAAACAACGGAGACTCCACCGGTCTCCACAGATCCCTTTGATGCCGCGATACAGGATATTTTGGGTAGCGTTCGATGTGCAGCACATACTGCACAGCTGACAGTATGGGACGTTATCAAGCCGTATGAAAAACGAATCCAAAAAATCCAAAAACTGGTTATTAAATTACGACAAACTGAACACCACAAATTTGTCAAGCAACATGATGCCCACCTTCCACCGATCAATAATAAGACCCGATGGAAAAGCACGTATCTCATGTTGAAGTCTCTATTGAAGCAAAAACAATTCTTCAGCATGCTTAAAAAGGCTTATCCGGAAATTGGTAAGTATGCGATTTTTTAATTTTTTTTTCATGTTTGCTCTTAAAGATTTAAAATAGTGCTTTGAACTTTATTACACCTCTTCCCCATCGTTGCGTATTTTCCTATATCTTATACATGGCTCGTCATAAAACAAAGAACTTCCCTCTGCTCTTTAAACGTTGTTTTTAACGCTCCAATTGACAATCACTCAATTAGGTTTCTTTTTAATGATTACAGATTTCTCACCACATTGGAAATTCATTGAAAGATTTTGCGAGGCATTTGAAGCACCTTTTGTTCTCACCATGCAACTACAAAAGCGACACGCCATATTGAGCGATTTCTATGCATACTGGCTAGTATGTCAGGCGAAATTGATTAGGTTGAAAGAAAATTGTTTAGCTCAACGACTACTAGAAGCATGTCAACGGCGTTTACAGAAGCTCACTGAATCAAATCAGTTCAAGGCCTGCGCATATCTTGACCCTCGATTCAATTGCCTGGGATCGAAAAGAATTTCATCGAAAAATAAAGAGCTTGTACAAGTAGGTTTTTTTTTCTGCAGTTCATCATGTCTCTACTATGTTCTTATATGATATTTTTTTCCATAATTTTGTAGGAGTTTCTCATTAAACTGCATGGTTGCGTTGACGGAAAAATCGATCAAACTGTTGATGCTCCAAGTATCAACATGAATGAAGATGATCTGGAGACTATTTTGGCAGGATTTTTTGACGAGGATTCACAAGGCAGCTCATCGTTGACAAGTAACACTTCTTTTGCTGAACCAGTATAACATTATGAAGGTAGCATGCAACTTACCTTTTTCCCTCAGGGGCTGCCTACTCTGTCGATCGGGAGGTTACGTTGGGCCCGCGTCGTCGCTCGCTGCTCTCTGCGTCGTCGCAGGCGTCGGGGCAATTGCGGCAGGGATTCTCCTAGGAATCCTGCGAGCACACGTGGTTAGGCGTATTTCTTTTGGTTGCGGCACACTTTTCGGACAGAGGTACGAAATTTGATTTCACCACTCGCGCACTAATGTGGACCGTTCTAACGGCCTGTTCTTTTCCGGCTTCTCGGACCAACACTAGGAGCTCGAAGGAGGCAATTATTCACTCCTTCGGCTACCACACAACCGACGGACACTCGCGAACTTAGGACTGTGCACCAGCTCGGTGGCAAATACTACGCACGCCACGTGTAGGTTTCGGCACACTTCGTCCGAACACCAGAGTTATGCACTACCGAGACTGGTTTTTGGATTTTCTGGCCAGGTTACAGGCCGTTTCACTCGCCACACTCGGCGTCACACACGCGAAAGGCAAAAATCCGTATTATACTTTCTAACACTCGACTGAATAATTTTGCGCGTCCGTACGGTCACAAGGTTTTCCACAAAAGAGGCCTCCTCAAGCGGTCGAGAGCCTATTTATCTCCTCCCTCGCTCGCAATGGGAGGACTGAACTTCCTTCCACACACGTTTGCCAACCGTTGAGAAGGGGTGGTAGTCGTCTACTCGAGCAGTTTTGGTAGCGGACGGCGCTCAAATAGGCGAGTTTATTTTAAATATTCTAACAATTTCTAGATCTAGCTCCTATCTTACAAACAATTACAATAACAAGTATATTTTAATTTAATGGGACATGCTCTAATGTTACACCAGCTTGAGACGAGGGAGAAGGTACCCATCATTGAAACGTTGCGCCCAGGTCCATCTACCAGCTATGAGAAACCAGTGCATTTTGATCTGCTAGCATACTGGGAAGGTCAGAAGTTCACAAGCCCTGAACTTTGCAGAGTGGCTATGATTGTTTTATCGGCTTCAGCTACGCAGGTTTCAGTCGAGCGTGGTTTTCGTGCGTTGAAGTTAATGTTGAGTGATCAAAGAATGAATCTGACGGCTGGTGCTATCTAAAATGCTTTGCTACTCAAACTTAATCCAAACATTCTTCCTCGAATCGTGGCTTCGATTGATGGAGATCATATCTAGTAGATGATCTGTTTTTGAAGAAATAAAATCAAATTAAATAATCATATTTTGCACAAAATAATATCTTGGTCTTTTTATTCTTACCGATGTCACAGACAGACAGACGAAACATTCCAGAAACTGGTACCAACCTTATTCATCCGTGAACTTGTGTAGCCAAAATTTTGCATATTGTTCATAGGTGTGGATATGATGCGTGAGCATAACGCAAAACTTGTTTTTTTTTAAGAACGTCATATAACGGTAAAATGGCAACGTTACATCTTCATTGGAATGTACTCGGAGAGACCACGATTGCATGTCTTTTATGCTGTCTAGCCTCTAGGAATCCAACGGCTGATTGTCAAGGGCACTCAAAAGTCGATCAGATGTGAATTTGGCGGTCAATTTTACCAAGGGAAACTTGTTGGACTAAAGAATACCGTGAACGCGTTGCTCTGTGATGAAGTTCCAACGACCGGTTCCTTGAAGAACACTAAAGCAAGAAGAAACTTTGTATTACTGCAAAAAATGACATTTTACGAAATGCAAATCCACAGCAATCAAAAATTGTTGCAAACTCGGAGTCTGGGGGATAGTTGTGCCTTGATGCTGGGGTAGATGGAGCTTGAGCTTGAGCTTGAGCTTGATTGACCGCCCACGGTTGCTACTCTGTTACTGCCAGATCAGCTGTAATTACACAGAGAACCAATAGACGATGCTTGGGACTAGCAATCATCCTCAATGTGTAAAAACTGGTGATCTTAAATTAGGCAATACCAGCGCCGGCCGCGCCCGAACACAGGTCAAGAAAGGAATGGGAAGGATTGTGTTGACATGACACTCGCTTTGATGGAAGCCGAGAACACCTCTGCACTTCCACGAGGAATCACTGGGATGTTGGATAAGAGGGTTGGGTTTGCAGCAGGGTTCGTTTTGGTAAACGATAAGCTGAATTGATGTCCTAATGATCATATAACGCGAAGGAGCTTGGGACTAAACCCACGGTCTTCTGCTCAGTAAGCAAAAACGTTTGCCACTAGGCAGACGAGCACCTTTTTAATCACCGAGTTGCTGTTATTACCATGTAGTCATATTAACAAATAAAACGATTGACGAATCTTGAATGTGGATGGGCCTGAGATTAGACTCATGATGTTCTGCTCAGTAAGCAAAAACGGTTGCTCTAAGGCCACCGAGCCCCTCATATCACATAATACCGTTGCTCAAATTTGTGTATCCATTCTAACCCGGAACCAACGACAACAACGAGTTTCGCAAAATACGCGATACACAAACGATTTTACCATAAATCTCTTTGATATGTAAGGACCTGTGACCGCGTTTTTCTGCTCAGTAAGCAGGCCACTGTAACCGACGATCTTTCAAATCCGAAGACTAAAAACTACGAAAAAGTACTTAGGCCTTCATTAAGTTCCACTTACACGCGACGTTCAATGACAGGGTTCTATCCAGGATTAATTTAGAAAATTTCAAAATGAGTTGTGAAAAACAAAACATTAAGTAAACTTTCTACGTGGTTTTGAGAAGATTTGTATGGGGATCATGAGGAAATGACAGATAAATTTTAAGAAACATTCCAAGAGAAGTAGAGGTATGGCGGCAAGAAAACCATACGGGGCATACTCAATCTAATTTTTTTTACAAACTTGTTAAAAATGCTTCTAATATGCATCTCCATGAAAACCGTATCAAAATTCAATTACATGTCTAAGATAATAATGGGAATGTTATTTTCTAGTGAAAACCTGTCAAAACGTTAACTTTCACTAGGGTGCTCATATTGCCCCGTATGGTTGTTGATCGGAGCAAAAACTGAAATTTTTCAAACATAATAATATATTGAGTCTATCATATTTTATCCATGTTTTGAACATTATATATTATCAAACATATTCCAAAGCATGAGCATGATCACAGCTATCATACATTTATGAATGTTTTTCATGTGTTATGATATGTTTTTCTTAGGTGGACCATATTTCCCCTATCTACCCTATGATCAGAATTCAACAAGAAACAGAGTTCTAAGAGTGTTCTGACAATAATTTCAACCCTAGTGCGAAAAATTCATCACAGAAATCTAAGAAAATTGATTGCAAAAAATTGCTAATAATAAGAAAGAAATTCTTTAAAATACTCCAACGGGTTTCTAAATAAAATTTCGGAAAATTTCTGCTGTTTTGAATAGACTCAAAAAAAAATTTTGAAAAGATTTTCAAACGAATCGTCGCCCAAGTGGCTCAAGGGAATTCTAAGAAGGATTCAAATTAAATACTTAGAAGGGGTTTCAAGTGAATTTCAAAAATAATTCAACGGTAATTATTACGCTGAGTGTTTTCTGGTTAATTTCAAAAGAATTTCATGATAATTCAGAGCAGAATTACAAGTTAATTCTGGAATTCATATCATGACAATTGTGAACAACGAAAAATTAAAACCCCGGAAAAGAGTAATTCAATTTCGGTTTTTACAAATATTTGTATCCAAAGTCCAGCATCCTCAAAATTTTCTTTTAAGGACCATGCCCTTTACATCTGAAATTGAAACTTATTGCAATATTGCTGAGTGATTAAATTTTAAAAACAATAAGACGGGTATATGCAATTTACACCTGAAATTCTGGTGTAAAAATTTGTTCCTATGGTATGGTTAATTTATTTTTCCCGGTTCGCTCTTCGAATTCCCGGGTTTTTCCCGGTTTTCCCGGTTACTTTTCAAATTCCCAGATATTCCCGGTTTGCTGGCCACCCTGAGTTTTAAACAATTTTTTGGAATTTTTATTCAAAATTACAAAAAAATAAATAAATAATTACCGCGTATATTATTCTCAGAAAGACTTTACTTTTCTAGACGGGGTTGTGGCATTTTGCCGAAGGACGTTTCGCCGAATGGGCCATTTTATGGAATTTTAATCATGAATCAAACTGAAAGAACTGGTCATGTTCAAAAGATGGAATCATTTCTATAAATAAAAAAATATTGATTATTTAAAATTTCCTGAAATCAGCACAAGTTTAAATAACTGGTCATGTTCAAAAGAAGGAAGCATTACATTTGAATAGCTTGCCAGGTTGAAAAAAATCGAACCTTCTTAATATTTTTTCGAGTCTGATTTCAAAATATACTGAGCTTTGAGAAAAGTTCAAAACTGTAGAAAATAGCTTGCTCTTGGGCGAAATGACCCATTTGACGAAAAAATCTTCGGCGAAATGACCTATTCGATGAAATGACCTTCGGCGAAATGTCCCGCTTCCTGACCTTCGGATTACCATTGGCCGCTTTCTTGTTGGCTCGACACATTCGAACGCGTTCAGCAACGGTCTGCGCCTGTTTCGCAGGTTTTCCTGACTCCTGGTCTCTCACGCGCTTCCGATAATCGCAAAGATATTTAGCAGCCATGTGTTATAAGACATTTTGAAGATTTTTACAGAATTTCTCAATAAACACTGTGAAACAATATTGACTCTATCTAACGCGGAGTGTGAACACTGAAGCACTTACTGTACCAATTGTAATTTACAGAGAATGCTACAATGCATAATCACGATGGTGTTTCAATATGATGTCTGTGTTTGGGAAACAATCACAAAATGAAATTTTGATTGCCTTTCTTTTTGCATACGCCGGTAAGCTACACAGACTCCTCCCATCATGAGTAGTTTGCTATCTAGTAGCGACACTCTCCTTTTGCGTAGTTTGCTAATGTCAATACCTTGAAAGCAAAGGGCAATTAACGAGTTATTAACGAAAGATGAAGAGAATCGATCAAAATCACTTGCACCCCTGCTTCCAAGTTTGATTACAAGATTACAACTCTGGAGAGCATTTTTTGTGGTCGTTGGGGGTGCACTGTAATAAGCTTGTTGGCCCTGAAAAGGGCCGTTTTGTTGCCAAAGATGGTGATGATTTAACCTCCAAAACCGCACAGAGTCCGTCTGTCGCTTCAAAGCGTAGACGGCATCCATGGCCGCTTACGATTGGCGTGTTCAGAGTAGGTGATAGCATAACGGATCACATTTTCCAGGAACACCTTCAGCACCACTCGTAGATCAGACCGGAGATACGACCTTTTACTCCTTTGCCACGATCAGCCATTGTTGCTTGTTCGGTAGAAGAGTGGATTACCTAACCTTCCCCCACATTTTTTTTTACTTTAAATGATCTTTATTTCGAAGTGGTTACGAGAATAAGGATGTCACAGCGAATCAGCTCCAAAACAACAAAGCAATTAGACTGATGGGTCTACTACGTTTTCCTCGAGTACACCTGCCGGAATCAGGAAAGTCGAGAGTGGATCCAACGAAATATGAGTGGTGCTCGGAACTCTACCTGTTTGGAACTCGAGCCTTCAGGGGCCATATATGGTTTGATTTTATTATTATAAGCTCGATTATAAGGATCAATAAAACCAAGCATAAAACTCATTTCTAGTGCTCAATATAAATATGGAAAACAATTGAGAAATCCCCTGTTCAACTAATTCAGTGCCAACATTTGAAAACGGCGCAAAAGCCATTTGTAAACAAATGGTTTGTGCGCCCTTCACTCGCTACCCGACGAACGCCCACGCAAACCAACAGCATCGTCAGGAAGGGGAAAATTTCCCCTACCCGATGTTGCTGTTGTGTCGCGTGGGTGTACTTCAAGTAGTGAGCAAAGGGCCCACAAACCATTCGTCTACAAATGGCTCCTGCGCCGTTTTCAAATGTTAGCACTGAATTGATATGATGAAAACCCGATTTTGAGTTGTTTCTACCCAATATTCACTTTCGCTGAAACACTTGCATTCTACTCAAAACGAAATCTTTGCAAAATACTAAAATTTGGATTCTTCGCAAAAAAATCAATTTGAGCGGTTTTACTTAGGTATCAAGATGAGTACTTTTGAATTACATACTTCGTTTCTCCGTGCAGAGTGATATAATATTAACCAAAATGCTAAGCACCGAGACCAGTGTGATTCTAATAAAAGCAACCAGACGAAAATCGAATCACTGAGACACCCCTAGTTGGTCTTACGCTACGCCCTGCGATGTCTATACTCACTGTTTATTCGAAGATTTTCCAATTTATCCCACTGAAATACACACTGTTTAACACTTCACCTCGCAATGTTTTCACATTTCACTACTAATGCTTCTTTTTTTCCTGTTTTTCGACGTTAAAATTTGATGCTGGGGTAGATGGAGAAGATGAAGTGCAAATTCTCACATCAAGAAAGACACCAACATTCTAAAAGAACATAATCAGTGTAAATTGCCGTTTTTTGTCTGGCTGATGGTAAATCGCTGGTACTGGTTCCGGGTAGACTGTCTCTGTGAATCGCTTGCACAGAACTTGCTGTTGTGAGCCGAATAATTGATTTGGTGTTTCAAGGGTTAATTGACAAGCTTCATGTTTTCTGTGCTAAAAGGAGAAGAAGCTGTGTTATTGGGTAAACGGAACGATGGTCTATTTCTTCTGAAACAATTATCGGATCGGGAGTGCCTAGTAGACCCCAAACACGTGCACTGCGAACTTTTCCAGTATTTTTGGCGGCGTAGATATGAACACAGAGATCTGCAAGCGCTGTTGAAGGTAGTGCGTGAGGATTTGGGACACGGGTTGAAAAAAGGTCCTAGTGAAGTTCAGCAGATTTGTGCTTGTTACTGTTTTAACGGAAGATGTCCATGAAGATGATACTTTCCCGAAAACCTCTACGACAATAACGATCGATTCAGTTGACACCTAGCCCTTAAGCTGGGTTTAGACAGGGCAAGTCAATTGATCAACTCAGTTGAATTCAATTGGCTTGAAAAATTGAGCCTGGTTCAACTTTTTTCAATTCAAGTGAGTTGATCAAGTCAGTTTACTGGCATGGTTTACACGTTCAATTCGCGTTCAAGTCAGTTGAATTCAACTGACTTGATCAATTGATTTGCCCAGTCTAAACCCAGCTTTACTGTGTACGGACGAGTAATACTACGGCAGAGGAAAAAGTTGTGTTTTTTTTTTACTTTCTCCGGACACCCGTCCGATGAGTTTTGCTACTCTTTTCCGAAAGGAACCAGTACACAACACAAACATGGCCAACCGCCAACTATGCGTGATTGACTTCAGTGTCATGCCAGCAAAACCCAAACCGTCCCGAGTGGACGATTTCATCGCGAAAGATGTTCAGCTTGATTGGAGCAAAGTGCGAGGATTGCAGCTCAACAACATCACATCGTACGTATTTCTCAAGATGGATACAATAGAATCTGCAGAACAATTCGCTGAAGAGCACAACCTCAAGCACACGATGGAGTACAAAGACATCACCTACCGTATTCCGTTCTTCATTGCCGATGGAGCAACGGATGTTAAGCTGCATGATTTGCCGTTTGATATGCCAAACCATATTATCACGGAACAGATGACGCAGTTTGGTGAGGTATTGTCGATAAAAGATGACCACTGGAGGAACCTTTTCAACAAGGTTCCTAATGGAGTGAGAATAGTTCGAATGCGCATTTCTAAACCCATTCCGTCGTATGTGACAATATCCGCAGAAGGGTGCACTACACCATGAAGTGCTCCGAATATGCAAAATCATTGCGTGAGGGAAAAAAACTGAATTCACCGGAGGCACCAATTGAAACTGGACATCCAACAACTGCAATAAGTATCTCGAGGGACATATCGCCAAGTGAACGTTTCGTTTCGATCGAGGACGAAATTCCAATGCCAGTCCTCACTCCACCCGAAAAAAAAATTACAGTGAAATTTTCAGTGGAAACAATGCTATAACATTAATATTTATTGTCGACAATAAAAATGATTGTTGTAATGTTGTACTCTTCCGAAAACGGTAAAACTGCTACCTAGCTGTACAATGAATGTACATAATAAAATGTTGTTACAATGATTTTTATCGTTTTTTTCATTTATTTTATTGTTAACATGATTCGATCATGAACAATAATGAACGATTCTATTACAATAAAAATTGTTGTTACATTAAATATTGGTGTATTTTCATTGTGGGTTACGTCACGAACAATAAAAATAAATCTGATTAAAGCATGCAGACTATGAGAGGGTCAGCAACACTGCCAATGTAATTAATAGCGAATTCGTTTATTATCGGGGTTGGAACCAGTTCCAACCCAGTGCGAAACCGAACTTTTTGTCAGTGCGAACCTCAACCTGAGCTAGGTTTTAAAAACAAACGTGCAAACTGACGTTTGTCAGAAAACAAGCAGACCCAATCTTGATACCCGACCCAGGTTGGAACTGAATAATAAACGAATTCGCTATGAGATAGGCGCTGCTCGTATGGCTCTGGCTTTGACAGTTCATTTGGCTCAAAATCAGGCAGTCCGCGTCTGCTCATATCTTATCCTAGACCCTCTCTAAAGCTTAATGGAGACCTTTTCCGTGCAGTCAATAATCATACAATAAAAATAAAAAATTCCACCACTTGAAGATGTCAGAAAGGAACTCTCAGGTGGAAGCATATTTCATGGGCAATTCTCTCCAGTCAAATGCATTAACTTATCAACGGCGCTCAACCACCAAGGAGACGTGACCTAGGGATATCGAGCGCAGGGGAGTTGGCCTGTATTTCTCACAAGTTCCGGATCGAATCTCGATCCATAACCAGTAAAAAAAAAAGGACCACCCGTAACAGACATTCCACCCCCTTCCCGGGGCAATGTTTTATTTTTTCGATTTATTTTTAAAGTCGATAAAGTAGATCTGTCAAGCCAACACATACACTCTAAAGTACACTGTTATTTTTTTTAATCAATAAATTCGCCAACCAACAGTAAAATAACAATAATATATTATGTTATTGAAAAAAAATTATATGGGAAAATCACGAAAATTTCATTGTTAAGATACTTAACAACCCCCCTTTTTTATTGTAAATTTTCCATTTACCATGAAATTTACTGTTTTGTACAACATAAATCGAGGTAAATTTATTGTAGACGTTACAATATAAATCATTGTTAAGACAATAATTTTCGTCTTATTGTTACATTGTTTTTTAATGTATTTTTGTTGTTATTTTTTTTCGGGCAGCCAACACCGAAACTGATGCTGAGACGTGCTCCGCTGCTGCTACTGCTGTTGTTGATCATTTCGTTGCTGCTGTTACTGCTCACTCCGCTACTACTGTTGCTGCCTCCCCAACGGGACAGCGGTCAGCTCAACTCGTCCAAGAAGTGATTGATGTGAGTGAGAAAATTCTCAAGTCACCTAACCGGGACCAGCGAGAGATCTCCAATGAATATCAACGCACCCGTAACCATCATTCGGAATCTGCATTCAAACGACTGGGATCACCCAAGACTACCGAAAGCAAGAGGCCTTCCAGGTCTAAACATCGTCATTAAAATGGATCTAAAAAGCTACAACATTTGTACCATCAATATAAACAATATTACAAACCCCACGAAACTCGCTGCTTTGCGAACATTTATACGGTCAGATGACCTTGACGTAATATTCCTGCAGGAGGTGGAAAATATGCTGTTGGAGTTACCTGGATTTGAAATGATTTTCAATGTGGATGAGCGACGAAGGGGAACTGGAATTGCAGTCAAGCAGCTGCTCCAATACCAAAATGTGCATCGTAGTCTAGATTCCCGTTTGATCTCTCTCCAGATAGGGCAGGTCACCTTTGTGAATGTTTATGCTCCATCTGGTTCACAAAACAGAAGTAACCGTGAAAGTTTCTTTAATTCCATCGTGCCATTTTACTTGCAACGGGCATCTAATTATATAATATTTGGTGGTGACTTCAATTGCGTGGTGAACGAAAGGGATGCAATCGGCTCCGGTAACCAGAGTCCAACGTTGAAACGATTGATGACTTCAATGAAACTCACCGATACGTGGACACATCTGAATGGAACTCGAGTAGAATATTCATTACTGCGACACGATTCTGCGTCACGATTGGACAGGATTCTGGTAGGCGCAACCATGCGGGGATGGCTAAGGAATGCTTACTTCTGCACTACTGCTTTCACCGATCACAAGGCTTACATCGTACGGATAGTTTTACCGGACCTTGGCACATCAGCTGGTAGAGGTGTGTGGAGTCTTTTTACGAAAGTTCTGGACGAACCTGAAGCACTCCCCGAACTTGAACGAAAATGGATATACTGGGTCCGAAACAGAAGGTATTATGCAACATGGATGGATTGGTGGATCACTTTTTGTAAGCCGAAACTGATTTCCTTTCTTAAATGGAAAACATCGCTGCTCTTCAACGATTTTCGTGGAACCATGGAAATTTATCAAACTCAGCTTTCGCACGTGGTTAATCGACTTCCTGGAAATCCACACAAACGTTCTAACATCAATCGCATCAAGGGACAAATTCTTCAACTACAGTGGAATTTCTCAACAAAGCTCCGAAGGAACAATTCATCTTATATAGGTGGTGAGCAGACAAGCCTGTTTCATCTAAACGAGCGGTCAACACGCAAAGCACGAACAAGCATCAACTTGCTCGAACTTCGAGATGGCAACGTTACCAATGATATAAATGAAATTCATGCTGAAGTCTCCCGTTTCTTCAATCAACTGTATGCTGCTGGTGAAACCTCTAATACTGCGAGGTTTTTGCCGACTAGGAGTATCCCATATCCCATATCGAGGAAAACATATCGATCATGAGAAATGCTGAGGAGGAGGAGGTCTTTGCTGCAATTAAATCGAGCTGCTCAAAAAAATCCCCAGGCATTGACGGATTACCCAAGGAATTTTACCTGAAATGCTGGAGGATAATTTCGAGGGAATTCACACTTGTAATAAACGACGCCTTGTCAGGTAACGCTCCCAAAAACTTTCTTGAAGGTATATTAGTTCTTGTACGGAAAAGGGGTAACAAAAAAGATATGTCCGCCTTTCGTCCCATTTCTTTGTTAAATTTTGACTTCAAAACCGTCTCGCGTATCCTGAAGCAGCGCATGGAAAAACTTGTTCCACTGGTGCTATCCGCTGATCAGAAGTGTTCGAATGGCTCCAAAACTATCTTCGAAGCAACGACAAAAATCTGGGGTAGGATATCTGAATTGAAGCACCGGCATCAGAACGCACTGCTAGTTTCGTTTGATCTGGACCACGCGTTTGATCGCGTTGATCATTCATTTCTTCAGCAAACAATGTTAAGAATGAATTTCAATCCGGCACTAGTAGAACTCATCAAACAGTTCATGGAGAATTCTTTCTCGAGGATATTAGTGAATGGTCATCTAACTCCCGAAATCCACATCCAGCGTTCGGTCCGTCAAGGAGATCCCTTGTCAATGTTACTTTTTGTACTGTATATGCAACCTCTAATGGACGTATTAAGGCGAGCTTTTCCTGGTGTGATAATTAATGCTTACGCAGATGACATCTCGATGTTCCTGGAAAACGAAGGAATGTTAGTGCAAGTCTCTGAGCTGTTCACAAACTTTGGTGAAGAAGCAGGAGCAATTCTCAACCGAAGCAAAACTGTGGGTTTAATGATAGTCCCAGAAACTTGCCACTTACTCTAAGAGTGACACTACTAAACACGTATGTGTGCTCAAAAATGTGGTACGTGGCCTCTATCGTGTACTTGCCAAAAAACTACGAAGCTCGCATTATAACTGAGCTGAGAAAGTTCCTGTGGATGGGGCACCCTCAACAGTTCAAGATCTCCTTTCAAAATCTTACGCTTCCCAAAAACCGTGGTGGATTAAACCTACACTCTCCAGCGTTGAAATCAAAAGCTCTTCTACTGAATCGATTGGTAAAGTCATTGGATCAACTTACACTGCTAGTCGATTTTCTGGAAGGATCTGGTAATCCACCGAACGGCCCAAGTATCTCTGCAGAATTTCAGCACGCTAGGTTGGCATATCATATCTCTCGTCCAATCTTTTGGAGAACCTGAGGACGAGTGGTTTGTACCAATATTACTTTTCGCTGCTTCTGGATCCACCGACCTTCATCGACTCGCTAAACTGGAAAGCGGTCTTTAAAAACATTCACTCCAGCCTACTTCCAGCTGAGCAACGGTCAGCGTGGTATCTCATGATACATGAGAGGATTCCCCACAACCAGCTTCTTCATCGCCAAAATCCAACAATCGACCCATTATGTGCCTTATGTCCAGGAGAAATTGACACTATCGTTCATCGCATCTTCAAGTGCACAAGAAGTCGTAATGCCTGGTTCTATCAGAAGTCTTTATTAGCTCATCTCGACCCTAGGCTTCGTCGCATGGAACCAGAAAAGTTTATGTATCCAGTCTTCTCAACATTTACAAGAGCAACAAAACAATCTTTGATTAAACAGTTAGGCAAAGTGTTCCTTTATTTAGTTAATAAAAATTTTGCAGATGTAAGCGTCGAAAACTTTAGAATTTTTATAGAATGTATGTAACTTTATTAATATAACTGACAATAAAACATGAAGATATTATAAAAAAAAAAAAAATCGCTGTTGGAGAGCTGACTCATAACGTTTGGCCTGGTCCAGGGAGGTCTGATGGAAGTAGCAACACCAGGATATATGATACCTGAGATCTTGATAACGTTTGGTTAAAGACATTGGATTCCGTTGGGTCTTCAGAAAGCTGAGGAATGTCACTGATAAAATACAAAGGCGCAATGGTATTCCCCTAAGTACGACGAAGATTTTGATTGACTCCAGAAACCAAGTAAAATACTTCAAGCATAACTTTTCAAAAGGACGTATGTAACATTTGATAGGAAATAAGAAACATTGGATAGCAATGTCTATATGAGATTATTAAATGCTATCTAAAAGTTAATGCAATTTTTTTAAATCTGTTTGTGCTATTAGTTGGATAGAGGGATAGCGTTTAAGAGAATTGTGAAAAATGTCGAGTTTTGCAAACACGGACAAGACTTTTGATAAAACAAAATCATACACCTTTTACTTGTGTACTATTCACATACACCCTGATTGATTCGTCGGTATCACACCTTGATTGTTACATACACCCTGCATGATTCGTCTATTTGACAGAAGGGTTTACATATACGTCAAATCAGATACACCGGTTTTTGTTTTGCAGTGAAGATACGTCGGCAGCTCGAAAAGCATTGAGGAATTGTCGGTTGGTTGGTTTATTTACATAACTACCCAGAGTTGTGAAAAAATCGATATTATAAGCGGAGATGAGAGGGTCACCGCATTATCTGCTGTCAGATGTTATACGTTTTGTGTTTTTCGTATTAAGAAATCAGATTGGTCAGATTGGTATGTGAAGTTCTATATTAAAGTGCAATTTTATTAGAATACTTTTGAAATAATAAACATGTTGCTCCCGGAAATACAAAAACAAACATACAAACTTGACGCATTTGCTGATTGATAGTGGTTGCTTTGTTTTTTCACATACGACGCTTCACTGTGAGCGTATCTGCAGTTTTTGTGTTATCATCAAATTTTAACAGTTAAGTCATGTTGACAATAAAAGGGTGCATCAACACCATTTTAAAAACAATGAAAGAAGGTCATATAGGGCGTTCATTAAATATATTTTCCATAATGCATTACAATTTCAAACCTTGTTTTTCATTAACTCGTAGGAAAAGCATGTATTTTATATTCGGTTAGATGCAAAATATCGATTTGTTTATTTTTGCGACTTACGTCCTTTTGAAAAGTTATGCTTGACTTGTCAGACTCTTCCCAAGGCGCTTCTTTTTTTGATGCGTAGCGTAAAAATGACGTTGAAACACTTCGACATTAAAACCGCCTACTTGTATGGTAAACTAGATCAGTAGTTATGTATGCATAGACTCAAGAATGTAATCGTGCATTCATACATAACAAAAAAATTGATTCACGTGTGAACGTTCACGAAACAATCTTGTGAATCCCATTCTGGCTAAAGAATGACAATCATGCGCATTCATCTGCTTTGATGTCATTCATTTTCTCGACTCATTCCTTTGGGGGTTCATCTGTATCAACGTTCAGGTTAGTTCATTTGGAGAGATTTCATTAATTTGTGAGCGAACGGAAAGTAGCTGCCAAAACAATGAGCTGAGTTACCAAGAGTAATGTGAGTGAATGAACATTTCCATCCTTGCTAATACCTACCAGCTAAGGCATGCCGCGCCTCCATCGCTCTGCACAAAATCGTTCTTAAATTACAGCATGCCATGCCATCCCATTGGTAGGTCAACATTCGCCTGCTGGCGAGAGACTTCAACCGTCCAAGCGACGAACCTTCAATGAACGAACAAATTTCCACTTCCAATCCCAAAAAAAAAGGACAATTTCGGATACTCGTCCATCAGAAAACACGAAACGTACTTTTATCTAATACCGTGTATATATTTATAATATGTATAATATTGTATTACTTAGAACTAAAAAAAACTGCATGTCCTTAAATCGACTTCGAACAAAATTATCATCATCATCATCATCATCATCATCGTCATCATCATCGTCTTCGTCATTCGAAGTTGCTCTCACACCTTTGTCTGATCGGGTGTTGTTCTTCAATTTGGGAACACAGATTTGATGATAATGTTCATCTTCTCTTCACTCATCTAAAGCCTTCTTCGGCGCGTGTGATCTTCGTTTCGCTTCGCCTACTTGCCTTTGTCCTATTGGTTTGGTTTTGGATGTGGTTGAGTGGCATTTGTTTGTTTTTTTTTTTAATTTTAATTTGCAATCTGACGAGTTGTAAAACAAAAAAAAAAAACCGGGAACCGAAAGTCGAAAAATCAAGAAAACATTCATACGATATGTACATCCAAACAAATAACTGATGATGAGGTGGAAAGAGATGATGCGCGGGTGAGGAGGAGGAGGGGGGATGTTGGCGCTGGGTGGTGGGGGGCGGGGGGTTAACTAAACACTACAAACTAAAAGCTATATATGTGTCAAGAGAAAAATATCGTTCTGCTTCGGTTTTTGTGTGATTTACATTTTTTTTTGCATTTTTTTTTGTTTTTACATTTATCTATTAGATCATCTTTATCAACGGTTTCTCTTCGCTTCTCTTTGTCCTGGGTTTCTGTTTCTACAGAGGAAAAACAAACAAAAAACGTTACGCGAAAACGGATAACAATCTGCTTAGATTTAACACCTTCTGTTTCTTAGTAGTTGTTGTTGTTGTTTTTTTCCTTTTGTAATTTTCACTAAGGTTTTTGAGGGGAAATCGAAACGTGCCTACGATTGGCTGCATTCGCTTTGTTGTTTTTTTCGTTTCAGCCGAATAGGGTAAATTATCCTAAATTTGGAACGGGAATGCTACACCGCCGTGCACACTCGCAGCACGCTTCGATTCGATCGCGTTTCTTTTTACACGTGTTATTTTTGTTAAAAGCTTGTTTTTAGTGTGTGTGTGTGTGTGTGTTTGTTCTGAGAAATTTGTTTGCTTTTTGTTTTTGAATGTTGTGTGGTTGTTTTTGTTTTCGCCGCTTTTTTTTTCGTTTGGAAAGGTGAAATCTAATCGGTCATCAACATCCGCCGCGCTGAAAGGGGACCTGCCCCACGTGCGTGTCGCAGTGTGTTTGCTTCTTCTTCTTCTTCTTTTTTGTTTCAGTGTTTAAGTTGTGGGTTTTCTCTCGGTTTGCTTTGATTTCGGTTGTTCTATTTACATGCAACTGTCATCCGTGTGATGTGTGTGTGTGTTTTTTCTTCTGTTTCTGTTTACAAGTATTGGTGTGTGTGTGTGTACTTTAGTTTCATTTCTTTATTGTGTCTGTGTGTATGTGTGGTGAGGGGGTGTAAAATTATGCTAGATTTTCCACTATTAAGCTTTTCGACGTTCTAAAAATAAATAAATAAAAATAATGTTAACAAAAAAGAAATAAATGTATATGAATATATATTGTAAATCTAAGATTGTGTTCTCTATGTGTGTAAAATAATTATTTTCTAGGGACATATAGTAATATGTAAATGGTACAAGTTTTCTTACTCTCTTCCATCTCGCTTCATCTTAACTCGTAATATATTGGTTTTGCTTACAGATTAGAGAAAAAAAAAACAATAATCAAGACGTGAGTTGCTGAAATTTAACGTTTCTTCGCACGTTTTTTTTCAGATAAAAATAATGTATAATCTTAGGTATAAATGGCCCATAAATAAGGTAAAAAATAGTACAAGATCCTATTAGCGGTACACACGTTTGAACCTAACCTCCCGAGAAAATAAAAAAAAACAAAAACAAACCGGTACCGCGTCTAGCCGCTGTATTTGTTTTGTTGTTTTTCTTGTAACTTATCCATAATGAGAAAGACGTTGTAGTGACTTTTTAATAATGATATAATATTTATATAAGAAATGTTTGCTTTGTGAATCAATCTTATTACGCTTGGCTTGGAAGCGAACGTAAAAAAAAAAACTAAACAAAAATCGATTGAGAGAAAAAGCTTCTTCTAACTGTGTTTGCAAGAGTGCAACTATGCTCTTTATCGGTAACCAAAAAATACTGAAATTACTTTGCATCTGCTTCTGTGTCTTCTTGTCGGTTTCATTTCAAACCTCATCTGTTTCAGCACAACATTAACGATTTCCTCTCCTTCCCGTTCTTCAGATCACCACGACTTCTGCGCTGTCCGCGTGTTGCTGTTATCGACTGTCAATAAGTGTATGTAAACAAACAGTTCATGTATTTTTTTCCACACTGACACGCTCTCAATTTTAATTATCTCGCTCACAGTGAATCGGTTTTCGAATCCTAAGGATCGACGTTTATTTTTATCAGCGTGACACATCACCTGTCGTCACTATAGCTTCTTTGTTTGTTTGTTTGCTTTTGCTTGCTTATGTCATTTCATTTTAGTTTACTAGTAGGCGTTAATTTTGACGGAAAAGGGGGGGGGGGGACTGGCGAGGAGTTACTTACGGTTACCGGGGGACGACGATGGGTCAAAAGAAGATCAAAAATTTCCTTTACACACGATTACTTCGCTACTTAGTACAAAAAACGGCCGAATTACTCTTCCGATTAAATATCTGCGTTACCGTTACACACGCACACATACAGATTGAGAATCACTCATCCCACTGTTTTTTTTTTTATTTAGGAAAATTGCTTGTTTGTAGTTTAGTAACTGCGTATTTATCGCGGACTGGCCAAATTGCAAAAATGCACACTTTTTTTTCTCTGAAAAGACGTCACTTCTCGCATGGCCTTCTTTGGATTTGTAGCGCTCTCGCATGCGCGCATGCATGTGTGTGTGTGTGTAGGTGGGTGTCATTTTTAGCTGACAATCAGATGGAAAGTTCAGGATTACACTAGAGTTCATATTTTGATGGCTTTCGTTTTGTGTGGAGGGATATCGAACAATTGCATGGCTATGCGCGCGCGCGTGTGTTTGTTTTTATTCATTACAATGTACCATTGTTTTCCCTTTGTTTCAAGCAAGTTTCAAAGCGTAACAAGAAGAAGAGCAGTTAATTGTATCATTGCGTTTCGTTCTGGCGGCTTCTTGCCCTAATTCGAATCATTTAAAATATAATTAAAAACGCACACCTATAGGTTCGATTACACACCCACACGCGCAACGTTGTGTTAGTGTTGTTATTGTTGTTCTCGCAATTGTTGATGTTATTCGGTTTTACACAATAATGGTATGTTGTTTAGATCTAATTTTCCCTACCTCGAAAAAAAAAACGTTGCAAAAGTTTACGACGCACGATTATTACCCACAAAGTTCATTATCCTTCGATTACTTTGTACATATAAATAGGCAAAAAATTTAGTCTTTTATTCGTGTAAAATTTAGTCCCCCTCCGCACCGACGGAGGGTTCACTAGTTGACGTTTCTTCCTAATTTTTTTCCGATTGTTTTTGTCTAATTTCGCGTCGTCTCATCTCCATCATCATCATCATCATCAATGTGCATGTGTGTTTGTGTATCGCAATCAGAGTATACAAAAAAAAAACGCACACCGTCGCAAATGTGTCAAACAAGCAACGGAGAGAGAAAGAGAAAGCGAACTCGAAAATAAAAACAAACACCGATCATCGCTTCGCTCCGCCGTCGATTGTCAATTGATGTTGTTGATGGTGTTGTTCGCGTGTGGCCGCTGTCACTTGATGGGCCAGCAAAAAATATCAATCTCGATTGCTTCGATTAGCCTTTAGGAATTTAGATATTTTGTTTTTTCGTCGGACAAATTTTACCACACATTTGATTGCGCTTCGAGAAAATGTTTTTTTTTTAAATCTCATTATTGCCTTTGTTTATATGTATTTAATTACTACAAACAAATACGGTTAGTGTTTGGGGACGAAAATCTTTGGAATATTTTATGCTTCACTTGGTTTTCTGCTTTATTTGTTTCGATTCGGATGATTTACAAATGGGATCCGCGAAGGGTGGGTAGAAAATACACAATACACACAGCAGGAAGGAAATTAAAAACAAACTAGTTGATTAAAGACGAAAACAATTACGACTTTTCTTGCGCGGGAGATCATTGTTCATTTGTTTGTTTTGGGGTCATTTAACATTTCCTAACGGTTACGTACGGGTATAGATTTTTTTTTTTTCGTTTCTTAAAAGGTTAGCGTTTTTTTTTCTGCCTTTGAGAGTTGCACGAAAAAATCAGACGAGTGACAACCACGATTCTAGTGTTTTTGAACATTTTGTTTCTCTTTACCGCTCGCGCTGGTTGGATTGATTTGATCAATATTGCAGTATGGTGATCGTTGAGAAAACCGAGATAAAAGAACAATACTTGTATCACAGTGCACTTCCTGCTCTCCAAGCGGGGGGAAAATAAAGGAAAGGTTTGCTGGAAGAGTAAAACAACAAAAGAGACCAACTGGCAACGCTGGCTTACGTCAGACATCGTCAGGAAGTCAGAAGTGTTGCCGTTGATGGTGATGGGAAATATTCATTAGAATGTGTTGGTTTGAAGCTACTTAGATCTGGCAAAGACAAATCCAGACTGCTGCGATAGATTTCAAATTGATAAACAAAAAATTCAATGCGCCCAAGCCTAATGACAGCGCCAGCGGAAAAATCCGATCTGAGTAAGCCCTCTTGTCGGATTAACAACTAGTTAGAACCAAATCGACTTCGGCTATTTGTAACATTTGCCGTTTCCGTTCCGCTTCCGCCCACATTGGACCTTAAATCCCTCCCAATGCAGTTGTTGAGTTTGATTTTTGGAGCTACGAGAAGTTTGCGTACATGCACTGAAAGTGCACCGGTAAAACGGAACATGATCATAGGATAGGACCTATTTTGAACTGATTTATAAAATTCAATACCTTCCATTTATTTCAGTCTTGCAATTGCAACAAAATTGGTTCGATTTTGGCAGTTAAAATTGATTCGAAAATCATTACGTCTCGGCCAGACCCAAGTTTAGGAAGCAGTTTGGTCAAGAGACAGAGTGAGGAGCGAATCCTAAACAAATTAATCATACCCTACCTAAGGTCAAGCACCTTCGTTTTGACAGTTCAGAGAGCTTGTTTTTTTTTCGGTGATATCACTTTGAATGTTCGTACTCTAAAAATGATCAGAGTACTTCAATTACAGCTGCTGGAAATCTATCAGTGGACATTTTACAAAAGTAATTTGAAATACGTGAATGCGAAATACCCTGTAAACAAGTTCTCTGAACTGTCATAAAAGTGAGAGAAGGAAGATAGAAGTTGCACGATTGGCTTGAAAGCAGTCTGTACTGAGGCTGTGTTCCATTTGGGGAATTTCCCCTTGAATTTGACAGATGGGATATTTTCAAATAAAGCTGCTATTCCAGCAGACTTATTTCGGACAGGCAAAGAATCAATTTTAACAGACGCTTAGTAGTTACCATGTACGCCAAATCGACGATCAAATGCGTTGTTTACAAAAGCTGATACGTTCCTTCGAAAATGTATTCGATAATTTGGCGAATCTTCACTTAAATTTGACAGGTGGAATTTTTTTCAAATAAACCTGCTATTCCACCAGACTTATTTCCGACCGACAAGGAATCAATTTTGATAAACACCTTCTCGAAAATCGGCCGATCGAACATCTTAATTTATTTTCGAAGTGTCAAATTTAAGTGAAAATTCACCAAATGGAACACAGCCTTAGTTCGGTGCACTGGAGATGCATTTTTCAGGAACCCTTTCAATGAAACTACAGACTGAAATTTCGATTCTGTTTTGATCCATGGAGCAGTGACTATTCTGTTTTACTTTTACAAAAGACTGTAATCTGTTTACAGATTTCTGTATCGGAAATTGAACCATTGCTGAAAAATCTGTAAATGTGGCATCACTGCCGTGCAGTCTGCCAAAACTAAGCAGATTTCCGAAATTCCTTGCTAGTTCCGGTGTGAATTTTGCTCAGGATTCCATGAATCTTAATGGATTATGTTGCCAACTGTTTGAGAGTCCGTGATTTCCATAATTCTGGATAGAGCTGGAATGACTTCTATTGATGATTTTTAGAAATTCATGGCTCGTCAACGCAAACTAACATCCTCATAGGGTAGGGAAAGACTTTCCCTATCCGATGGTTATGTTGGTCTGCGTGGGCGTGCCTTGAATTCCTTGAAATCATCGATAGAAGTCATTGTTTACAAAAGCTGTTACGCCCTAATTCCAGCTCTATCTAGAAGGGCGGTTTCACCTTTGCGCTTCTGCGAATCCCACCTGGGAATCAGTTAATTTCGTCTGGCATTCTGATAATCCCACTAGGAATCCACTGAGTTTTGTCTGTGAATCCCGCCTGTAAATACGAGAATTCCACCTGTAATTCCATGAATCTTGTCTGGGATTCCATGAATTCCGTCTGAGACTTGATGAATTTCATCAGAGATTGCGTGAATCTGACCCAGGGGGGCGACACATCTAAATCTCAATTCTAGATGCTAAGAAAATCTCACACTAGCGAATAAATCTTCGGAAAATCTTCTTTCATTTCTACTCGCATCTACTTGCATCGCGCATCATCTTTTTGCAGGAAATCTTCAAAATCGTGATAAATTTTCTTTCTATCTACTCAGCGTACGCGCAGCTGAGCAAAACAGCAAAACACAATATTTCCTGCATCGTAGATAGAGTCGCCCCCCTCGATCTGGCCTGAGATTCCAAGAATCCATCCTGAAATATGAGCAACAATGAATTCAGTTTGGAATTACATGGATTCCACCTGGAATTCCGTAAATTCCATCTGGAATTCCGTAAATCCCAAATCCGTGAATCTCATCTCTTGTTCCGTGATGCCATCTGAATTTCCGAAAATCCCGAGTTAAGTTCAAGCCTTTAAATAGGTGAATCTCACTTAGGATTCCGTGAATCTCACTTAGAATTCTGTGAATCTCACTTAGGATTCTATGAATCCCGTTTGGTATTTCGAGAACCCCACCTAAGGTTTCATAAATCTTGAGTGGGATTCCATGAATCTCGTCTGTCATTCCATTAATCCCGCTTTCATGACTTCTCCATGGTGATTCCATGAATCTCGCTTAAGATTGCATGAATCTTCCATGAGATTCCATGAATCCCGCTTGAGATTCCATTAATCCTCCATGGGATTCCATGAATCCCGTTTAAGATTGCATGAATCTTCCATGAGATTCCATGAATCCCACTTGAGATTCCATTAATCCTCCATGGGATTCCATGAATCCCACTTAAGATTCCATGAATCCCACTTAAGATTCCATGAATCCTCCATGGAATTCAATGAACCCTCCATGGGATTCCGTGAATTCCAGCTGAGACCAATCCCACATGGCCTTCCTAGAATCTCGCATAATTTTACTTGAATTCTACCTGAAATTCCGAGGATCTCAACTGCGACTCCATCAATCCCGGTTGAGCATTCATTGAATCTCACCTGGAATTCCGTAAATTTCACTCAAGGTTCTTGCAATTCCGCTAGAAATTCAGTAAATCTCACCTGGGATTCCGTGAATCCTGGCTGAAATCCCACAAGGGAAGATCTAGAAATGACGTAGCATTTTAGAGTGACCAGCCATGAAGAAAATTACGCTACAAGGAGGAGAGGATCCAACGTCGGTGCTTCATCAAACGTAAACAAACGTTTAACGTTTTGTTACGTTTCATGAAGCCCCAACTTCAAGCTCACCTTCCTCTTGTAGCGTATTTTTCTTCATGGCTGGTCACCCTAAAATGCTACGTCATTTCGGGATCTTTCCCAAAATCCGACTAGAATTCCATGGATCTCGCCTGGAATTTCATCACCTTTAGGATTCCATGAATTTTGAATGAGACTCCGTGAATTGCATGTGGAAAGTTTCTGAAACCCTTCTGGGATGCCATGAATATACTCTAAGATTATGTGATCTCACCAGAGATTTAACGAAATTCTCCTGGGATTATATGAATTTCATCTCTGAATTTGGGAATTACACCTAGGACTCCCTCGCTTACGTGAATCTTTCCTGAGATTCCATGAATTCCACCTTGGATTCCTTAAATACCGTCTCGTCTGAGGTTCCGGAAATCTCGCTCGGGATTTTGTCAATCTCACCTTAGATTCCAAGATCCTGACCTGGGATTTTGCATTTTATTCGACTGGAATTCCGTGAATTTCTGATGACATTCCGTGAATCTCATATCGTTTTCCGTGAATGCCTCTTGAGATTCCGTGGATTTTGTAAACTTCGACTGGAATTCAGCTAATCATGTATGAGTTCCAATGAATTCTACTAAGGAATTCGTGAATCTCACATCGGATTCCATGATTCCATTATGGTGATTCGAGAATTCTGCATGGAGTCACATGAATTCAGCCTGGCATTTCAAGAATCCCCGCTGTGATACCATAAATCCCGATTGCAATTCAGTGAATTTCATCCAAAGGTCTGTCAATGCCACTTGGGATTCCATGAATCTTCCATGGGATTCCATGAATCCCCCATGGGATTCCATGAATCCCCCATGGGATTCCATAAATCCTCCTTGGGATTCCATGAATCCTCCTTGGGATTCCATGAATCCTCCATGGGATTCCATAAATCCTCCATGGGATTCCAGGAATCCTCCATGGGATTCCAGGAATCCTCCATGGGATTCCAGGAATCCTCCATGGGATTCCAGGAATCCTCCATGGGATTCCAGGAATCCTCCATGGGATTCCAGGAATCCTCCATGGGATTCCAGGAATCCTCCATGGGATTCCAGGAATCCTCCATGGGATTCCAGGAATCCTCCATGGGATTCCAGGAATCCTCCATGGGATTCCAGGAATCCTCCATGGGATTCCAGGAATCCTCCATGGGATTCCAGGAATCCTCCATGGGATTCCAGGAATCCTCCATGGGATTCCAGGAATCCTCCATGGGATTCCAGGAATCCTCCATGGGATTCCAGGAATCCTCCATGGGATTCCAGGAATCCTCCATGGGATTCCAGGAATCCTCCATGGGATTCCAGGAATCCTCCATGGGATTCCAGGAATCCTCCATGGGATTCCAGGAATCCTCCATGGGATTCCAGGAATCCTCCATGGGATTCCAGGAATCCTCCATGGGATTCCAGGAATCCTCCATGGGATTCCAGGAATCCTCCATGGGATTCCAGGAATCCTCCATGGGATTCCAGGAATCCTCCATGGGATTCCAGGAATCCTCCATGGGATTCCAGGAATCCTCCATGGGATTCCAGGAATCCTCCATGGGATTCCATGAATCCTCCATGGGATTCCAGGAATCCTCCATGGGATTCCAGGAATCCTGCATGGGATTCCAGGAATCCTCCATGGGATTCCATGAATCCTCTATGGGATTCCATGAATCTTCCATGGGATTCCATGAACCCTCCATGGGATTCCAGGAATCCTCTATGGGATTCCATAAATCTTCCATGGGATTCCAGGAATCCTCCATGGGATTCCATGAATCCTCCATGGGATTCCATGAATCCTCCATGGGATTCCATGAATCCTCCATGGGATTCTGAAAAATCCTCCATGGGATTCCATGAATCCTCCATGGGATTCTGAAAAATCCTCCATGGGATTCCATGAATCCTCCATGGGATTCCGTAAATCCTCCATGGGATTCCATGAATCCAGTCTGGGATTCCGTGAATGCCAAATGGAATTCCGTAAATCCTACCAGAGATTCAAAGAATCTCGACTGCGGTTTCATAAATCCCCATTGGAATTCCATGGATTACGCCTGGAATTCTATCAATTCCACCTGAAGTATTCCGTGAATTTCATCCGTAAATCCATGAAGACAGTCTGGGTTTCAGTGAATTTTCTTTGGAATTTCACCAAAGATTCAACGATTCAGGGATTCTGCACAGCGATTCCATTCGTGAATTTCATGGATCTCGTCTGTAATTCCGTTAAATTCAACTGCATTCCGTGAACCCCTGCTGAGATTTCGAGAATCCCACTTAGGATTCCATGAATTTCAAATGGCTTTCTGTGAATTCCGTCAGGCATTACGTAAATCCCGTCGGGAATTTGGAAAATCCCAACTGCGATTCCGTGAATGCAAGCTGAGATTTCGTGAATTCCGCCTGCGACTCCATAAATCCGTCCTGTAATTCCGTGAATCCCAATTCGAATTTCTAAAATCTCACAAGAGATTCTGGACTGCGATTCCAGTCGTGAATTTCATGGATTTCGTCTGTAATTCAGTCAAATTCAACTGCCATTCTCTACTTTCGACAATTCCATCGGATGGATTTTTGTGAATTCCACCTGGCATTACGTAAATCCAGTCTTGAATTTAGAAAATTCCAACTGCGATTCCGTGAATGCAACCTGAGATTCCGTGAATCCTGCCTGGGATCCCGTAAATCCGATCTGTGATTCCACGAATTCCGCTTAAAATTCCTTAATCCCACCAGAGATTCAGGGATCCTGGACGGCGATTCCAGTCGTGAATTTCATGAATTTCGTATCTAATTCAGTCAAATTCAACTGCCATTCTGTGAATCTCCTCTACTTTCGACAATCCCACCTAGGATTCCATGAATCTCGCATGGCCTTCTGTGAATTCCGCCAGGCCTGAAATTTGGAAAATCCCGATGCGATTTCGTGAATGCAACCTAAATAAATCAACCATAAATCCCATCCTAGAATTCCTTTCAGAGATTCAGCTAAGCCCGACTTTGGTTCCATAAATTCCGTCAGTTTCGGCTGGGATTCCGAGAATTTCGTCTGAAGGTCCGTGAGTGAGAATTTGTCCAAGGATTCCATGAGTTCCACCTAAAATTAAATAAATCCATCCAGATCAATCCATATTGCTATTCCAGTCAATCCATATTGCTATTAAAGGCGGGTGTTTCCGGGATCTCGCCTGCAATTCTTTGAATGTCACCTAGGATTCCTGGAATTTTGTCTTTGATATCCCGTCAGAGATTCCACGAATTTCATTTGGATTTTATCGGGGATTCCATACATTCGACCTGGGATCGCTGAATTATCCAGGGATTCCGTGAATTCCACCTGAAATTCCATAAATCCCACCAGAGATTCAGTGAAACTAGTTTGCAATTCTTTGAATCTCACCTAGAATTATGCGAAAACCACTAAGTATTTCGTATATCCCGTCAGAGATCTCACGAAATTCATCTGGAATACTGTGAATCTAGCATAGGACTTAATGAATCCCGCCTGGAATCTCATGAATCCGGCCTTGAATTCTACAAATCCGACCTGGGATCCCTGAATTTATCCATATCCGTGAAATTCCATAAATCTCACCAGAGATACAGTGAAACTAGTTTCGGGGATCTCACTTGCAATTCTTTGATTCTCACCTGGGATTCAGCGAATTTCGTATTTGATTCTGTGAATTTCATCTTATGCGAGAATTCCGTATATCTCGTCAGAAATTTCACGAAATTTGTATTGGATACCATGAATCTAGCATAGAATTTCATGAATCCTGCCTGGAATTCCATGAATACCGCCTGGAGTCTCATAAATCCGACCTGGGATCGTTGAAACTACCCAGGGATTCCGTGGATTCCACTTGAAATTTCATAAATCCCAACAGATATTCGGCGAACTTACTTCAATTCCAGACGGGAGTTTCCGGGATATCGCCTGCAATTCTTTTAATTTCTCCCATAAGGTTTCCGGGAATTTTGTCTTTGACTGTGTGAGTTTCATCTAGGATTATGCGCATCCCACTAAGTATTCCGTATATCCCGTCAGAGATTTCACGAATTTCATCTGGATTTCATCCGACCTGGAATCCCTGGATTCCGTGAATTCCACCAGAGATTCCATAAATCCCACCAGAGATTCAGTGAAAATTGTTTCAGGGATCTCACCTGCAATTCATTGAATCTCACCTAGGGTTCTGCGAAATTCGTCTTTGATTCTGTGAATCTCATCTAGAATTATGCGAAAACTACAAAGTATTCCGTACATCCTGTCAGAGATATCACGAAATTCATCTGGAATACCATGAATCTAGCATAGAATTTCATGAATCCAGCGTGGAATTCCATAAATCCAACCTGGGGTTCTTGCATTTATCCAGGGCTTCCGTGGATTCTACCTGAAATTCCATAAATCCCACCAGAGATTCAGTGAACCTACTACAATTCCAGACGGGAGTTTCCGGGATCTCACCTGCAATTCTTAGAATCTCACCTAGGAATCCGGGAATTTTGTCTTTGATTGTGTGAGTTTCATCTAGGATTATGCGAATTCCATTCAGTGTTCGGTAAATCCCGCCAGGGATTATACGAATTTTACCTGGGACTCCATAAATCCCATCTTGAATACCATAAATCTAGCATAGGATTTCATGAATCTCGTCTGGCATTCCGATCTAGGGTTCTCTAAATCCGACCTGTGGTCCGTGGAATTCCGAGAGTTTCGACCTGGATTTCGTGAATTGGGCCTGGAAGTCGAGGGGTGCGACTCTATCTAGGATGCAGAAAATTTTTCGCTTTGCTGCGCCCAAGGTTAGTGATAGAACGAAGATTGATGAACATTTTTAAGATTTCCTTCAAATAGTTGGAGAGCGATGTGAGTAAATCGATTTAGATGCAAGAGTTGAAACAAGGTTTTTCGTAGATTGATTCGATAATTTGAGATTTTCCGACCATCTAAAATTGAGATTTAGCTGTGTCGCACCCCCAGCTGGAAGTCCATGAATTTAGGAATTTAGGATTTCAAGAATTTCACCTGATTCCTTACATTCCACTTGGGATCCTGCGCGGATACCGTGAATCTCACTTATGATTACATGAATCCCACCTGGAATACTACGAACCTCGTATAGGATTCCATGAGGACCGCTTGGGATTCCTCGAATCTCACCTAGGATTTCACTAATTTGACCTGGGATACCTTAAATCCGATATGGGATCCCGTGACACCCGCATAGGATTCCATAAATCTCACCAGATATTCAGTGAACCCAGACTGCGATTGTAGTCGGTATTTTCGTGGATTTCACCTCGATTTCCGTGAATCTCATCTACACACTTAGATTTGTTGGCCGAGATGGGCACCACCGATCAGCTTGGCATTTTATTTTGCTGGATCACAGTGAAGAACTTGCCGAGATTCAGATGACAAATGGGAATTTTCAAATAAATGCCGAGCTGGTAGGCGGTGTCAATCTTGGCGAAAAAATCTAAGTATGTAGGATTCCGAGAATTTCGTCTTGGATTCCGTGATTTTCAAGGATCACGCCAGGAATTCCACGAGTCCCATCTAGGATTCCGTGAGTTTTGTCTGGGAGTATATGGATTTCATCTAAGATTATGTGAATCTAGCCTACACACTTAGAACAATTGATGTAAATTTAGGTGCTCTGAGGCTGACATATACGAGCGTCAATTCTGACATAAAATTGAGTCATAATAGGCGCAAAATTCAGCTCAATCAAACGTACTTTCGAACTTTTCAGTCTCGGAGCACTTAATTTTACATGACATGTTTGTTTACGTCTCATCCTTTATGTCAAAGATGGATTCCATCACGTGTAAGATTAGGTATTTCAAAGTGTGTAGTATTCCGTTAATCTTTCGTTAATCAGGGATTTCACGAATTTTACCAGGGATGCCGTGATTCCCGCCTGGGAATCCATGAATCCCACCTGGGACTCTATTAATCCCGACAGGGAATCCATGAATCTCTATTGAGGATTCCATCAATCCCACCAGCAGATTCCATGAATCCCAACTGGATATTCCATTAATCCCGTCTGAGATTTTGTGCATTCCAATTGGGGATTCCGTGAATCCGAATAGGAGAGTTCCTAAATCCCGACTGGGATTCCATAAATTCCAACTGTCACCTGAGTCGTAGGCGAATTCCGTCTGAGATGCAAATCCCGCCTTGTTGTCAATCCCACTTTGATCTCCGAAAAATTCATTCTAATATAGCATGTATGCATCTAAAATGCATCAACCTGCACCCGAAAAAGGATTGTCTGTCCCTGATCCGTCAACTGACAGTCCACAAAAAAGCATTCATTTCGACCATTTTCTACCAAGGGGGGGAGGTGGCTGTCAAATACGAACAATCGTCGCCTACCTCGCATAACTGGTTCTAAACGTAAACAAGCCATAAGAAACCTACAGCGTTTGTTTACGTTTGGAACCAGTTTCATACAAGATGATCAGTAGGCTGATTTGACAGCACGTCCCCCCCCCCAGTTTTCTACCCGAAAGCTAATTTCAACGCCAAGAATTTGGAAATATTTTCTTTGAGTTGACAGCTGTCAATTGACAAAGCCATTACTGCGTTCTGACTTGGTTCATTGTGCACTGATCTTTCCCGTAATTTAAGTTCCATCAATCCTCGATAAACATTTCAAAAGGTCCTATCTGCTTTGATCGACTGTCTTTTTTTGATAACCACGGCTATGCAAACAGACCAGTAATTTGATCTATTGTAGTATATCCCGTGTCCTTAGTTTAGAGCATGTCGTATTAGTCCACTACTATTGAGAAATGATGAAGTATTCGGTTTTGATACAGTTGTCATTCTTGCCATCATCGCAAGGAATCGATTCTAATTGAAAGGTCCCGCTATTTATACCCTTTGGAGTGTTGAAACACCCTCCAAAGGCGCGCCCCTTTGTCAGTCAAAATTGGATTCCTTAGCAAAAAAATTAAGGAATGACACCGATAATGACCATGCATCAGAACCCTAGTCTTAACCACTTCAAACTAGGGAACAACGAATAGAAGGTTATTAATCACATAGATGAAGACTAACTAACTCATTTTTTCCTTGTTTCAAGATCATCCTCGGTGGACAAAACCGAGTCTTGTCACTAAGGTATAAACAGTAACAAGGACTAAGATGTGTTCCTTTGATTACTAATAATCTTGTTCCAAGAGGTAAGTCACTCTGCCACATTGTGTTAACACTCACAAAAAGATACTTCGACACACTTAAATCACCCACAAACACCATAAGCATATTTTTAATCAATTCTGGCACCACTGCAAATACTGTTTACATTCGATTGTTATTTTGTTGTTGAGAAAAAAAAAACGAGCAAAAAACCGTCGTACCATCCTGCCGGTAAAGAAAAACATTCTGGATCTGGATTGAAATCCAAAGAAAAGGAAATCCGAAACCGGTTGGGATCCACAAAAGCAGCAGCATCAGGAGTTACAGATGCCAAAAAAGGTAAATGCCTCGCAAGAAAACCAAGACAAACGCAACGGAACGGTTTCTCATTGTAAATCGTAGGTTCTCACCAGCAGTAGCCCAATCACGGCCCCACCAATAAATTGCAAATTGCACCCATTGCTTGGTCCTTGTTCCCGGGTGGCACGTGCCCATTCGTCTTTCTCCTGCAGCGGCAGGGCCTGTCTCACTCTGAAAGCCGGTGCACCGAGCTGCGGTCGTATTAGCGCCAAATAATTTTCCCGTCCGGTTTGCTTTTTCATTGAACAAATAACAGCAAAGGAGTCGCAGGGGGCTCTGTCATTTTCAACGTCACGTTATGGTTGAGGATATGGTTGCCAGAAAATAAAGTTTCTGGGTAGAAGCTCGGTCATCACGGTGAAACACCCAGAATCACCTTCCGACACTGAAAAACACACATGAAACGCAATAAGCACAGACACAAGTCTAGTTTGAAGAAGTCAAGACTAGAAATCGGTGGTAGATCTATCATCCCGTAACGTACCACGAAAAGGTGATCTACCTACGTTACGGGGCAATTTGTGTCACATAGTTTGATGAAGAAGGTTCGCTTCGCTAGCCTCCAAAATGTCAAACACAACAGGGAATATTCTTGCAGCTGAGCTATTAACTAAAGAGATAGTCGATGATGCGAATCGATCAATGCAATGTTCATCTTGAAAAGCAACCAAGCCATCTAAGACGGCTAGTCCGGTTGTCAATTGACAGCCAACGTCATCCGCATTCCAAAAGCTTCATTTCTGCCTCAGATTCGCGCCGGAAGCCCACTGTTTAAACCCAAAAACCCCGACTAGATACAGGGTAGACCACAATCCGGACCCATTGCACAACAGTACACTTAAAAATCAAATTGCAAACGTTTCCCAATATTAATACATTAAATATAAAATCAACCGGCAGCCCGTTTATCACAGAGTAGGAAGCGCGCTCGCTATTCGCGGATATTGGTTATTCCCCTTCTCCAAAACAACCCCGGAGGAAGCCCACGCACTTCGCTTCTCGTTGTGGCACGAGAGAAGTTGCATATCACAGAAGAAAAAAGAACCCACGTTTTTTTTTGGGTTCGGCTTCGTTCGTTCCGAAACCCCCGAATCCAAACCGAAACGGGTTGCCAAAAAAAAACATATTCTTTAAACATATACAAACGAAAAAAAAAAAAAGTTTAAGAGTAACGAGAAACAAAACTAATACGACGGGAATACAAAAAAGCTAACAAATTTGTTTACCGAATTTTGTCTCCTGGAATATATCACAATTTTACCTGTTGTCACAATGTTTAAAAGTAAGTTTTTTTTTTTTCGAACAACTCCTCAGTTCACACATTTGCTTGTTTTCCTTCAGTTTTTTTGTTTTACACTTAAAAATTACGTAAACTATATTCTTAACTTGCAGGTATCCGCCCTTAATTCTTAGAGTCACTTGCAACGAGAGTGTGTGTGTGTGTGTTTGTTTGTTTGTTTTTGTTTTTGTTGACTTATTCGCGATGATTACTTTTTGTTTACTTACCATGGAAAACACGTCAAAGAGTAGGTTTTACACATACATTATCGATTTTTTTGTTTGTTTATTTTTCTTGCTTGCATAATTAGTCGATATCATTTTGCTTTCACTTCAATGTAAGAGTTAAATGTAGTTATTTTTTTTTTGTTTTAATCATGTTTTTAATCATTATTGGCAGTGGTTTTATTCGCTTTTTTCTTCTTCTTCTTCTTCTTCTTCACACTAATTTTCGCATGAGCGCACACGCACACCCTGGCTTTGTTTGGTTGTTGGTTGATGTCTTTGTTTACAGCGGCACATGGTAGATCGCAATGGCTGCCACCGCAAGGCGGGTGTGTGTGCGTATAAGTCGTTAAAATTTCGACACTTAAATTTGTTTTTCTTCTTCTTCTTCGAAGCAGAGCATGCTCTGATATGACGGTCAGTACTTTGTTCACAAACAACACGCTTTACGGTTGTCATTTGTTGATGTTTGTTGTTCCATCATTTTGCATGTTTTGTGGTTGTTGTTGTTGTTTTTATTCGTTAAAAACTAAATCAGCCTTTAAAAGTCTTGTTGCATTTTTCATTTATTAATTACGGATGTATTTGTTCATTATTTTTTCGATTTTTCATTAATTTTACCTTTTTTTTTTGTTGTTGCTCTTGTTGTTATCCTTCGAGTAATTCGATAAAGAGATAGACGATCATTCAAAAGCCAATTTTTATTTTCTATTCCATTTCCGTCCACTTGTCCTGTCCTTATACTGTGCACTGTTCGGGTCCGTAGCGCGCTCGATCGGGTGTTTTTGGTTTCGCAAAGTTCGGTTCTGTTGCTACTTGTTAAGGTGATGGTTTGCTAGGTGGAATGGAATCGTACCGGGCTGTTGTTGTTGTTGTTGTTATTGTTTTGAATCGTCAACACTGCCAGATGTTGGATTTCATGAATTCAGTTTTTTTATTCGTTCTGTTATGTATGTGTTTTGCTTACTTCTGTGTCGGTGTTTGTGTGTGTGTGTGTGAATTAGATGGGGGTGGGGAGGATATTAGAGAAAAAACGTTCAATAGAGTACAACATTTAGCGCATTTGTGTCCTATAATATGCATATTTAGAAAATCAACAAAAAAGAGTAGTTTGAACAACAGCGATGCATTTTGCTTTTGTAGTACGATTTACTTTTCCATGAAAATATATAGCGTGTATGTAACAGTTTTTAAAAATCACATGCGGTTGCAACTTGAAGCTTATAAACTTTGTTTTCTCGATTCGATGATTAAAATCAGTTTCAATCGTTTGAGGGGCGTCAAATACGGAAAATATAAACTGTGTAACAACGTGCAGGAAAGACTTGAATTTGGTTTTTGTTTAGAGTCACACTATTGCTCTGTACTACTTATCGAGTAATAGTAGTATGCAGTTGTCAGTAGTAGTAGTAGTAGTGCTGTTGTTTAGTACAAAAATACGCTCCATTTCCATTTTCTGTGTAGTGTTTTCTTCTGGCTATGCTCTGTTCAAATCTTCTTCTGCTGCGACTTTTTCCACTTGCCTACGCTGGCTGAGAATATAAATAGCTAACATTATTACACTCAATAGAACCTACAAACTATCTCTTTACGAATTGATTTCCACATTTTTTTTTCGGCCTGTCTGTCATTTTTATCCCCATACACATGCTTTCATTTTCATCATTTTTTTTTCTTTTCGCTAAAATATATCACGTTTATATTTACAGTGCACGCGCTCGTCTTACTAACACTCGCACACGATCTACTCTCTCACTAAACCATACGAAGCATTGAGCAACTCGCCACGCTTTCGCCGCTCGCATCAGACTGATTGCTGTTGCTGGTGTTGCCGATGGTTGTTGCTGTTGCTGCTATTGTTGTGATGTTGCTGTTGTTGTTGTTGTTGTTGTTGTTGTTGTTGGTGGTGATGATGCTGCTGCTGCTGGTGGTGTTGGTGGTGGTTTGATAGCACAACCGCTAGAGGCGCTGCTATCGCAACAGACTGAGACTGCTGTTGCGGAGAAGAGGCTGATGCCGTCGCCGCCGCTGGCGGCGGTGGCTTCCGCGACTTGGAGGATCAGTCCCCGAAGCGGCTGCAGGCCTTCTTCCACTTGCACTGGGTGCACCACTGTTCCTTGTGGTCCATGCCGTAGACCTTGCGGCACTTTTTGTTCTCCCCTCGTGTCCGGCGGTTCGGCGACAGGGGCGAACGGTTGCTACTGGCCGTCGATCCGGGACTGGTTCCCGGGGTGACGAACGGACCGGCACCGTTCATCGATTGCACCTGACCGGTGACGGCGGCGACGGCGGTGGCGACAGCGGATCCACCGATGCCGCCGAGCGTCGACTGCTGATGGTAGTTGGTACCACCCGGGGAGAGCTGGATCTGACCGAGCTGTTGCTGTTGCTGGTAGTGATGTTGTTGTGCAATTTGGTTTGAGTAGTTTGGCGATGGGTACGGGTAGGACGGGCGGGGCGACAGACGGACGTGCTTCTGGGGCGATGTCTGCAAGAGAGAATGAGATGTCAGTATTTGTGTCACTACAAGGTCTAGAAGATCCGAGAACGTCCCAGAGTTTCCGAGAAATTCCCCAAAAGATGCGACAACTTTTTAAAAATTTCGAAAACTTCCCATCAGTTCCGAGAGCTTTCCAGAATTTCCGAAAGCTTGTCAGAAATTCCGAAAACCTCTTAGGAAATTTTGCAAATTTCTCAGAAGATCCGAGAACTTCCCAAAAATTCCAAGAACTGCCCAGAATTTCCGACAGATTCTTACAAGATGCGTACCCTTCGAAGAACATCCGAAAACTACCCACAATTTCTGTGAGCTTCCCAGAAGTTTCTTCCAAGAACTGTTCAGAAGATCCTTGAATTTCGCAGAAATTGGAAAACTTTCCAAAAGTGCTGAGAACTTTCCAGAAAATTTAAAAAACTTCCTAGAAGAACCGCGTATTTCCCAAAAAATTCTGATAGCTTTCCTGAATTTTTTAGAGCTTCCCATAAGTTCCGAGAATTTCTCGGAAGATCTGAGAACTTCCCAAAACAAATGCGTGCATTTACAAAAAATCCCAGAGCTTTCCAGAATTTTCGAGAGTTTTCCATAAGTTCCGAGAATTTCTCAGAAGATCAGATTTGGGGAGAAGAACTTCCCAAAAAAAAAATGCGTGCATTTACAAAAAATCCCAGAGCTTTCCGGAAGCTTTCGAAGAACATCCGAATCCGAAGAACTTCTCAGAAGTTCAAAGTACTTTATAATAATTCAAAGAATGTCCCAGACATTTCGAAATCTTCCCAGAAGATGCGAGTACTTTCCAAGAGAACATCCGAAAACTATCGACAATTTCTGTGAGCTTCCCAGAAGTTTCTTCCAAGAACTGTTCAGAAGATCCTTGGAGAACTTTCGCAGAAATTGGAGAACTTTCCAAAAATGCTGAGAATTTTCCAGAAAATTCCACGAGCTTCCTAGAAGAACGGCGTACTTCCCAAAAATTCTGAGAGCTTTCCAGAATTTTCCAGAGTTTTCCATAAGTTCCGAGAATTTCTCAGAAGATCTGAGAATTTCCCAAAAAAGTCCATACATTTACAAAAAATTCCGAAAATTTCCCAAAAATTCCGAGAGCTGAAATTTTGAAAACTTCCTCCGAGAAGATGCGAGAACTTCCCAACAATATCGAACACTTCCCAACAGTTTCCAAAAGCTTGTCAGAAATTCCGGGAACCTCTTAGAAGATTTTGCGAATATCACAGAAGATTCGTGAATTTTCCAAAAATTACGCGAACTGTCCAAAAAATTACGAGAATTGCCCCTGACAGATTCTAAAGTTTCTTCCAAGAACTGTTCAGAAGATTCTTGAGTTTCCCAGAAATTCCAGAAACAGAAGATCGGGGAATTTCAAAGAAATTCCAAAATTTTGTCAGAAGTTCAGAGAAGTTCCCAGAAATTCTGAGTGCTTTCCAGAATTTTCAATTGTTTCCCATAAGTTCCGAGAATTTCTCAGAAGATCTGAGACTTTCCCAAAAACAAAAAAATCCATACATTTACATCAAATTACGAGAGTTCCATAAACTTCCTATAAGATTCAAGAACTTTACACTGAGAACTTCCCCAAAAAATGCGAGAATTTCCCAAAAATTTCGAAAACTTCCCATCAGTTCCGGGAGCTTTCCAGAATTTCCGAAAGCCTGTCAGAAATTCCGAGAGCCCAGAATTTCCGAAAGATCCTTACAATATGCATACACATCGAAGAACACCAAGAGCTACCAACAATTTATGTGAGCTTCCCAGAAGTTTCTTCCAAAAACTATTTAGAAGATCCTTGAATTTCGCAGAAATTGGAGAACTTTCCAAAAATGCTGAGAACTTTACAGAAAACTAAAAAAAAAATCATAGAAGAACGGCGTACTTCCCAAAAATTCTGAGAGCTTCCCATAAGTTCCGAGAATTTCTCAGAAGATATGAGAATTTCCCAAAAAAGTCCATGCATTTACAAAAAATGCGAAAACTTCCCGAACATTCCGAGAGCTTTCCAGGAGTTCCATAAACTTTGCAGAAGATTTAAGAATTTCGCAGAAATTTTGAAAACTTCCCAAAATTTCTGAGAACTTCCCCAAAAAATGCGAAAATTTCCCAAAAATTTCGAAAATTTCCCATCAGTTCCAAGAGCTTTCCATAATTTCCAAAAGCTTGTCAGAAATTCTGAGAACCTCCTAGAAGATTTTGCGAAAATCCCAGAAGATTCGTGAATTTTCCAAAAATTACGCGAACTGTCCAAAAAATTACGAGAATTGCCCAGAATTTCTGACAGATTCTAAAGTTTCTTCCAAGAACTGTTCAGAAGATTCTTGAATTTCATGAGATTCACAACGAAGAACATCCGAAAACTACCGACAATTTCTGTGAGCTTCCCATAAGTTCCTTTTGATTACTGTTCAGAAGATCCTTCAATTTTGCAGACATTCCACGAACTTTCTCCGAAGTTTAGAGAAGTTTTCAGAATTTTCGAGAACGTCTTAGAAGATTTCACGAATTCGAAGAACGTCCGAGAACTACCCACAATTGCTGTAAGCTTCCCAGAAGTTTCTTCCAAGACGATCCTTGAATTTCCCAAAAATTCCGAGAACTTTCCAAAAGAAGATCTCACAGAAATTCAAAAACTTCCTAGAAGATCCGTGATTACCTCTCAACTTCTCAGAGTTTTGGAGAGCTTCTCCAAAAGATGCGAGAGCTTCCCAAAAATAGCTTTCCGCAATTTCCAAAAGCTTGTCAGAAAGATTAGAAGATTTTGCAGATTTCCCAGAAGATTCGAGAACTTCCCAGAATTGCCGACCGATTCTCACAAGATGCGTGCACTTCAAAGAACGTCCGAGATCTGCCCACAATTTCTGAGAGCTTCCCAGAAGTTTCTTGCAAGAATGCCAAAAATGGCGATAGCTTCCCAGAAAATTGGCGCATTTCACAGACATTCCTAAAATTTCTCAGAAGTTCAGAGAACTTCTCTGACATTCTGAGAGCTCTTCAGAATTTTTTAGAGTTTCCATAAGTTCCAAGAATTTCTAAGAAGATCTGAGAACTTCCCAAAAAAATCCGTGCATTTACATCAAATTGCGAGAGCTTTCCAGGAGTTCCTTAAACTTTCCAGAAGATTCAATAACTTCGCAGAAATTCCGAGAACTTCCCAGAATCTGAGAGAGCTTCCCAAAAATTTCGAAAACTCCCCATCAGTCCCAAGAGCTTTCTAGAATTTCCAAAAGCTTGTCAGAAATTCCGAGAACCTCTTAGAATGTTCCTTAAGATTCGAGAACTTCCCAGAATTTCCGACAGATTCTCTCAAAGATGCGTGCACTTCAAAGAACGTCCGAGAACTACCCACAATTTCCGTGAGCTTCCCAAAAGAACCATCCAAAAATGCCAAGAACAGATAACGTTCCGGAAATTTGGAGACCTTCGCAGAAGATTTAAAATTGTTCTAGAAATCCCAAGAAGTTCTTAGAAGTTTAAAGATCGTTATAATAATTCAAAGAACGTGCTAGAAATTTCAAAATCTTCCCAGAAGATCCGAGAACTTTCCACAAGTTTCGGGAATTAGCTAGAAGATACAGAAAATTCCGATTACTTCACGAATATTCCGAAAACTTTCCACATCTTTCCAGACTTTTTCCAAGAAGTTCCAAGAACTTGACAAGATCCGAGTGGTTCCCAGAAATTGCTAATACTTCTCAGAAGTTGGATGGTTTTCCCAGAATTTTCATCACCTTTCGAAAATTCCCGAAAACGTCTCCTAGAAGATCCAACCACTTTCCAGAACTCCCCGGACTTTCCCCGAAGTTTCGAGAATTCCGAAAACATTTGAAAGTTTTAGTCTTTTCCGGTAACTTCTCGGGACGTCTGGGAAGTACTTGGAATATCTCGGAAATATTGGGAGGTTCTCGGATCATTTGCGGAAAGATCTACTGTCTTACCGGACTCATAACGAATGTATATCGCATTCTGGGAACATGATTTGGTGTAATTTTGCATTGAAAACGTATGTTAAATTGGATGAAATATGCGTTGTATTCGAGGTTCACGGGTACTACAAATATTCGTTATAAGTCAGATAAATCTCAGAATTAATGAGTAGTCCTCGGGACTTCTGCGATATTCTCAGAATTTCTGGAACGATCTCGGAATTTCGAGGAAGTTCTTGTGACTTTCCGGAACTTCCAAGAAATTTCAAGAATTACCTAGAAATTCTCGAAACTTTCCAGAAGTTCCGAGAACTTCCAAGAAATTATCTTAATTTCCATTGGGCTTATTTGTACTTCATTGAAGTTCTCGCTGCTTTCTTGAATTCTTGGCACCATGAACAAAATATGCAATGAATCTTTTAGTAACTGATAATTCTTTTTTCACACCTGTTTGACTGGTAGTTCACTTCTCAAAGAATATATTTAGGTACGTAGTTGCTTTTTTCATCTCCTTCATGACGTAAAAGCAAAAAGCACTTGCCGTTTTCATCTTTCTTTTATTTGAACCGCATATGTTTGAGTTCAACGGCTTCTCAGTCAAATTGTCGAATACGACATATTTTATGGAATGCTGCACATTAGGGTGGGTCAATATTGCACCCCATGCATTCCCAAAACACATTCAGGTCCCCAACAATTGCAAAATTTGAGCGAATTTGGTTATGAATTGGAATTTCGAGAGAATTTTAAATTTTTACGGGTAAATGTATGGGAAACGGAACGATTCTATTTATTTGATTACCAAATTCAAATATTGCTTAAATATAACCAAATCTCAGAATAAGATTGAGAACACTATACAAAACAACTTTGCCGAAGACTGCAAATCGATTTGATCTATGTACTAAAAGCTACTAAACTTTTACATTGACCAAATGCTTCACTCACACCTACAAGCTCATAATACGCCTGTAGGTAGGAGCTGAACAATAGGCCTGTAGTAAAATATCATAAGCTTTTTTTCTCAGATGTTAAAACGATTTGCGGTCTTGGAAAAAGTTCTTCTGCATGGTATTTCCAATCTTAATCCGAGGTTGGATAAAAATGAAGAATTTTTTTTTAATTGTTGGATAGCTTATTAATAGTATTGTTTCAGATCATAACCAAATTCGTGCAAAAATTGCACAGTTGTTGAGGACTTCACTACGCATCGAAAGAACAGTGGTGAGCATAGGGTTGTGATCTACCATATAAACTCGACCCACCCTACTGCACATGCTTAAAAGATGAAAACTTTACTTTTTCTGAATCGAGGAATCATTCGGAACACCGGAATTCGGGGTAATGGAATTCGTGGAAGTGACATTCGGGGTAATGTCATAGAGTCTGATTTTCCACATGTCGTCCCCGTTCCTAAACTACCCATATTGTTGAGTATTTGACAGCTTTTGACAACCGGAAGTCCCCATATTGGTTTTCCAAATGGCGTCAAACATCCACTTCTGGCCTTAGCACGTCGTTCACGTTCCAAAAATACCCATATTGTACAGTATTTGGCAGGTAGTTTCCATTTAGGGGTTCCAGAATTGTGTCAAACATTGATCGCCGGGGTCCACTCATCGTCCTCGCTTCGAAAATAACCATATTGTTGGGTATTTGCGTTATTCACTATCCGTAAGTTGCCATGCTGAATTCCAAAATGGGATCAAACATCAAATTCCGGCCTCTATACATCGTCCCCGTTCCGAAAATACTCCTATTGATGGGTGTTTGATAGTTTTCCACAAACCGGAAGTCGCCATCTCGGAATTCAGCAAACCGGAAGCGCTAATAATGTTTTAGATAAATCATTCCAAAGCTCTATCTATCGATCTTTGAAGGTTAATATTGAAACGTAGAGTTGAGTTCAGACTAACTGGGCATCATAAGAGTCAAATCCACGGCAGATTAAATCTGGTCTCTTAAGCTGGGTTTGTAACGAGGTTACAGACTTCCATCTAATAAAATATAAAGATCCCTTAATTTGTTGACACCCTTCCAATCCTATTCAAAAAGAAAAAAAAAATAATTAATTAAAAATTATTTCTTTTTTAAATTTGAACAGTTATCAAAACTAGCCTTCGCTATTATCAAAAAAACGTTCTCTATCTCTGATCCCTATTCGCAATGAAACACCAGATGGGTCTAAGTTGGCGGTTTTCGAACTATGACAGAACGGATGTAGGCCACGTTCACTAACACAACGACTTCGGGAAACGTTCGCACATAAGGGGGATAATAGATCCCAATCTTTTGTAAGGCTGCCTCTTAAAGTTTGACCACGATAGAGACAAGTTCGATAGTGCTCATCGGAAAGTAGACGAAAACGTACATTGTGCGAGAATTATAACTCGAGTAAAACTTAAGTAAAAGTAAAAGTTAAGTCGTGAAAAAGTTGTTAACGAATATTAGTGAAAGCTAGAGAAGATATTTACGGAAAAAAAGTGGTCATAGAAGCCGCTGACAAGGAGACTGAGTGTCCCATAGGACGCAGCGTTGCTGCCCGAATGAACGTAAGTGAAGTGTAAAACCGTATAAATTATAAAAAAAAAAAAAAAATAGGGTTATAAATCAGCTCTTGCTAGGTGGAACCACTTGCACGAAATCCTAAACGCACGGGACCACCAGCACGTTAAACCTACGGTTCTGTAGTGACAGGTAAAGATAATAGATATGATTCGAGGTTAGGTTTTAATGCTTTTTGTAAAACCGTTTGAAGATTTCCCTTCAAACGAAGGTGTACCCCCCAGGACCAGTCTAGCGGAACCGTGCACAGTGACACCCCGTGGAAACCTTCACTGTATGTCGGTTGTTTTGGGCCGATAAGGCACACGGCGTGGTGAAATTCGTGACTGACACGTGGAACGGTATTAGCTGACGTGACAGCAAACGTTTGGAAGCTTTTTCCACTGACATCGTAAGCTCACCACCATCGTCCCCGGTGTTCTCGGCCACAAGCTCACCACCTTCATTACCGTTACGTCGCACGGTCGTCGAGGACACGAACCGTCACGTATGTACGCTACCGCCGGAGAGCGAGTGAGTGGCGAGTAGATGAACTACCCAGCAAGTGCACTTGTCCTGCGTCGTGTGACCACGTAGGAATGCGCGCGCGCGAAGAGAATTGGCAAGTAATTCTGAGCAAATGAAAATTGTTAAAACTTACTAACCCTAGTCGTTAAGCTATAGCAATGAATAGATAGAAGAGCTAGGAAAGGAAGTTGGGTTTCGTTAATGTCTCGACAGAATAAAATGGAAGTAGCATGACAAGATTGTAGATTCTTTTCTAGAAAGCTGAAAGCGTGGTCTTCAAAGAGGTAGTTTTACAGGGTACATTCGGTTCGGGTCGCAGTAGTATAGGCTCTGGATTGGCAAACCTACAAAGGACACCAATCTACCCTGAAGTTGTTCCGTTTTTGTTCTATAAGTTGTTGCTTAGCACCGCGGTGTTCAGAAGTTCGGTTTTGGGTTGGAGGTCAAAGACAAGGACTCGCCCTGAGGTCTCAGCCGGGTACGGGATTTTGAGATTTAGCACGCTCCTTCGCGGCAGGTTTCGACTTGTCTGGCGCTTAAGCGGAGGCTGTTTTGTTCCTTCCTTTTGCCACCCTCCTATATCCCGTTACAGGTTTAGACAGGGCAAGTCAATTGATCAAGTCAGTTGAATTCAACTGACTTGAACGCGAATTGAACGTGTAAACCATGTCATTCAACTTACTTGATCAACTCACTTGAATTGAAAAAAAGTTGAACCAGGCTCAACTTTTCAAACCAATTGAATTCAACTGAGTTGATCATTTGACGTGCCTAGTCTAAACCCAGCTTTACGTTAAAAAGTGCTCAATTTGCCTCCGGATTACGGCACTAGAAGAAAGACGGGGTCTAGTATAAGAGAGGAGCGGACTGGCTGGTTTTGAGTCAAACGAACTGTCAAAGCCAGAGCCAATCGAGCAGCGCCTATCTTGATTGTATTGGCAGTGTTGCTAGAAACCACCCAGGCATAGACTGCCAAGGCAGTTTGTTTTGAATCCGCTCCTCTCTTATACTAGACCCTCTCTAATAGGTACTTTAGCGATTCGCCAATCAATTCGACAGTGAGCATGCATAAGGGCGTATATGCGATGATTGAGCTAAGCGAAATAATTTTCTAGAATTTGATCAATGCAGAGTTGTAACAGGTTGTATTGGCCATCAAAAGCAACAGCAAACGCATCGAGAAAAGTTAAATCTAGCGAGTTATTAACAAAATAGAAAATCGACGAAGAGAATCGATCATCGCGTTTACGCCCTTGTGCATGCTCACTGTCGAATTGAACTGTGTCCAAAATCTCGGATTAATCAACTTTCATGTATGCCGGCGCCGGTGGTGTAGTGGTAAGCGTGACTGCTTTCTAACACCCCGATGGGTCTGGGTTCAATCCCAGCCGAGGTCGGTGGGGTTTTTCTGAGGCATAAAAATCTGTGGTCACGTCTTCCTTCGGAAGGGAAATAAAGCCGTTGGTCCCGGCCCATGTGTGTTTGAATGGGTGCGATATCCTACGCAAGTGTGGAAGCTGCCTTTCTGCACATTCGATTGCCGTCAATGGATGACAATCGATGTCCGTCTGTGATTGGCACTAGATTGCGGAACAGAGACCGACGTTAAATAAAGGAAATAAGAACTTTCATGTATTGCGGATCTTAAGAAAAAAAATCTGGCTGGCGGCTACCGTAGAATTCTAACGCGGCTGTCAAAGTTCAACCGCCAGTATAAAAATGAGCTGAATACCGGAACACAAAGTAGCGGTTCTTTGTAGCCTTGTTTATTAAAAAGTTGCAGTGGAATCAATCCGTAAAACTGGAAAACAATTCTTCACCAAAAGTTAGTTTGAGACCTCACAGTCACTCAATCGGTTTATTGAAACCAATTCCTCGCCTGATCAGCCTCCACGTTTCAGCGCAACGTCTTCTTCACCACCGACTGAACCTTGCCTTTCCGAGTGCCAACCTATGTTATCCGATGGACTTGTGGTGTATTATCAAAATGTTCGTGGCTTGCGAACTAAAATTGACGACTTATTCTTGACTGCTGTTGAGTCCAACTACGATGCAATAGTTCTTACCGAGACCTGGCTAGATGATCGAATTCACTCAGCACAATTATTTGGCAGTAGGTTCGACCGTAACCGGATGAACAGTGCCAAATCACGCGGTGGTGGCGTCTTGATTGCGGTTTCCAAACGACTGAACTGTTGCCTCGATCCTGCTCCGGTTAGTACTTCTCTTGAGCAGTTATGGGTGAAGACTACGACGTCACACAACATGGTAAGCATCGGCGTTATGTACCTTCCTCCTGACCGTAAATCGAATTTGAGCTCGTCCCGATTACATCACAACGATCTAGCTCTGCTATTTGGCGACGATAACCAGTCTGGGCTTGTTTGGAATATCTCCGCGAATGATCATCCAACCATTGACATTCTTCGGTCGTACAGGCCTGCTTCCTGCTGTGCTCTTTTGGATGGTTTTAGCCTGCATGGTTTAATGAAAATTAATTCTGTACCAAACAGAAACTCGCGGCTGCTTGATCTTGTGTTGGTGAACGAAGCCACCGCACTAGAGTGCAGTGTCGCTGAGGCATCCGAGCCTCTGATACATCTAGACGCCGATCATCCAGCGTTGGAAGCATTCATCAATCGATCAGTTCCTGTTCTCTATGAAAACACTGTTGATGTACAAAGCCTGGACTGACTACGTCGCATTGAATCACTCACTGGTCCAGGTAGATTGGCAGTCGCTTGACTTGTGTTAACTATTTCGACGAAGTTGTTAGCCGGTTAATAATGGATTGTGTGCCTCTGAGGAGACCTGCTCCAAAACCTGCATGGTCCAATGCTTGATTACAACACTTGATGCTTGTGAGATCGAAGGCTCTTCGAAAATACAGCCAGTCCCGGAATCCATTCACCAAGCGATTATTTTCGTTAGCAAGTAATTGCTACCGATTGTACAACCGCTTTCTAAACAAGAAGTACTCAAGACGTATGCAGACCAATCTCGGACGTTTGTGAAGACAAAAAGGAAAGGGGATGGGCTACCGGTTGAGATTCATCTAAGCGATAAAAGAGCCAACACTTCTTTAGAGAAATGTAGCCTCCTGGCTGAGCATTTCAAGAGTGTTTTAACGATTCAACGGCATCGTTAAACCAAGTTGCTGAAGGGATCAGAGATACTCCCAGTGACGCGTTCAGCTTTGATATTTTCACGGTCACATTGGACCTCGTCGACTCTGCCATCCAGAAGCAGAAATTCTCGAACGCTGTTGGGCCTGACGGCATTCCATCGTCCATGCTCAAAAGATGCTCAACAGAGCTTTCCTCTCCGCTTTCAAAGCTGTTCAATATTTCGTTACAACAAGGTGTATTTCCCTCTCGTTGGAAATCTTCGTTCATGTTCCCTATTTTCAAGAAAGGAGACAAACAAAATGTGGAGATTTACCGAGGAATTACGTCACTTTGTGCCTGCTCGAAAGTATTCGAGATAATCATCAACGACGCTTTATTTGCCCGCTGTAGAAACTACATTTCTCCTGACCAACATGGTTTCCACCCCAAACGTTCGGTCTCAACAAACCTCGCTCCGTTCATTTCCCTATGCCTACGGAATATGGAGGCAGGGGCACAGGTGGACGTCGTATACACGGATCTCAAGGCTGCTTTCGACCGGGTCGATCATGCCATTCTAATTGCCAAACTCGAGAAGCTTGGTGTTTCTCATGGACTCACTCGTTGGTTTGAATCGTATCTTACCAATCGAGAGCTTTGTGTGAAAATCGGGTCTGATCAATCCGAATATATTTTTCAAACAACTCAGGCGTTCCTCAAGGCAGCAATTTGGGACGAAATCGGTTTGATACTTCCAACTGGCTGCCGATCATTCTATGCAGACGATGTCAAGATGTACGTGGTTGTGCGATGCTTTACTAACTGCCTGCGGTTGCAGCACCTGATGGATAGTTTCGAAGAGTGGTGCTCTAGGAAGAATTTTCTCACGTTGAGTGTTCAAAAATGCAATATCATCACTTTCCATCGCAAGCTAAAACCTATTGCATTCAATTATACGATCGATAACCAACCTCTGCAGCGTGTGGACAACGTTCGTGATCTAGGAATTACACTTGATTTTGCTTTGACATTTAAGCTACATTACACGGATATCATAGCCAAAGCCAACAGGCAACTCGGATTCATCTTTAAGATCTCTGATGAGTTTCGGGATCCTACCTGCCTGACAGCTCTATATTGTTCTCTAGTGCGATCGATCTTGGAATTTGGTGTAGTAGTATGGTGTCCGTATGAAACAGTTTGGATAGCGAGGATCGAGTCTGTTCAGAGGAAATTCGTTCGTTACGCTCTTCGCCACCTTCCTTGGTACGATCCTACGAACCTTCCACCCTACGAAGATCGTTGCCAACTACTGGGTATTGAAACTCTTGAACGTAGGTGGAAGATTAACCAGGCAGTTTTTGCAGCAAAAGTGCTGATAAGCGAAATCGACTCTCCCGGGATTTTGGCTGAATTCGAAATCTATGCACCTGAACGAGTTCTACGATCGAGAAGTTTCCTGCATCTCGGACCCCGTGCAGCTAATTACGGATTACATGATCCAATACGGTTCATGTCTGCCCGTTTCAATGAATTCTATGTTTTTTTTTCGATTTCAACTGCACAGTGGAAACATTTCGTCAACGGATTCAACGTAGTCTGCTGGATAGGTGACGATACGGTTCGACACATGCAACTGCTTTCAATCAGCAAATCGTTGCAAGACGGTGAGAAGCTGTCCATTAATGTACATCTGATGAATTTTACTACCTGTTTCCTTTTTTGTTCCCGATCAACTCTGCGATGACGGCCTCGACTGTTCCAAGGACAACTCGATGCTATACGACGAGGTTATTTTTTTTTTATGATGAAGACCATAGTATTATTATTATTATTTGGTGTTTATTTTTATAATTGATGTGTTTTCTCCTTGCTTCTTGTATTTTGAAAAGATATGGGGTTTTTACGCCTGTTTGCGCAAATATTTGCCAAATAGGCTTTTCCCCATCAATCTTCATTTAGACAACAAAAGTCCGATGAAGAGAATAATAAATAAATAAATAAATAATAGGTTAAGATTCTGAAGAGCCAATGTAGGGGAGATATATGGGGGTAAAATGCCTATGTTAGGGACGATCTCCATACTGATTTCAATCCTTGGAAGCATACATTTAGGAGTTATCTACGTTCTTCCCAGGGGGCTATTACCGAGCGACATTTTGAAACCTTCATGTGGATGGAATATCAAAGCAATCTCTTAGTTTTGCCATTGAATAAGAATATACCCCTATACCAAAAATCCCATCGGTTCCAGAATGTTAAAATCGAAAACAATGTTGAATTCAAACTGAATGTAGGGGGTTTGACAGCTGTAGAATACCATTGGTTCTTCCACAATCGAATTTCAAAGCTTCACGCCTGATGGTTATGCTTTCCACACACAATTTGCGGGGCGTATACACGGTCGATCAGATCGACTCAAAATTGAATCACGTCGACACGTCATTTGCGTCAAAAGTGGATTTACTCAAATGTGAGTTGAATTTTCCGGGCAAAAGCCGTGGGAAATCAGGAAGAATTTCTCGAAAATGAGGAAAATTCCCAAACACTTCACTCAGTCTAGGAGTACACTAATAATGAGTAATTATTAGTAATTCTGAGAAATTCAGAGAAGTCTAGAGAACGTGATTGAAGATAAGAGATTTTTGGAACAGTTCCATTCACTTCAAGGAAGCACCGAAAACATCGGGAAAAGTCTAGACTCATGAATATAAAAAAAAAGTTTTATCATCCTCAACGCTTCAACCCAGGGGATGAAATCTTCATCAGGGCTAGCTGTCGCTGACCGAAAGACGGCCTAAATTTATGTCCGTTGGGAAAAGCAAAGTCCAAAGACATAAACGCCGGACATCAATTTGGGTTTTATATCGATTTGGACTTGAAAAATGCTTTCTGGCGAGCTGATTGCAGACAAGTACTAAACTGTGTGCAACTTCCCAAATTACAATTACGGTGGCTCTGTAATGGGCTGTTTACACTAATTCTAGTTCACTAGCTCAGCCAGCTCAACCAATTAGCATGAATTTCTGTCTTTTAAATTTGTCGAATTTATTTCCTGATGATGGGAAGATCTTAAGAAGGGGAGTTTGCCGTCTCTCTCTCTTCTTCTTAAGTAAATTTGATGTCCTTGTGAACGTTACTTATGGTTTCCAAAGTTTTTGATATATCTTCCCTTTTGGCAATGCTAAAAATGTCATTCACGTACCTATACCAACATTTGGGCAACAAATTCCTATCCTCCAGAGTATTTTCTAGGTTAGCCATGAACAATTCACAAAAAAAAAATGGAGAAAGCGGATTGCCCATAGGAGCACCTTTAGTTTGTTTATAAAATTTCCTCTGAAAATGAAACAATTTTCCTCCATACAAAGACGAGTAAGCTTGAGATATGATCGAACTTTGTTTTTCCAACTAGAATCCTCACGTTGCTTCAGAAGCCAGTCCTCTAAAAGGCCGAATCTCTCCTGATGCCTGAAGTGCTGTGAACTGAGCGAGTGGTATAGGGTTTAGGCATATTTTGAAATTCCTTTAGCTTATGAGTGGGGGATCCTTCAGCCGAGATAATCTCCCTCATTTCGTTTCCGGGTTTGTGAATCTTTGGTAAACCTTCGATCCTTTCTCTCTTCATGATTTTCAGTTGTTCCTGAAAGCTCATGCTGATAGATGCTGACGCCCTGTTTACATTATGCTGGCTACTTTTAAGTACAGTACACTAGCGCAAGCAAAGCAGCACAGATGTAAACACCACATAAACAAATCTTAATTTATCATGACAGCACAGGGCAAGACCATTTCAATTGGACTTCAGAAAAATCTCCACCGAAAACTAGAACACCGGTTGCAGCGCATCCTGTTCAAAGATATCTTGTTCATTAGACACTAGAGCTATGGCACGCTAAACGGAGAGTTTTTCAAATTATCTCCCTCTGTAAATTATTTTTTCGGACCCTACTCTTCTGCACTACCAAATTGTGGAAACGCATGGTACTTTAGCAGTAGGCATGTTTTCATTCGAACCGAATGTCCACTCTCAATCACATTTCCCAATTCCACCCACCATGGGGCACCGTTCTGTGGTTACTCACCGGACTAACCTGCGACCAGGTGTAGTTGTGATGTATCAGCGGCGACGTGTTGCTGTGCGGGAGGATGGCTCCGCTGCTGCCGCCATTACTGCTGCCACCGCCGCCGCCACCACTGCTTCCATTGCTGTTGCTTCCCGACTGGCTGATGGCATTGTTGTTGCTGCTGTTGCTGTTGTTGTTATTGTTCAGACTTTGCTGCTGCTGCTGTTGCTGGTGGTGGAGATGGAGCTGGGCGGCTTGGTGGCCTGGCAGTGGCGGTTTGATGGCAGCACTGAGCTGCTGCTGCTGCTGGATCTGTTGTCCATAGTGCTGCAGGTGTGGATGTTGCTGCAGAGGCTGTTGCTGCTGCAGCTGCTGGGAGGACAAGGACAGCAGCCCTTGCCTGTAGTTACCAACGATCTGCCGCTGGTACTCGGGATCCTCGTGCGGGGGTCGAGCCATGTCGCGGTGGCTCAGAGTCGGTGGCGATGGCGGATGGGGCGCACTATGGCCACTGTCACTCTCATCCTCAATCTCGGTGAAGAAGAAATCCTCCTCGTCGCTGTCCTCGTCCGGTTTGCGGGGACTGTTAAAAAAAATTGTGGTTTAGTTAAACAACTGGGTCAGATAATCAATCAATCGCCGATGCTTACCCTAGATGTGCGTTTCGTACGTGAGCGGTGACCTCAGAACAAGATGTGTAGATGACGCCACAACCCTTCCAGGTGCATTTGTAGATTGGTTGGCTCGCCTGCAATTCAGAGAACGGAGACAGAGAAAGCAATTATTAATAAATTCGGGTCAAGCTCGTCGCAAGTGCACAATGAAATCAAATTGAATCCAGTGTCAACCTTCGGTTTGAACACCATGGTTCGGCGGGCCACGAAGGACCGCCCGGAAGTGGCCAGCGAGGCCACTTCGCTGGCCATGAGTGATCGGATCATCATGGCAGCGGCCAAGGCGGTGGTGGCTGCTGTTGTTACTGCAAACAAACTGCTGCAACTTTGGTGCCAGGACCTAGTTAACTGCATTCACAACAGGCCAGGACCTCGATTCGAAACGCGCCTTGAATGGAAGGGACAATCGTTTTCAACTGCCTGCCTGCCTGCCGACGACGACGACAGAAACTCCGAGCGGGTTCAGAGAGTGTAGTGTGGAGCGCAGCGTTTCTGACCTATATCAGGCCCCGAGTGTTACATATTTTGTGTTGACGGGCTGGCGCGCGCCCGAGAATGGCAAGCTTACAATGTAGTCGTGTGGCGGTTTTTCCTCTGCACTTCCTCTCCAGTTCAGTCTCGGTCGGTGTGAGTGTGAGCGCGCGCGGGAAAATGGAGTAGGTTGGAGGGTGGGCACATAATACATAAGCGCCTTCCCTGAGGGATTTTTTTTTTATATGGGTACATAGTTGATGTACACATTCGAGCATACTAACATGCTCGACGACAGACCCAGGATCAAAGGTAGTAGCAGAAGAAGAAGTGGCAGCATCGAGAATCTGGAACAGAGCGCCGGGTGGTTCTGGAAGCGTTTACAAAATTGTGGCGGCCGGAGTGGTAGTGAGTGAGTGAGTGAGTGAGTGAGTGGAGTCTGACCTGACATACATTTTGGTGGAGCCCGAAATTCGAAACTCGGCTGCTGGAAGGGAAAATATTGTTGGCGTACTTTTGTTCTTTGTTTTTACTTGCAAAACATGAACTGGAAAGCTGCGGCCAGCAGCTGTTGTCGAGATGAAACCTAACGAGTCATAACATTTTCTTTTATGTTAGTGGAATTTTCAAAGTTTTTTTTTGCTTGAAGTATTTAATTAGCTTTCGTGTAGTTTGCAATGCTTTCGAAAACAAAAACGAATTCATAGGCAAATGGACATTTTGTCTTGAATTTTGTATTGCCAACAAAATTTCAAAAGTACACTCATTGCTGTTTTTGCCTCTATTATTGATCGTGTAATCGCAAATTCAGGGTGGCCATTCAAGCTACGGAAATTAAATTCCCGCTAAATATTGATTGATTTCAGTAACTGATGTCAGTGGCAACAAAGTTTCAGCAGAAAACTGGAGGAAATACAATATAAGTTTTCAGAATTTGGAAAATTTACCAGGCAGATCGCAGATACCATATACTTCATATACAACCCAAGTAACAATTCAAGCTGAACAGTGAGAACAGAAGCTGATTATTGGTTGATTTAAGGTGTACAAAGCTGATTAAAAGCAGGCTGAATATATAGTTGATTATTAGTTGATGAAGCTAATTGCATCCCCATAATTCAACCTCAATAAGTTACCTGATCTAAGGATTGAACAAGCCTTATTTAAGCTTAACACTACTCCACAAATCAGCAATGCACTACAAATATTTTGATAGCCTGATTTGTTAAATGTAGTCAGTTTAACTCGTTGCATTTCCGGCATTTTAGTTCTTCTACATTCACTGCCTACCTTTCTAATCCCAAGCAACGGCAGCAGTAGAGACAAGGTAGAGGAGCTTATTATGAATCGCCCCAGGTAGAAGTGGGCTGCGACGACGTTGGAAGCATTAACATTTATATTTCTGTGTTTACAATTCTGCATTGCTGTATAATACTCTTCCGGTTGCTGTTATTCAATTTAAATTTGACGTGTTTCAAGTTAATGATCATACCTCTTTCCACACATATGCTTAAGTGGTCCAGTAGGTATTACTGATGCCTGTGAATCAGTAACTGCCGGTTCGAATCCCGAAATGAAAAGGTAATTTTTAGACTTATAATAACAATATCAAGAGCCACATGTGAAAAGGGCATACAAGCTTTTTGTAAACAAACCTTTGTAGGCCCTTTTTACACCAACCGAGGGTCGCCCACGCAAACCAACAACATCATCGGGAAGGGGGAAGCTTCCCCTACCCGCTAATGTTAATGGTCTGCGTTGGTGTCATATGGGTGGCGAGAAAAGGGCATAAGAAGGTTTGTTTACAAACAGTTTGTATGCCCTTTTCACACGTTGTTCTTGATATGAATATGTAAATCCAATTAGTTAGTCAGCACCTTGTTGCAGTCCCATAAAAATATATAAGGTATGAAGCGGTCTTAAATTATTTTATTCTTAATAAAACTAGAAGGCTGAACAAGGGTTGGAAAAGACTGTTATTTAATGCCTTAAAAAGCTTATAATTTATATTACTGTTAAGCTTTTGGCTGATTAAAATCACCAGATTTAGATGTTTAAAAGCTGAACAAAGGTTAACGTGGTCTATGTACAACAATTATTCAAACTAAGGCTGAACTAAAATCGATTGAACAACACTTGTTAAGCATCAAATTGTTACCTGGGAATTCAATTCAAAATTATATACAATTTAAAGTTATTTTGGAAATTTCCAACAGGACTAGTGACATCTTAGGCTTGGACAACTTTCCAAATCACGAAGTAAAAAAGCTAGGATATCAAGGGGATAGAAAACTTAGATATACAACCATTCCATAGCAAAATGATAAAGTGGATCTCAGAATTTCTTAAAAAATGTAATTTTCACAAAATTTTAGACCCGCATTTTTTTTTATTTTGTCATTAGGGTAACCATTTCCAGGGTAGTCCAAAAAATCATTTTTTTTAAAGTCTTAAATTTTTATTCTGCCTGAAACCGAAGAATTCAATTATCGAAAGGCTCTTTCGATTTGTATTGAGGTCCCCAAGAGCTGTGTAAAATTTGAAACGGGTTCAAACAATTGGGAACTCGCTTTTAGCGTGCACACTTTACTACCCCGCTGTTGGATTGGTTTGGCCAAGGGTTACTTTGATTTGACCTAGTTTTGAGTTGTTCGTCTTCTTCACTCATTCTAATGGAATAAAATCAAAATACTGAGACCCCACTCTAAATTTAAATGTTAACTATGCTGATTTGAGTGAAAGGTACTTAAATTATGGTATTTGTTTACCATGTAGCTGCGAGTAGGTTTGATACTTATGTCCAACCACTACTCGCTAGATGCGCATCTCAATAGAATAAACCTCGTGGACAGCAACATCTGTCGGTGTGCCCAAGTAACAATTTGGGTTTTATGAGGGTTCTGTAGACCATGATTTAGACTTGTAGAGTGCTTTAAAAAGTTTGGCAATGTACGGATAATTACGCCGCCAGAGAGCTACTTTTGAATACCCTCGAGGCCCAAGGAAGACAACCCTATCAGAGACGTTTTGGCAACCCGCGATCTCTGCTATATGCATTCGATTTATGTGTTTCTGCAAATGTCTAGTATAAGAATTTAATTCGTTTGTTTTTTGTATCTCTTTATTAGATTTTGTTTGTCTTGTCCCCCGTCTCGATGAGTCTCATCGTCGCCCACTGGTCACCATAGCCGATCGAACTCCAGACGAATCTAGAACCACACTACTGTTCATTCTGGCGACATCGCTCTGATGAGACAACAAAACCCTACCCCCAAGCTCCTCCCCTTTTTCCTATCCTTCGACAATGTACCACTCTAGCCTCGGGTACTCCTACTAGACATAGAATAGAATAGTGCATAGAATTAAGTGAATTTTGTTACAAACAAAGTACAATTAATTATCGGCTCCGTAAAGGTAACGCGATTGAGCCTTACAAATAAACGAACTAAATTAGGAGTTTTAATACTTGAGATGGAGAAAAAGATGGTTTCTGCCTCATTGGAGATCCTAAATTGAAAATTTCCCAAGCAACATTCCAAGTTTTATTGAAGCTGTAAAACATTCTTCAAGTCTAAAACATGGTCGACAAGAGTGTGAAAAAACCACAAATACTTGGGTTAGGATCTAGCCTGAAATTTAACTTATTTCATATGATTAATTAAATCGGATTACATCGTAAGGCTTTTCAAAATTAATTTGTTATTGCAGATTAAATCGTATATGAAGTTAAACCAACTCATTTAAAATTAAATTAAAATATGCACGTATATGGCTTCAACTTTTGTACGTATAAGCCATTTATTTGCATTCTATACGAATTGTTTGTTTGTATATATGTTTGTATATCACGGAAACAACTTTGAATATACGTGCATTCTGGTTGTCTGGGTTATCTTATCTAATATTAACTTTGCTTAAGTTTTGCTTTCTCAGGGTGACAACTGAATTTCCATTTTAAAATTCTGGATTTTTCACCGGTTTTCCTGGTTATTAATTCAAAAATATCCCGGTTTCATAAATCAACTTTTTTTTAGAAAATGATTGAAAATTTCTTATAGGAGAATTCACGTATTCTCGGCATGCTAAGCAGCATCCACAATTTTACCAGCAATTTTTTAGCGTCACCCACACATATAACGTGTTTGTTTGTTTACATTTATCTGTACAAAACTTCTCAGGGAAGGGTGACTATTTTCGGCAACCTATTTTTCTTAAGCAACCTTTCCATTTGAACTGCATGTTAACCATTTTGCAGCAGGGTTGCTTCCACTCACTTGCTATAAAAAAATGATTTTCTGAATTTTGAAATCATTAGATGTTAAAATGATATTTTGAACTTGTTAGATACAAGAAGAGGTTGAAAGGCAAGTGTTTGACTCATATAACCTGTCAATTTCGCTACCAGAGTGTTACAATAAGCGATTTTATGATTCGTGAGCGTTCACTCAGAGTGAGCGCTCGCGAGTTGGAAAATTGGTGATTGTGACTATCTTAAAGCGAACTTGACAGGTTTCATGTGTCAAACACTTGCCTTTCAACCTCTTCTTGTATCTAACAAGTACAAAATATGATTATAACAGCTAATGATTTCAAAATTCAGAAAATCATGTTTTTATAGCAAGTGAGTGGAAGCAAGCCTGTTTTGCAGTATGTATGTTTCATTTGATGAAAAATCTGGCATAGCAGGTTTACTCAGTCGTAAAAATGTAATCAGATTGAAGCTGAATGACTAAGGAATCGTTTAAATATATTCAGCAAAGTATTTTGGTGAGAAAATACAACTAAATTAATGTTTGAATGTTGGTTGCCGAAAACAGTCAATAGGTGCCGAGGCCATAATTTACCCCAGTAAATTTATATGTTCCTATTAATTTATTGGGAAATTGGTTTAAATTATCCGCAAATTTTCAATAATTAAAAAATCCAGTTTAAATTTATGATTCTAAAATCAGATTATTTAAAAAACTATTTGAAACAACGCTGCAATTTATTGAGCCCCGTTAAATTTGGATGATTTTGTACTTAGGCTATTATCTCCCCTAAAATCACTAAAATCTGATCCGGGGAGGCCAATTTTATAGTATTAAAACAAAATTGGACTATCAGCAAAGTCGGTTGGCAAAATGAGAGCAAATTGATATTAAAGTTTGCTGTTCCTATCATAATGAAAACTCATTTTGATTTTAATTGTCGCGAAATAAGTTTGATTACATATTGTGTTTTCAGTTTTTTTTTAAATAAAAGCAACTTAACTTCAAGTTCGAAGTGTTGAGATATGTGCAAATTTTACCAGTTTCTCAGAATCCGATCATAATCAGCATTCATTCTGGTGCTGCGTTAGGAGTAATTACTTATATTCTATTCAATTTCCGGTCTCTGAAGTAGGATTAAAATGAACGATTTAGTATCATCAAAAGGATTTTGTCTGAAACCAATCAACCAAGCATGACCACCAGCTTCACCCCAGAATACAAAATTTGTGTTGCTAACCTAATTTTGATTATAAAAAATAAACTACACCTGCAATTAAATAACTAAATCCATAAATTAGAAAAGCTTTTGCTAGTACAGGTTTGAGAGGTATTTCATTTAAAATTCTCGCCCATCTGCAAGACGCATCACTCAAGCTGCTTTTCGCAGAGCTGAGAATGGACAATAATTTCTTCGCTAATTCTTCATCGATTATTCATTTTCCTCTCCCATCCAAACCATGAAAATATCGCTCTCTCAAAATCGGTGAGAACCAGCGAATCCAAACACATAAAGCAAACAACGATACAGACAAAACGGTTGCTACGACTACCATGACAAACTCGCTCTGTAACATAGCTCGATCGGAGTGGTGTAGAAGCATAATGATATACAGCTATCCCCCGAAGAATGCGTTACCCACTGAGTTGCACCCACCGCTTTTTCCCGCGCGGGGTTTCAATCAGTCGGTCTGATTTTTTGCATGTGAGCAGTACCAATGGAGAACTAGCCACTCGCAGAAAATCAGAGCGCTTGGTTGAAAACCCACCGAGACGAAGCGGTGGGTAGAACTCAGTGGGTAACGCGTTCTTCGGGGGAAAGCTGTACACGGATGTGGACAAAAATAGCTTGATCTGAATCGAGAAAAGGCATAGCAAATCATCTTCGGCTTTACTCCGTGAAGCAGCTTGCCAACAATTTGCTCGTTTCCTTCTACCGCCCCGAGTGAGCTGTGTCGCACGAGCTGCTTGTCATGAAAAAAAAGGAAGACAATTATATCGACGGTGAGCATGCATAAGGGCGTAAACGCGATGATCGATTCTCTTCGTCGATTTTCTCTTTTGTTAATAACTCGCTATAACCACAGACAAACAGACGTAACTCTTTGAAAAACTTGTTCTTGAAAACATAGTATCTCAAAACATATAACCTCAGTAACGACATCTCTCTGGCTTCTCGCGGAAAACAAGCTTGCTCACTAACTCGTAAACAATATTGCAAAAAAGTTCTATAGAATGTATAGAAACGTCAAAGTGATCCGATGCCAGCGCTGCGGCGAGTAGTTCGCGGAACTGATAATATTCAAATCAACCGTTAAATGCATGAACGAAGATACACAATGAAGAGTTACGTCTGTTTGTCTGTGCTATAACGTTTCTCGGTGCGTTTACTGTTGCCTTTGATAGCCAATACAATCTGTTGCAACTTTGCATTGAACAAATTCTAGAAAATTGTTTCACTTAGCTGTATTATTTTTAGCTCGTTATTTTATAAATTGCTATTATGGCTCGAGTGACACTTGCCTTTGATAAAAAAAAACCCACGTCTACTGGGCAGGCATCAAAATTATCTGATAAATAGTGATAATATCATCTCTCAGATAGAGGCCTATCACAGTGATAGGTTTCTATCTGATAGATTCTCTCTCAGTCTATCATGATAGAACCCCTATCCCATCTTTGATACTATCATGATAGAAAAAATTATAGATAGACTCAATGATGGGATAGGACAGATAGAAACAATATCATTTCCTTTAGCCACCATCTTGGATTTCAAAATGCCGTCGGACATCGATTCCCCCCCGATACCCAGAAGTCGACATCTTGGATTTCAAAATGTCGTCGGACATCGATTTCCGGTCTCTATACGTCACCACGATTCCGAAAATACCCATATTGAAGGGTATTTGATAATGTTTCCCAGATTTTATTATAACCAGAAGCCGCCATCTTGGATTTCAAAATGGCGTCGGACATCGATTTCCGGTCTCTATACGTCACCACGATTCCGAAAATACCCATATTGAAGGTGCTTCCACCTTCGTTCGAGCGCAGCGCTACTGTACCTTCTTGATATGTTGTCTTCGCTACTAGACGTTATACTTAATTATAATTTAAATGACCGGGTATTCGGCGCATTACGGTAGTTTAGCATTATGAAGAAAAGATCGATCCTGCAAAGATCGATTCTTTTGTACCGATTAAATCGATGGATCGATTCTAGTGCCGTAAATAAAATCGATCCTCCAAGATCAATCTTTTGCTAAAGATCGCCCAATCCTACGGCCATGCAGTTTGATCACACTCGATTTGTGATTTCTCTTTCAACGATTACAAAATAGAGTACCTGACACTGCAAAACATTTGTAGGAAACCAGATTGTGCGTAGTTTCCGATAGATGTCACCGCCAACGACAGCAGTGACATCTGATGGAACATAAATGCAGAAGCTTGACAAAACGATTAATTCCAATAAAAATCCCAAGAAAAATCCAGGATATTATCTCAACGACATTTCGAGATGAATTTCATGTTAATTCTGAGGATAATTTTCCTTGCAGTTCTGAGCCAAGAAAGTGTTGAAAGAATATTTTAAATTTGAAAGGACATAACTTAGCTTTTCTGAGGAATATTTTACGGGAATTTTAAGAAAAACTATTGAGATAAATGAAAAGCAAATTCTCGCGAGAGTACGAAGGTAAATGTACTGTGAACTTCCAACGTATTCTGGAAGGAACTCCTAAAGTATTCTGCACAGAATTCTGAATCTACATATTACGGGGAAACTTTCTGTGAAATACCGAAAAGAATCATGGGAGAATCCTGAGAGTATCTTTCACGCTAAAAGTCACGAGTTTAAATCTCATGTTCGGACAAGTCACAACCCAAGTAACATTGCAAGTTTTATCAAGATTTTAAAGCATTATACAAGTCTAAATAAATCATGAAAAGATCCAAAGAAAATATTGAGTTAATTCAGACATTGAAAATTGTACAAAATTGTACACAGAAATTCAAGTCCAAGATAATTTTTTTTTCAAGATTCTGATACTTTGATTGGTAGCAAATTTAAGAAAACTGTTCAAGATTATGGGCCCAGAAATGTCAAAATGTCGGACATCAGACATCGGAAAACTTTCTAAGATTGCCAAAAATAGGAATCGTTTGACATTCTCACTGGAATCATTTGCGATAATCTTGGACGATCTTGAAATGGACAGATTTCTGAAACTCTAGGACATTGCTATCTATTTTAGAGCTCAGACTTAATTTTTGGTATTCCGTAAAAGTTCAGAGTTCCAAGTTTGAAAATACATTCAAAATATATAAATATTCTCGGTTATTTCCCGGTTGTATTCGATTTCTGCTAATTCCAGATATTCCCGGTATTCTATATAATAAGAATTCAATTTAAAACCTGAAGAAAAATCTTACTAACAAGAGCAAAGGTGCTTGATGACATTTTATATTTAGCATAAGTTATAAAGGGTGTCCACGATGAAATTGCCACACTATGAAATTGCTCTAACTTTTTAACCGTTGGGTAGAATTTAATGAAAATTTGGGTGGATTTAGTTCATAGTGCATTATTTACATCCTGCAAGTTTTAAAGTCCTGTGATCAAAACTCGCGGAAATGGAGTCGAAAGAACAGCTCGTGCGTGATAAAATCTTGCGCATTCATCACGAGAACAAGGATCTCTCGCATCGTTCCATCGCTAAAACGTTGGGAATCGCGAATTCCACGGTGTCGCGAGTGATTAAGCGGTTCGAAGAACGGTTGACCATCGATCGGAAGCCCAGAAGTGAAGGAAAAAGTATTCCGTACAACACCAAAAATCACACCCGCGTAGTTGGGGCCTTCAACCGAAATCCGAACGCCTCCGTTAGGGATGTGGCTAAGAAGCTGCACCTAAACCGAAGTTTTGTCCAGAAGGCCAAAACTAAGGCTGGGCTTCGAACGTTCAAGGTACAAAAGGCCCCTAATCGCGACGAGAAGCAGAACAAGTCGGCCAAAACCCGTGCCAGCAAGTTGTACCTCAACATGCTGACGAAAGTTGAATGCTGCATCATGGACGACGAAACATATGTGAAGGCCGACTTCAAACAGATCCCCGGCAACCTGTTTTTCACGGCCAAGGATAAGTTCAGCGTTCCGGAGCATGTCCGCACTCAGAAGATGTCCAAATTTGCGAAGAAATTCCTGGTTTGGCAAGCCATCTGCACGTGCGGGAAGCGGAGTGCACCTTTCGTGACCCAGGACACGATGAACGGACAGGTGTACATAAAAGAGTGCCTCCAGAAGCGGCTGCTTCCTCTCCTGAAGGCCCACAACGTCCCAACAATCTTCTGGCCGGATTTGGCCTCATGCCACTACTCCAAGGACGTGCTGAAGTGGTATGCGGACAATAAGGTCAATTTCGTGCCGAAAATGTTCAACCCTCCCAACACTCCGGAGCTCCGCCCCATCGAGAAGTACTGGGCAATTATGAAGCAGCACCTTCTTAAACGACCTAAGGTAGTGAAGACAGTCGAGGAACTGAAGAAAGTATGGGTTTACATGCAAAAAACGGTTGATTCACAGGTTGTGCAGAATCTTATGGCCGGGGTTAAGGCCAAGGTGCGGGCATTTGCGTATGGACTGTAAATAAAATACGAGTAAAATGGTAAAATGAAGTTTAATAGTTATTTCTCAATCCCTGAAAATTTGATGGCAATCGGATGAAAACTCGAATTTTGCGAATCAATTTTGTGTGTGGCAATTTCATCGTGGACACCCTTTATTAACATTGTTAAATTATTGCTTTTTATTAATTATGCATATCCTTCAAAAAATTTGTTTGCTGATTTCTGAAGTGGTTCATTCTCAATCCTTGATAATCTAGTTAGTTTATTTTTCCAAAAATTACTGCAATTTGTTCGTGCTCAGCATTTTCTTAAAATTGATTTCCCTTCTTCCCATCCATTCCCGTCACGCCAGAAACCCCAATACAACAGCTGCCATTTCGTGGATAAGCCGCTCTATCCGGGAAGCCGGCATTTTACCCGCAAATTTTTGTATTCAAAGAAAGGTAGAGTAGGCACACCATTCATTGCGGTTGCCACACATATACCAACAAGTGCAAGCCTGGCATCGGCGCATGGGGCAGGGAAGGGCAGTTGCACTATAATGCTGTTTCTGTGAACGAGCACCACGAACGGGTAGGCAGCGGCAGCCTAGGTAGGCGGAATGCGCGGGTGCAATATTTTCAAGGGAACAGTTAACAGGGAACCGAGTCAGCGTAAATATTGATTGACCTAGTTAGGAAGCCGAGGAGCATCCGTCGTCGTCGTCGTCGTCGTCAACATGAGTTCCGGGTGTGGTGAGATCACGAAAAGAGCGGAGGAGGGAGGTAGTTTGTTATTGTTTTGTTTACTGCACTGTTTATTTGTGTGATTGTTGTGATCTGGATCTAGTAAGACTTGGGCACGCAACGCAGTAAGACGGCGCTCTATTCCAAGTGTGTGGTTGAAAGCAGGATGGAAATAATCAAATTTTAATGCTTCGTGATAAAGCGCCAGGCAGCCACCTCCTGGAGCTGAAAGTTGAATTTTACGGGTGTTTTTTTTTTAATTTTATTTTGTGGTTCCGTTCGTGAACACGACGCCTACTGGGGTGTTGAGTGCGAAAAGTGAGAGTCCTATTTATCTCGTGGATCGGCTCATTACGGGGAGCGGGGAACGGGGAAATGGTTTTCCTTTTCCTGCTCTTTTGGAACAGTTGAGCAAATTTACGGTTAATTATTTGCTGGGAAGCTTGTACAGGGCAAATAATGCGTTTGCTTTCGGGTAGGCTTGAGACTGTTTGTTTGTATTTTTTTTAGAATATGATGGGAGTGGGGTGTGGGGTAATAGAATTTTCGATAAATTAGGAAATGTGCTGATGGTAAGTTATTCAGCCTTCTTCAAAGACTACCGGCATTCGTATAACAAGTCACAGATAGAATCTAACTACAGATGAAGTCCTTCGGAAGACTTGAACTCATTGGACCACAATAAAGTCATATATGGTTAAATTTGTCACGCCAAAGGAAAAAACGTTCCAATTTGAATTTCTCTAGAATTAGCATTTCCTACCCCCTGAAATCCCGGGTAATTTACAAAACAATCAAGTTTCCCGATTCCCGAGAATCTGATTCCGTTTCCCGGCAAATTGCCATTTTGTTTAGAAAATTCATGCATGAGTGTGGGCGTCTTAGTGGAATACTGGTATAATTTCTGGAAAATTTGCTTCCGAGAATTTGAGTTTCCGTGGGATAGTCGACAGAAACTTCCGGGGGAATTTTGTTAAAACCTCTAAGAGAAGTTGAAAAAAAATTCCCGAGGAAACTTCTGTAGCTAATCGGAAGAAATATTCAGTCGAAAGCGGTAAAAATTCCGATCAACGAACTTCCGCGATAAGTCTGAATAAGGTTCCGGTAAAAATCGGACTGAAAGAAATTGAACAGGAAGGCGGAAGGCAACAATTCTGTTTTGAGGATGGTGGAAGAAACTTTCGCGGGGAATTTAAGGAAACTGTCGAAAGATGTCGAAACCAATTTCTGGGTGAAATTTTGGAAAAACTTTCGGGAGAAGTTGGAAAACACTTCCGGAGGGAGCTAGAAAGGTTTCTGACGGAATTTTGGAGACAGTTCCAGAAACTTTCGGAAGTAGTCAGTTACTACTTCCAGGGAAGTCGGAAGCCGCGGGAGAACCTTTCGGTATTAGTTTAAAAATATTTCCGAGGAAGTTTGGAGCAGCTTCTTGATGAATTCGAAAAAGCAATCTGCGAGATTTCTAAAATACGCTCCCTGAAGTTGGAAAAGCTTACTGAGGAAGAAGGAAGTTGTAAAAAAAATGTCCAGGCACAGATCAGAGAAAGCTTCTGGAGAATGTCGGAAAATCTTCCAACGTAAGCCAGAAGAGTATTAAGTGGCAGTTTGTCAAACGCAAATCTTCTCGTTGAAACCGAAATCTTCCAGAAGAAATCCAGAAGACAGATATTTCCGATTCAAAAAATAACTCTGGAAGATATCAGGAGAAGCTTCGGAAAAAAATCTGGAGAAGTTTCCAAGGAAAATCGGTTGAAATTTTCGGAAGAAGTTCAAAGAAACCAGCGAGATAAGCTTTGGAATGAGGTCGTCGGAAATACTTTCCAGGAGAAACCAGAAGAACATCTTTCGGCCTATTCTGTGCGGCGTGTGAGGCGAGGTGACAGTGAAGTGACAATTGTCACCTCGGGTGAGGTGACTCTCCGTGCAAATCAAATGGAGAGTCACCTCACCCGAAGTGACAATTGTCACTCCAACATCACTTCACTGTCACCTCACCTCACACACCGCGCAGAATAGGTCCACTTAAGAAATAACTGAGGGAAGTAATTAGCAGCAATACTCCTACACACTAAGAAAATTTCATGTAAATTTAGGTGCTTTGGGATTGACATATACGAGCGTCAATTTTGACATAAAATTGAGTCATAACATATGCGAAATCCAGTTCAATCAAACGTACTTTTCGTCGAGTAATGAACTTTTCAGTCTTGGAGCGTTTAATTTTACATGACATGTTTGTTTACGTATCATCCAAAAATGAATTTCGTCACGTGTGAAATTAGTTATTTTTAAGTATGTGACTAGACGACCATGCGTCGTGACCATGTTACAGTCGCTATAAATCGATGGAGACGCATGGTAGTTTAGTTGCATAGGAGTATTGAGCAAAAACCCAAAACTTGGAGCGCTACTTCGTCGTAATCGCCCATTTGCGTTCTATCGATCAGAAAAGATCAATAATATCAATACTAGGTTTGTTCCGATGCGTTAGTTCATTAGCTACAACATAAATCCTATTAGAGCGCATTGTATGAATATGCACGCTCATTGTTCTCAAAACAAAAGAAGCGCTCCTAGCGAATCCCCTTTTTCTACGTTCATCCGCATGACGAAGAAAATCTAATGGCGTTTCAATGCATTAGGACGGAATTGAAACTCGTAAGACGAAATTAGAATCAAGAAGCAGTATTAGATTTTAAACAATATCTCAACAATTTGTGACTCTTTATAAAATCCAACGATACGTATGGAAAGGTGAATAAATTTAGAAGCCTCCATCTACAAACTATGAAAACCATAAAAAACAAATACAATCAATGTTTTTCAACACAATAACAACACAATAACAACACATTTTAATATAATTATATTTTTCCTAAAAAGTATTGCCAATTACATTTCATTTGATATTTTGATATTGGAAACCGGCTTAGTGGTTCACAAGTTATGATTTTTTTTAAAAGTCATTTTTGAAAAAATAATGATTTTTTGGACCACCCTAACATGAAAATGGTCACCCTAATGACAACATTAAACAATACGGGTTTAACATTTTGCGATAAGGAAAAATTTGATGAAATTTTGAGACACTGAACCAAACTACACGCAACAACCATTTAACGAAAAGTACCACGGTACCATAGAATACTATTCAATATTTTTGGAATCGATCAACTGGATTCGGAGATATGACCGACACATGTTAAGCTGAATACGGGCCTTAAGACAAGAAACAAACTGAAACGTGCCAGATATATCATGCGACACATAAAAAGACAAGAGAATTCGAAAAGAACATCAATGGTGGCCATATGGTATGCCCTGGACCAAGTTGGCTACACCCGGATATGTTCCGGACACCCCCGGAGAAGCGACTGGGACCAAAATCCATCATTCGACACCTCAAACTACATGAGAATTCAAAACTTGCTTTAATGATCAAATTAGTCACATCCAGACATATTCCCGGCACCCCCAAGGAAGTGGCCAGTTTCTAACTTGGACCAAACCACATCATGCGACGCCTCAAATCACAAGAGGATTTGAAAACAAAATCAATGGTGGTCATATTGTATGCCCTGGACCACGTTGGCCACACCCGGATATGTTCCGAGAACCCCCGCGGAAGTGAAAAGTTGCTAGTTTTGATGAAAACCCATCATGTGCACCTTAAAGCATGAGAATTCACAAACCAGGTGCCCATATTAAATGCCCAGGACCAAAATAGGCATATCTAGAAGTGTTCCGGGCAACCCCCAGGGAAGTGGCCAGTTTCTGGCTTGTTCTAAACCACATGTTGCGACACCTCAAATCACATGAGAATTCGATATCAAAATCAATGGTGGCCATATTTTAAGCCCTGGACCTCGTTGGCCACACCTGGCATGTTCCGAGCACCCCCGCGGAAGAGACAAGTTTTTAGCTTGAACCAAAATCCATCATGCGCACCTGAGAGCACATGAGACTTCACAAACCAGGTGCCCACATTAAATGCCCAGGACCAAAATAGTCATACCTAGAAGTGTTCCGGGCAACCCCCAGGTAAGTGGCCAGTTTCTAACTCGGACCAAACCACATCATGCGACACCTCAAATCACATGGGAATTCGAAAACAAAATCAATGGTGGCCATATTGTATACCCTGGACCACGTTGTCCACACCCGGACATGTTCCGAGCACCCCCGTGGAAGTGAAAAGTTTCTAGTTTGGACGAAAACCCATCATGCGCACCTCAAAGCACATGAGAATTCACAAACAAGGTGCCATATTGATTGCACAGGACCACAATAGTCACATCCAGACATGCTCCGGGCACCCCCAGGGAAGTGGCCATTTTCTAACTTGGCCTAAACTACATCATGCCACACCTCAAATCACATGAGAATTCGAGAACAAAATCAATGGTGGCCATATTGTAAGCCCTGGACCACGTTGGCCACACCCGGACATGTTCCGAGCACCCCCGCGGAAGTGAAAAGTTACTAACTTGAACCTAAATCCCTCATGCGCACCTCAAAGCACATGAGAATTCACAAACAAGGTGCCATATTGAATGCACAGGACTACAATAGTCACATCCAGACATGTTCCGGGCACCCCCAGGGAAGTGGCCATTTTCTAACTTGGACCAAACCACGTCATGCGACACCTCAAATCACATGAGAATTCGAGAACCAAATCAATGGTGGCCATATTGTATGACCACGTTGGAAACACCCGGACATGTTCCGAGTACCCCCGCAGAAGAGACAAGTTTTTAGCTTGGACCAAAATCCATCATGCGCACCTGAGAGCACATGAGACTTCACAAACCAGGTGCCCACATTAAATGCCCAGGACCAAAATAGTCATACCTAGAAGTGTTCCGGGCAACCCCCAGGTAAGTGGCCAGTTTCTAACTCGGACCAAACCACATCATGCGACACCTCAAATCACATGAGAATTCGATATCAAAATCAATGGTGGCCATTTTTTAAGCCCTGGACCACGTTGGCCACACCCGGACATGTTCCGAGCACTCCCGTGGAAGTGACAAGTTTCTAGCTTGGACCAAAATCCATCATCCATCACCTCAAAGCACATAAGAATTTGAAAACAAGGTGCCATATTAAATTCCCAGGACCACAATAGTCACATCCAGACATGTTCCGAGCACCCCCAGAGAAGTGGCCAGTTGCTGACTTGTGCTAAACCACATGATGCGACACCTCAAATCACATGAGAATTCGATATAAAAATCAATGGTGGCCATATTTTAAGCCCTGGACCTCGTTGGCCACACCTGGCATGTTCCGAGTACCCCCGCGGAAGTGAAAAGTTGCTAGTTTTGATGAAAACCCATCATGCGCACCTTAAAGCACATGAGAATTCACAAACAAGGTGCCATATTAAATACCCAGGACCACAATAGTCACATCCAGACATGTTCCGGGCACCCCCAGGGAAGTGGCCAGTTTCTAATTTGGATCAAACCACATCATGCGACACCTCAAATCACATGAGAATTCGAGAACAAAATTAATGGTGGCCATATTGTAACCACGTTGGTTAGGCAAATTTATCGCATTCTTGAACTTAGCGAGACTTCTGACTTAAAATACGGTGTATTTAAAAGATCTCAGATTTATAAAAAAAAAATCATGACACTTGGACTTGGACAACATTTCAGGATTCCGATACTTCACTCCAAGTGATGAAAATGCCAAATGAATTGAGGAGAACCGTAGTGGAATTCTAGGTATAGCTTTAAGGTAATTCTGGGTTGAACAACCAATTAAAATTGAGTGGAAATTTCTGGTAATTTTGAGATTTATTTCCAGAAAATTTTAAGGAAACCTAAAGATGAATTCCAAACTAGACTATTATCGAAGAGAACATATCAAGAAGACTGGCAACTTTTTGGGTCAGTTCTGGTATGTACTCTCTTCGGTCCCAAGCTAATCGATTCACCCCTCGAAACATAGGAAAATCCACGAACCCCTCATTTTATCTGTCAAACTTTCATAGAGAATCAAAACAAACATAGTGTAGTACTAGAATTCCGACTAGAATGGGATACGTTAATCGTTCGCTTGGGACCAATTGGCTAGTCAAGTAGTGAACCAATTTAAAATCGATAGTTTCGTATTGATTGTTGGTAGCGCTGCGCTCGAGCGAAGGTGGAAGCAACGCATAGAAAAATTAGCAAATACACAAACCTTTCTTCTGAGGATGGAACCTTTGCCATCCAATTCTATAGGAGCATTTACCTTTGAGCGACAGATGACGCGCACAATACCGATTGTATGAGAAAATGGAAGAGTTGTCAGTCTTCTTGATATGTTGTCTTCGCTATTATGGAGATTGTGAGTAGTATTCGAGCGAACTCTAAAGCAAATCGGAAGGAATTTCAGGGAGCATTATCAGGGAATTGGAAGGAGTAGGACTACAATCTTGAAACAACGCCTAATGATCACCTCTTTAATGTTGATAAATCCATTAAAGAAGGAAAATTTCTGAAGGGAGCTGCTAGGAAATATGGATAATAGTTCCAAGGGAATCTAATTATTAGTATAGCCCAAACAATTATTTGCAGAAGTTCAAGCTAGTTTGAAGATAGTTTCAAGAAAATTCATAAGACATTTGAGGAAATTTCAAGGAGTTTCCGGAAGCGTTTGGCCGGAAGTTTTAAGCATATTATGAAAGATTCTCTGAGAAGTCTTCCAGGATATTCTGATGAAATTTGCCAGGGAAATTCTATGGAGAGTGTCAAAAGAAATCCAAGAAAACTCTATGAGATCCACTGTAGGGCATTTTGAGAAGAATTTCAAGGAAAATATGAGAATAATTCTCATGGAATTCTGAGGTGATATCGAACGAAATTATGGTATTATATTATTCTAAATTCTAAATAGCACACCGGAAAATTTCCGAGGATTATTCTAGGTAAGTAGGGAGAAAATTTTGGAGAGAAATTAAAGCAACATTTTGAATTCTTATGAATACGAATATAAATGTAGAGTAAATCAAGAGCTTTCTGGAGGGAATTCAGTTCTGTACAAAATTCTAAGACTATTATGGAGAAAATTTCTAGAGTTTACCGGACAGAACTAAACGATTGTTAAGTGGAATCCTGGAATTAAAAGAAATTCCTAAGTCATTTTGGAATGGTCCTAAGGAAATCCTTGAGAAATTTGCAAAGATATAATGAGATGTATGATTCAAACAAACAATTTAGCAATTTCAAACATTGAACATTTTTCAAGATTCCGTGCTCAGAAATTGAAGATTCACAATTAACTAAAAATCACAAAATTGTCTGACTTTGTTTGAGAACAACTTTAAAGATGCAGGTTTTCGAAAACTGTTCAAGATTATGGGACCAGAAATTTCAGAAAAGTGTCATAGTAAGGAATGTTAGATCTCAAACCACTATAGATGTACATTCTATATCTCAGAAAAGGATAAGTTTGCTAGATTCTGTGACGTGATAAGTTTTCAACGTTCAAAAGCTATTTAAAATACCAGACTCTGAGACATTGTATTTTTTTTAGATCTCAGAATTGTTGGTACCCTCTACTATGGAAAAGTAAAAATTGCAGCTGTCTTCAAATTCAAGATTCTACTGATACTAATTCATAACATAACTCGATTAATATAGGAACAAACTAATATTATAAGCACAGACAAACAGACTTGTGTATCTTCGTTCACGCATTTAACGGTTGATCTGAATATTATCAGTTCCGCGAACTACTCGCCGCAGCGCTGGCATCGGGTCACTTTGACGTTTCTATACATTCTATAGAACTTTTATGCAATATTGTTTGCGAGTTAGCGAGCAACCTTGTTTTCCGCGAGAAGCCCGAGAGATGTCGTTACTGAAGTCCTATGTTTTCAAGAAAAACTTTTCAAAGAGTTGCGTCTGTTTGTCTGTGTTATAAGCATCTAATCATGTTTCCGATGATTTCCATTGTTTTCGATTTTTGCTGTAAAAAAAAAAAAACTTTAGCAACGATTCAAGAGCGAATGTCCATTTGTCCAAATTAGATTTCTTCCTCCAAAAGTTTCGATACCAGCTTTCGATTTTTCTCCAAGATACAGTAGTTATCGTGGTTTTCTCTTATATATTTTAGCCTACAGTTTTATTTTCGAAAACACAAACTTCATCAAACCTGCTTTCCTCCTTGACATAGAAGGTGATTGTAAAGAAAATTGCCAATCCCTCATCTGAAACCTAATCTAAAGAATTTCGTCGTCCTTTGATCCTGCCACGTCAGGCAACGTAAACCCGTGAGCCCCTCAAATCCTACCGTTTATTCCGCCTGACTTGATTGCCTCAGCAATTAACGATCGATACATTCCCAACCCAGTCCTATCCCAACGAACCCTCCCCCGGAGCTCCCCCCAACGCAATCTCCCTCGAATTACAACTCTTCTGCATATGTAAACAAAGCCAGCCCCCTGCTGGAAGGAGCCTTTCCTCAGCTGAACTTCGATTTCTTTGCTCTGCTTTCCGGATTTTCCACATCCCTTCCGATAACAAACAAACAGTCAGTCCCCTGCCCGCCGCACGGCAAGCGGGGAAAAACTTTGCAAATCAAGAATTTCCCGAAAAATTCACTCCTTTTGCTGTGTGTTGTTTTTCCCAATTACTATCACCCTGGGCAAACAAAGAAAGCGGTTAGGAACATATTAAGGGCTTTTCCCGGATGGAAAACAGAACGCACAATATTCGCGCGAATCATATGAGTTCGTGTGCAGGGCCGGGACCGGCATCGCGGGAAATGGCGGAAAAATCGATCCGTTAGAGGCATTTACATGGTTCATTCTGAGAAAAAAAAAAAACAGAAGAACCAGCTCCCGGTTGTTCCATGATGTGTGTGTGTTTGTGTGTGCCCCATCGCCATCGTCATCGCATTAACTGTGTGCTGATTCTGGCTTTTCCGATTCCCTTCACCTCTCACGGCATGCCACTCACACTTTCGCACCGCTCGTCCGAACCGACAGTAAATAGGTTGCACAAACACCACGCCATCCATCTATGTGGCCCTTTACAATGTAATACAATTTATGTACCACCCCAACACTTTGGCTTCCTCGCCTGGTGGGTGGCTATCCCGGTGTATCCCGAACTCGCCCATATTTGGACGGTATATAGGAAGCGAGTGCCCCCACAAGGGGATTATTCCTGGTCTATTTTATTTTGCAAAATATCCTCCATCGCCACCAGCAGCCATAAATGGGATGAAAGCAGCAGCATCGGTGATCCCGAAACCTACTTATCCAGAGGAGAGGGAACTCACCGCGACTGACCTGTTCCAGTTTATGGCGCTGCTACTGCACGCTCCAAGTGGGCGCTGATTTGTTTTGTTTTCCCAACACTAAACTTCGACCCATGAGTGCCCCTCCATCGCATCGGTTTGTGCGTGAGTGCCTTCGCAGGTACATGGTAGGCCGTGCCGTGCGTGACATCAACGTAGCATAAATTATGCTATGCTGTGAGCAGTCGGCAGCATGGGGGAAGCTTTTTGGATGTAAGCTCGCTTCCTGCTGGTGGTGACGGCGATGGTGGCAGCGGTAGCCATTTTAGAATTCGTTGTAAGGACCTTCCTCAACTTTCGGCAACTTTGGAGTTGGAATTGTAGGGTCGGACTCGTAAGTCATTAATCTTTCCTGTCGTGAAGCGGGCACTAACGATAGGTAGAACGAAATTATTCTTAATTATGTAGCGAGTTGTTTGCAGAGGATTTGAGGGATTATGACTGGTTTGGGGATGATTGGAGCTTTCCTTTCGACGAGGGGCAGTCGGAGATACAGAAACATTCGGGACCTTGGTACGTGGGTGGATCCTTTCGGTCGACTTAATTGAGATGAATGAAGACGTTATTGAAAAAAGTTTTTCGATAATTACTTCGCTTCGAACTCGTTCTGAATGTTACGAATTGTATTTGTTGGGTTGCTATGCATTATTCGAACTGGTGAGCATTTAAGGAACTTACTAATGAGAAAGCATGCGATGAAAACTTTGCGACATTCACTTTTTCCGGTTTAAATCACAAATATTTCCCAATTGTAAATATTCAGCAAGAAACGGAAGTACTTTTTTTTTAAATGTGACCAAGGGATTGCTCACTACGCACAGTGTTGTTACGACAGTATTTTGTTAAAGCATGATAACCGATAAGTTTAGTGTGTAAGCCCAAAACTAGAAACCCAGAATGAGTATTCATCGACGACCGTGCACCACCGAAACGTCATGCTGCATGGGCATCTAGCTTGAAACCTAAACAAGGTACAACGATTCGCTTGCGCTACACACACAAACACACACAGAGAAGGAGCGAGAAAGTGAGAAACGCATCGTCATCGTCAGTTCGTTGCCGGTGTTCAAACACGAAAGTCGCTTGCGCTTCTCGTAGTGCATTGCTGACGGTCGTAAAGTTGCCTAAACGTTGTGGTAGGGGCCATATTTGCACCTTGGAAAAGGAACAGAGCAGTTTACTGGATCAACCGGCGAACCAAGAAACCCTCTGCCTCACGCACCTTTCGTTCCGAAAAGGTGCAACCTCAAATGCAAAGCACGACCAGGTAATATTCCGGATTCATTAGTTTTCGCGTCGCAGATCGGAACGACTTCACACGGCAAAGTATCCAAAACCATCGGCCTGCAGTGAAGCTACCCGCATGGAATAATCGTGGGACACAATCCAGCGCATACGATACCCGGAAAAGCGCGCATCACAAGCAACAAGGTAGGACACGTCAGCAAGGTAGTCCGGACATTTCTAACCTCAATCTCGATAGGCAGATTCGACCACAGCATCAACGCCTCGAAGTGTATCAAGGAACGATTGCTGTGGAGGTTCGTGGCAAACAAGGTACGGGACACCGACGGTGGAAGCGCATGCGAGACCACCGATCTGCGCTCGAGGAAAGCGAACAAAAGGACGACTCACTTTCGGAAGGCCACGGTGCAGCAAATCGGCTGCGAATAAAAACTCGCTACTTGCTGAGAGAGAAAGCGTGCAGTCTGTGGCCGGGAGCCTCGTAGGAGAACGCGGTGTGAGCGGAAGAACAACAGCGCAACATAGAATTAGCGATAAGTACCCTCCGGGACCGTGAGTCCTCCAACCTAGTTCATTAAGACGTTTGTAGCTAGGGAAATGCAGAGAAAAGGGGAAGGAAGAAGGAGATAGGAAAGTGGGAATGTTATGATGGGAAGTGGGAGAAAATAAAGCCACTATAATTCGTATGGTATGGATTTGAGCTGGTGCATTTGCTTCCAGTGTTTGTTTTGTGAGAGTCGCTTTCGGTAATTTGCTCTACCATACCGGGTAGTCTGCGAGACTGTAACAGTGTGCCAAAAAAAAAACAGATGGGCACACGTGGGCACTTTCATTGGCACCCATGGTTCAAAATTTTCATGATATTTAAAGCTACTGGCTCTGTATCAAAATGTTAATTATTGTTGTTGACACAATCCAATTTTTGGCTTCATAACTTCAACCTTGCAAAGCTGCCAATTCCACTGTTTATGTCCTATGACCAGTTCACCAAAACAAATTGTAAACCCCACATCGAGAAACTCTTTCGTCACCGACATAGCAGAACAGACATCAAACAACTCTGGAGTCATCTGCTACACCTAGGATCTAACCAGACATCCATCGCCATTAGGTTTCATCATCGGGTCTACAGTCTGGTAGGACACCAGCTCTCTGTCAGGTAACAAGACTGGCATATGTCTGGCCGAAGACGCCGGCGATACTGCGCCCTTTAATTTTGTGCAACATATGGTACATCAACTATTCAAGTTATAGCGGTATGGTTTTGAGTTTGGTTGGTTGAATTAGTATGAAGTTTGAGCAGTTTTAATGAAACGCTTCTTATTTGACTTTCTATCTTTAAACTAAATTTATTGAAGCACAATGCACGGAATCAGCTGATTTATTTCTCATGTGTAGTCAAAACATTGACCTTTGAAACATCGTGAGCAGATTTAAGTCAAATCTAAAGCTTTTCTAATAAATTATTTTTGACTACAAATATATAAAATTTCAGGTAACTCGGTTTATTTTACTTCAAGAAATAACACTTTGAAAAAGGGCAGTCAAATAAAAAGCGTTTTACTAAAACTGCACAAACTTCCTTCAAACTCACTTTATCGGTCAATCCAGATTATCCGGAGAACCAGAATATGGCCACTTTACCCCAAAATATAGTTTCCACTTATAACTCTGTCAATAGCGGATGGATTTTAATTTATAACAAGCCAATTGATTGTAATTTTTTCTACGAATCTGCTAAAATGAACACTTTATCAATTTTCAATAGGTCACTATTGAAAGTTACACAAATTTCCAAGCGCTTTCCCTAACACAGATTTCAAAATCGAATTCCATCCGGTCTCGCCGAACGGTGATTTTTCAATCACCATGTGTGGTGGTGTCCGGTCGGTCGTCATCAACTACAGCAGCAGCAGCAGTGCTTTCGGCACGTGGCGTTGAACATTGTTCTCCAGTACACAACGAAAGGCTACCCGCAAGCAGCTCGCTGCAGCCCACATGAGCGTTCATTCACCCCGAAGAAGGAGGAAGAAGCCACACCGCTACTGATCGGATTCAGTAGCTCTTCGTGAGTCGCTGTGGGCCATCTATGCCAAATCGTATGTCAGTCCCCATAAGTTTAAATCTAACATGCCATGTATTTTTAAGGCAACATTGGGGGCAGGGTTCTGCATTTTCGTAACAAAGAAAAGAAAATGAACTCTCCGCAGAATCCATTCATTTCGAGCAATATCATTTTCGTGTAAGTCATCGTGTTTCTTGTTATCGAGTCACGATGAACATTCCTCTTTTGAAACATGACAGAACTATCACTTGTTTCGTTCGTCAAGTGTTTCAGTTCATTTCATTTGAAGCAAAAACTTGTTTCAACTGACGCAATGAATGCCTCGAAAACTGCTTCCTTCGTTTTTTTTCCACTTTCACTTCAATTCGGGGCTCATTCGACCTGACGACGCAGGCATCAAAATATAGTATCCGGATAGTATCCGTTGCCGATTCGGATTATATGTTGTATTAAATTAACGAGGCCATTCTGGAGTCCAAGATGGCACCCATCCGGGTCAGAGAAAGTCTCAAATACCCTACAATACGGGTATTTTCAGAACGGGGACGACGCGAAGGTGCCGAAAATCGATATTCGACGTTATTTTGGAATCCAAGATGGTGCCCATCAAGTTTCATAAAACGTGTCAAATACCCTAAGATATGGATATTTTCGGAACGGAGATAACGCGTGGTTGCCGAAAATCCATATCCGATGTTATGTTGGACTCCAATATGGCGGCCATAGGGTTTCAGAAAAAAAGTGTCAAATACCCTACAATATGGGTATTTTCGGAACAGGGACAACGCGTAGATGCCAAAAATCGTTATCAGATAACACTTTTGGAATCCAATATGGCGGCCATCGGGTTTCACAAAAAGTGTCAAATACCCTAAGATCTGGGTATTTTCGGAATGAGGACGACGCGCAGATGCTGAAAATCGATATTCGATGCCATTTGTAGGCTATTTGACACTTGTTCTGAAATCGAAAGCCACCATCTTGAATTTCAATATGGCGTCGGACATCGATTTCTTTCTTCTAGATGTCAGCCCGATTCCAAAAAAAAAAAACCCACATTGATCGGTATTTGAAAGTATTTCACAGTTTTTCTGAACCAAAGCCGCCATATTGGATTCAAAGACGGCGTGACATCCCCATTCTGAAAATAATCATATTTAAGGATATTTGACAATTTTCCGCAAATCGGAAGCCGCCGTCTTGCATTACAAAATGGCGTTGGATATCGATTTCCGGCTTCTAGACGTTACCCTGATTCTAAAAAAACCGATTGTATGGATATTTGATAGAATTTAAAACTTTTCCACAAATCGGAAGCCGCCGTCTTGCATTACAAAATGGTGTCAGATATTGATTTCCAATCTCCAGACGTCAACCCGATTCCAAAAAATAACCATATTGATGGGACGGCATCAGCATTTCCCTTTTTTTCTGGAATAGGAAACCACCATATTGGATTGAAAAATGGCGTCGGATATCGATTTCCTGCCTCTAGACGCCATATTTGACAGTATTTTTCATTTAATTTAAAATCAGAAGCCGCCATCATGGATTTCTAAATGGCGTCGCATATCAATTTTCGAGCTGTAGACTTCATACCGATTACAAGAATGCTAATATTGATGTGTATTTGACTGTATTTCCACTTTTTCGAAATCGGAAGCCACCATTTCAAAATGGCGTCGGATATCGATTTTCATCCTCTAGACATCATCCCGATTCCTAAAATATCTTTATTGATAAGTTGACAGCATTTCCCACTTTTTCTTAAACTGGAAGCCACCATCTCCGATTTCAAAATGGCATATCAATTTTCGATCTCTAGACGTCACGCCGATTCAAAAAATACCCGTATTGATGGGTAAACAAACCATCCGACAGTGATAAATTTGAAATCCACGTGCACAGATCTATGCGCATACGCTTAAATGAACCGAGTGAACAAGCAACAAAAGTCATAAGAACTGCACGAATTTGGATCGAACAGCTTCGCTTCAATGCAAAAGTAAGTTAATTTGACAGTGAAAGACGAAATGAACACGAGTCAAGTTAAAACAAACAGCATGAAAATTGATCGAAAGTTGTTCAGTTGATGTTGAAGGGGATCTGCTCGAAGAGAAGACAGAAAGACTTTCAATTGAAAGTGACGGTTGACGATTGACGATTTTCGATTGAAAGTGACTTTGTGGGGCCCTCATTGGGGGTGCAATTTTTAAAAGATGGATTTTAATTCTTAATACGCCAATCGGTTGGACATTTTTCTACGAATCTGTTAAAATTAAGACTTTATCAATTTTCAAAATGTCACTATTGAAAATTGCACGAATGTGCAACTGTTGCTATGATAATTAAAATTATCGCCAATTGCCTGCGTAAAACGCTTTCCCTAACACAGATTTCGAAATCGAATTCCATCCGGTTTCGCCGAACAGTGCTTTGCCCTCGAAATTTTTCGGACCTACCTCTGAAGCTCCGTTGGTACGATTTCGAAGGTACATTCTACCGCCTTAATCTCTAGTGAATTTTGGACGTTTTAGGCTATATTCTGGATGAACTTATAGGGTAGTCTTCGAGTGCATTTTGAACATTAGTTCGGAGGATTGTTGGAAGCAAACCTAAGAGCACCCGAACCAATGCGTTGTTATTTTAGTTAGCAACTTGTTTACGCACCGGTCGTTGATGTCACGATTGTGAATTTACGTTTTCGGCTTTCGCACCGATAGTCGCTAAACTTATCGTCGAACTTCGAACTGAAATTGATCACAGAGTTTCGTAATTGTTTTTTTTTCGACAATATTGATATACCTAACCACGAAGACTAAAGATTGAAGGTTAAGATCCCACTACAGACCCAGGTACTCAAGAAACGGTCCTCCGGAAGATCCGAATAACATAACGTTTTTTTTAAATCACTTTTTGTGATGCTACATGAATTTGAGTCTTGGACTCGCACACTGGTGGTCACGAAACTGCCCTCTGAGAGATCCGGAACATCCATAAAAGTGGTCAATTTGTAAAAATGATCGAAATATCGATTTTCTATGCCCATATGGATTACTACATTACATATTTTAGCTTGTGAATGGATCAAGCTCGGTTGGTCGAATTTAATACGGTAGATCTATGAACATCAGAAAAAATTGAAGTCTTTAAGAAGTTCTGATTGATAGAAATGTGGGGAAGTTGAAAGATCTCTAAGAGCAAGTTTCGACAGCTCCAGGGCAATCCAATAGATTTGAGGGAAATTTACTTCAGTGAAGATCAAGAGCTTCAGGGCAGTTCGATTAAATTCAGGGAAAATTAGGCTTAAAGACCTATGAGTAAGTTACGGAAACTTCGGGTAAGTTCTGAAAATGTTAGGGCAGTTCTATGCATATCAGGAAAACTGAGATAACTTAAGGGACGTACCTAAAACTTTTGGTTCGTTTTGAGAACTTTATGGCGGATCCATTTATTTCAGTAAAATAGAGGAAACCATCAAGAAGTTCCGAAAAAAAATAAAGGATAGTTTAAAAACTTCAAGGAATGAACCTAAAAACATTAAGAAAGCTACATAGATGATCCATGTTTAAGGTGAAATTTAAAGATATTCTGGGCAACAATTCCAGGAACATTATCAGGACAACATAAGTAAATTTCAGGAAACAATAGAGATCTTCAGGAGAGTCTGAGGCAAGGTTGCACATACTCATTTCAGCTAAACTAATGTTTTTCGGAATAATATAACCAAAAGATGGTATGATGGCATGTTTTACTTGTAACTTACAAGAAGAGGTTACAAAGTATGTGTTTGAAACATAAAACCTGTAAATTTTGCTTTCTATGAGTCACAATCAGCGATTTGCTGATCGCTGAGTTAGTGAGTGAGTGAGTGTGTGAAAAATCGCTGATTGTGACTCTCATGAAGTGAAATAAACAGGTTTAATATGTCAAACACATTCTTTGCTATCTCTTCTTGTATCCTACCAATTCAAAATATGATCATGGCATCTAATTATTTCATAATTTAAAAAAAAAACATTGTTGAGTATTGAGTATTTGCAACCTTGGTCTGAGGAATGAAAAGAAGTACTGAGAATTTCAGAAAGTTTCATAGGCAAACAGCGGGAACAAAAGGAAAGTTCCGCAAAATTTCTGGAAATTTTTGTGAACTTCAGGCAAACTTTATGATTTTTAAAGTGGTTCCAAAAGATTTAGGAAACTGCAGGAACTTTTAAGTGAAATTTAAGAAATCCAGGGATATCCAGAGAACTTTAATTTCAGAAATGTGGAGATAACTTGAGGAAAATTGACATTGTAAAGAACTTCCAAGTACCTCAAAGAAGTTAAACTAGAGAGCTTTAGGGAATTTCAGAGATATAACTTCATAACTTCAAGAAATTCAATAAATTCCAGACTTTCATGGAAGTTTGAAGATTTGCATGCGTGAGTTCCGATACATTCCGGCCAATTCAATAAAATTTAGAAAAGCTTCGAGAATTTGTTTGACAGTTTAAGGTAGTACCAAGAACTTCAATAGAATTGAGAGTACTTCAGGAATGGAAAAAAATAAATTAATAAATAAATAAACTAATTTTATGGAAATTTAAGAATGTTTAAGAAGTTCCAAGAAACTCAGGGAATTTCCGAAACATCGTCAAAGTACCGAGACTTTTATTTAAATTTTAAAAACATAAGAGATCTTACATGAGCATCAGAAAAATGTGAGAGCATTTTAAGGAATTTCCATGGTATTCAATGCAGCTTAACTGCAAAAAAATGCAGGGACTTCTGCGACGATCAGATTATGTTCAAGAAAATAGCGAGATCTTTTAAAATGTTCAGATTTTTTTTTAGTAGTTTCGTTATATTTTGGAAAGTTTCCGGAACTTCGTAGATGATTAGAGATCTTCAAATCAGTTTCATTTATTTAAGTTTGCAGGATATTTCGAGGAATTCAAACGCATTATGGGATATTTCTCGCGTAACATTTGAAAAGGGCCTATCCTCGTTGATCGATTCTCTTAATCGACTTTCTCTTTGGTTTACCACGGCAACATAAAAGAATTTCTCGCTAAGCTCGCAGCACAGCTCAACAGATGCTTCAGAATCAATGCGAGGCCTTCAGAAATTGTTTATAAATATGATTAAAATTTCCGGAACAATGAAAAAACATAATGAACTTCAGGAAAGATTCAAAACCTCAGGGAAGCCCAAATAAAACTAGGATTTTTACGCGAAATGACTACTTTTGTACACCCAACCGGGGGATGTAAGATTCGCTCACAATTATGTGGGATTCATCATCAGAGGGCCGGGTAAAGCAGGTGCATAATAGCACCTATCAATGGTTGTTGGGTTCTGCCCTGACCGGCGATTTGCGACCTCTGTGCACCTGAACTCCGATTCTTACCTCCACGCGGTGCCCGGTGGGGTTGCTGGCGGTGATATTTGCCGTCAGTAATGCGAACAAGAACGGGGGATCATTGTTGTCACTAATGCACAATTGTTTATAAGTCGCTAGTGTCGGTGATGACGATGATAGAGCAAATAGGTTATAGCCAACTCTAAGTAGCCCGTGATTATCGCTACCTGGGGATGCTAATCGGCTGGGTGCTGGTTGCGACTTGGCCGTCCTGAATGAACTTTTTCCACCTCTTCAAGGTGGTTCGTTTAAAAGGACGTTAATAAATGGAAGCATCATCAGAGGATGTTAGTGGAGACCACATGAACCGAAGATGCGATCTACCTAGCTGCGGTCCAATGCAAGAAAATTGGAGACCGAAAAATGTAGAGTGTATTAGTGAGGTAAATTAGTTATATCGAAAAAAAAAATGGAAACAGACTGCCGACTGGACTCGAACCACTAGCGTTGCGATTATCAGACCTGTGCTTTCTCCACTGCTCTCTCCATGCTTCTGAATATGGCAAGCCTTAAAGCAAACAGCGCTTCATCATTTTCTCGCATACTCGATGCTCGTATGCTTTTGTTTGCTGGAGAGATTCGAGGCAAGTGTGTGCGTCGTTCTACAATGTTCTACAATGTGCGTCGTTTTACAAGCTTACTGGTATAGTCGAAAGCGTAGATAGAATACGAAATAAAAAAGACAAAAAACCATTACATCGCCTGTAAGGTCAATTTCTAACATTCGTTGCGATGTTCATAAACAGAGGATGATAGGAAACGGAACTAACATTCGTTGTAATAGATTTTTGGTTTGCTAAAACCCTCTTATATAAAGAAACAAAAAATCTTTTTTATCACTTTTTCGCATGGTCAGGATCTTCCGAAAGTCCGGATTGTTGCCAGCAGAGTTCGCATGCTGGTCCCAGATCCAAATCCATTAATGTAGCATCAAAATAAGTGATAAAAAAATACGGAGCTCTAGGATCTTTTCTACGAATTGGCTCCCTTTACGGATGTTCCGGATCTTTTGAAGGACCGTTCCATGGCCACCAGAGTGCACATACTAGTTTCAAATCCAAATTCATTCATGCAGCATAACAACAAGTTGATTAAAAAAAATCTAGATCCTTTTTTAGAAATTTTTCACATTTACGGATGTTCCGGGTCTTCCAGAGGAATGCTTTGCTGGCCCTTGGGTCCACATTTTTGTCTCAAATCCAAATTAATTCATATATCACAATGTTCAAATGAAAAACAAAACAAACATTTCATAGATAGCAACGCTTGGGCCGGTTGCTATCGCGCTGCTATATTTGTCAACCCGCTGTTCACCGAGAGACAGATTGTTATTTCGCGCACTTGAATAGCAACCCCCAGTGCGGTTACTAGCTTCAGCAACGCATTGGTGCGGGTGCTCTAAGAAAAGCTAAAGCAATCCCACTGCTTCACCTTTTCGCAATATAAGGCTAATATAATGTTTCGAATCCCTATATTAGCCGTGCGAAAGGCTTATATTGCCAAAGGTGAGTATTGGTAACCTGAGAATTATGAAACAAGTCCGGAGGTTTAGTTAATAAAGCTCAGTGAACTGTTAACTGAGGCAAGGGAGCGGATTCACACCACTGCCAGAGTTTGTCCAGCAAACATTCCTTCTGGATTCTCGATATCCGAGTTTCTTCAGACTAACCCGCATAGCTCTCTGGATTGTGACTTAAATGAGTCATATAAAAGTTTCTACCACCACTTTGCAACATGTACTAGGCTTTCATTCGATGTTACCCTTTGATCTTCTTTGGGACAAATCTTCGTGATTCGGGTTTAGTTCTGAAAGTCTTTTTAGAGCAATGCAATTTTTAAGCAACATAATCCAATCGATGAGTTCAACATTTGAGTGAAGGAATCAGCTATGCGTTTTCATAACTTCAGCGATTTGATTTAAAATGTCAGAATAATAGTTTGGCATGCACTTTGTTCTACAGTTCTTTTCCTCAAGGCAATCATGCAATCAATCGCAAAAGCAGAAAACCTACCAAAACAATCAAGCATAAAACGAAATTACATAAAATCAAACACACTGCTTACTGTTTGGAAAACTCCTTGCATAAGCTTTTCTCTCCCGGCCTGCTCCCAAGCACCACTCCACTCTCCCGCTCCCTCTCGTGCTTTCGTACTCTCGGTTTTCCGCCGACGACTTATGCTTTCTCCCGGCTTTCTTTGCCTACCTCCCTCCCTCCCTGCCAACCGCACTCGTGCCCTTGCTCTTCAAGATCAAAGCAAGCTATTGATGGTGGCTGATTTGGTTTAATGGCCGGCCTAAGCTCGCAACACAAATGGCCTACTAAGTGGCTAGTGTTCACTGCAAGCGAAAGCTCTTCCTGGTAGTGCTCTCACCACCCGTCACTGTTCCGCCGCCTGCTACGAGAAGAGCACCGACCGCCGCGGATGTCGTAATCGCCGCACGACCAATAGGCACCTTTGCTGCTGTCGGGTGCAACACAGAAAACATGCAAAAATATGTGCGAAAAAAATGAAAATAATGCACACTTTCGTAATCCACTCAGAGCGCGAACCTTCCGCTCCGCGTTCCTCCAACGACCGACCGGTGCTGACAGGTGACTGCGGCTGGATTTTTTTTCCCCCGTTTAAATTGTTCTACCCCTCCTCACTCAGCAGAGGAGCATACTGGGACTGCACGTACACTTGCACACTTTCGACTAGGAAAAAAAAAGCCCGGTGTATCGCACCTAAGCTAACCTTTAGTATTTCACTATCTTCCACTTAGCACTTCGAAGGCGACACTTACAACGCGAAACTCCGGAAGCGTCGGGTATCTCCGATTTTTGCAGAATCTTCCGGAACAAACGGAACTTGACCCCGGGAAGAGGCAGCGTGTGGACACTTTTGACACGGTTCTGCTTTTCAGGACCAGCTGTGTGCGCTTCTGTGCCGTGCTGTAGTATACCGAAGAGCTGCCCTACAGAGAAACACGCCGGGAAGCAGGATCACTCTCTCTCTCTCTCGCTCCATTTCCGTCTTTCGCTCTTGTTTCGAAGAACTGCGCGAGAGAAAATATCCGTTTTCCGTGTTTTTCCCACGCTCTCGTCGGCTGCTGTGCGATAGTTTTCGTGGAATGGCCAAATGTTTTCGCACGGACCGGGTTGCCAGCCTGCCGGGTGACGTTTCGATCGTTCTGCGATCTTCGTCGTCAGGGTCGGGGGGTGAAGGTGCGGATGGGCGGATTAATTTCAAAAGGGATTGAAATTAACCAGCTCAAAAAAGTGATAAATGGTTCTGGGAACCCTTGCCGGCGAGTTCCGGGAAGCAAAATCTTACAAACAACCGCCCGGCATGTTCGTTTGTGAGCGAGAATACCGGTTGTTGATGGGACCGTCTTCTGGAGCTGGAACGGCGCATGCTCGTCTTCCAAGTTCTCAACCATGGAATGCTTGCGCCCGCTCGTTGTTGTTGGGGTAGTTGAGGGAAAAATCAATTTCTCCCGACTTGAAACCCGCTGCCACTGCCGGGGGAGAGCTTTGCAACAGTCAGATGGTGGCGTGTGTGGTGTTCCTGTGAGAGTGTGTGTGTGTGAAAATTCGCCGGCCGGGAAATTTTCTTCCTCTTCTTGGGAATTTTTCCCCGAGAGAAAAGAGCGGGAGAGGAAAGCAGGATGAAGGTCATCCTGTGTGTAATTGCAAATTGGAAAATGAGGGACTTTCCTCGGATCGAGATCGATTCCCCGAAGCCATTCCGCGACGTTCCCGGTTTTAGGTCGAAAAACTAATTGAATTATGATAGTTTTGTTTGAATTTGCAAGGCACCATTAGAATGTAGGTTAGCAGGATTCTGAACCTCCCTTCGGCTCTCGCACGAAAATGCGATTTTTTCTTGCATGTGTGTGGTTTTTTTTTTGCTCGGCTGGAAAAAAAATATCAAGGTCAATCTGGATTCGCTTGGTGCCGGGAGTTGCTGCTGGTGATGGTGCGCATGTCCATTGTGGCAGGGAAGCCCAATGGAGTGGTAATATTTTTAAGTTTTTGTTTACATTTATGGCAGTTCGTTTGTTGTTGATTTTTTTTTTTCATTCGTTCGCTCACTTTGTTGAGTAGTGTTGGAGATAGTTCGAGGCAGAACTAATTAGGAGAGCTTGCATGGATGCAGTTGGAATCGATTTTTTTAAAGTTGAACCTTCAAAATTGGTTTTCTTTGGAGGGTTCGTTTTGTTTTACTGCAGAACTTCAGAACAAATTATTGATTTTGGATTATGCTCTCGCTTCGCTGTGAGGCGGGAATTCTCGCGTTTATCAACGATGTTTTGAAAACATTGAGTTCTAGGAAATTCATTTTTTATAAAGCAAAAGAGCAGTTCCAGGCCAAATAGCGCCAAAATTCCATGAAACTTCGCATAATTGTTCGCTAGGGGCAATGAATCGATTTTGTGCAGGAATTTGGCCATTTTGAATCTCTTTTAGTTTGAGGTTTCAACATAAGTTTAAAAATCTTTAAAATGTACTGTTTTTGTTGTTCAAATTTTAAAAGTTTGGTTTTAATTTTTTTCTATAAAACCTACTGATTTGTTTTCAGTGTGTATTTTTTTTATTAAAAGGCAATCCAGTTTCCTACAACTTTGTCTCAAATTTCATTTCGATTACATGAGCCGTTTCGTGCTACGATTTGTTAAAAAAATTCGAATACGCCATTTTGAAAAATTTGGCTTGCAAAAATGGCCAATTAACGGTACAAACTTGGTTCATTACCCCTAGTGAACAATTATGCAAAGTTTCATGGATTTCGGAGAGGAAAAATAAAATCGATTCGATCGATTTATAGATCCTCAATATCATAAGTGAATTAATATTTTTTGAAAAATATCCGCCAATCTCATCAATTGACGAGCAAATTTTAGCAATGAGCAGTTCCAAGCCAAGTGACGAATCGATTCGACTCTACCTTCTTCCATTTGTTTGAAACTTTGCATATTTGTTTGTCATGGGTAATGATTTACATTTGTGCTGAAGTTCGGCCATTTAGGATCTTGCCATTTTTTTTCAATATGGCGTATATGCATTTTTCAATAAATCGTTGCACGAAAACGACACTTCTAATTGACATGACGTCTGAGACAATGTTTTAGGGAAAAGTTAAGTCTTTCTAGGAAAAATACAAACGGAATAAGTTATTTTGGGTAGTTAACCAAAAAAAGTGACGTAGCTTGTATAACAAAAAATGTCCTCGTTCAATATTTTAAATTTATTTTCTCAAAAACAGTTTTTCATAACCTTTTTAAGGAAAATAAAGTTTTGACCATACTTTTAAAATATGAAAAACATTGGACACTTAAAAATGGCTAAATTTAAGCTCAAATGTGAATGATTTCCTAGAACAAACAATTATATAAAATTTCATGAAAATCGGAGCAGTGACCTAGAACTGCTCCAATGAAAAACTCGACATTTCTGGACATTTCCAACAATTCCAGTGAACTTGTTATCTGGACTTGCCAATAATGTTATCTAGCTTTGTCCAGGTAGTTTGGTGGATTTTTACAAAACGTCGTTTGGACTTGTTCAGCATGTCGTTTGGACATGGCCAGCAAGTCTTCTGGACTTGTCCAGCAAGTCATCTTGTCGGACTTGTATAGCAAGTCCTCTTGTACTTGTACAGAAAGTCCTCTAGTCGGACTTATACGGCAAATCCTCTTGTCGGACTTGTACAGCAAGTCCTCTTGTCAAACTTGTAGCGCAAACTTGTAGAGCTTTTACAGAAATTCCTCGAGGTCGGACTTGTCCAGAAAGTCCTCTTGTTGTACTTGTACAGAAAGTTCTCTAGTTGGACTTGTACGGCAAAAATCTACTTGTCGGACTTGTACAGAAAGTCCTCTTGTCGGACTTATCCAGCAAGTCCTCTTGTCGAACTTGTACATCTAGTCTCTTGTTGTACTTGTATAGAAAGTCCTCTTGTCGGATTTGTCCACCAAGTCATGTTTTCGGACTAGTCCACCAAGTCCTGTTGTCGGACTTGTACAGTAAGTCCTGTTGTCAGACTTGTACAGCAAGTCTCTTGTTGTACTTGTATAGAAATTCCTCAAGGTCGGACTTGTCCACCAAGTCATGTTTTCGGACTTGTCCACCAAGTCCTGTTGTCGGATTTGTACAGCAAGTCCTGTTGTCAGACTTGTCCACCAAGTCCTCATGTCAAACTTGTACAGCAAGTCCTCTTGTCGGACTTGTCCAGCAAGTCTCTTGTTGTACTTGTACAGAAAGTCCTTTTGTCGGACTTATCCAGCAAGTCCTCTTGTCGAACTTGTACAGCTAGTCTCTTGTTGTACTTGTATAGGAAGTCCTCTTGTCGGACATGGCCACCAAGTCCTGTTGTCGGATTTGTACAGCAAGTCCTGTTGTCGGACTTGTACAGCAAGTCCTCATGTCAAACTTGTAGAGCAAATCCTCTTGTCGAACTTTTACCGAAATTCCTCGAGGTCGGACTTATCCAGCAAGTCCTCTTGTTGTATTTCTACAGAAAGTCCTGTAGTCGGACTTGTACGGCAAATCCTCTTGTCGGACTTGTACAGAAAGTCCTCTTGTCGAACTTGTACAGCAAGTCTCTTGTTGTACTTCTATAGAAAGTCCTTTTGTCGGATTTGTCCACCAAGTCCTGATTTCGGACTTGTCCACCAATTCCTGTTTTCAGACTTGTCCAGCAAGTCATGTTGTCGGACTTGTACAGCAAGTCCTCATGTCAAACTTGTAGAGCAAGTCCTCTAGTCGAACTTGTACAGAAGTTCCTCGAGGTCGGACTTGTACGGCAAATCCTCTTGTCAGACTTGTACAGCAAGTCCGCTTGTCGGACTTGTACAGCTAGTCTCTTGTTGTACTTGTATAGAAAGGCCTCTTGTCGGATTTGTCCACCTAGTCATGTTTTCGGACTTGTCCACCAAGTCCTCTTGTCGGACTTGTACAGCAAGTCCTCGTGTCAAACTTGTAGAGTAAGTCCTCTTGTCGAACTTGTACAGAAATTCCTCGAGGTCAGACTTGTCCAGCAAGTCCTCTTGTTGTACTTGTACAGCAAGTCCTCTAGTCGGACTTGTACGGCAAATCCTCTTGTTGGACTTGTACAGAAAGTCCTCTTGACGGACTTGTCCAGCAAGACCTCTTGTCGAACTTGTACAACAAGTCTTTGTTGTACTTGTATAGAAAGTCCTCTTGTCGGATTTGTCCACCAAGTTATGTTTTCGGACTTGTCCACCAAGTCCTGTTGTCGGACTTGTACAGCAAGTCCTCATGTCAAACTTATAGAGCAAGAGCACTTTGTCTAACTTTTACAGAAATTCCTCGAGGTCGGACTTGTCCAGCAAGTCCTATTGTTGCACTTGTACAGAAAGTTCTCTAGTTGGACTTGTACGGCAAATCCTCTTGTCGGACTTGTACATAAAGTCCTCTTGTCGGACTTATCCAGCAAGTCCTCTTGTCGAACTTGTACAGCAAGTCTCTTGTTGTACTTGTATAGAAAGTTCTCTTGTCGGACTTGTACCACAAGTCCTGTTGTCAGACTTGTACAGCAAGTCCTCCTGTCGGACTTGTACAGCAAGTACTCTTGTCGAACTTGTACAGCAAGTCTTCTTGTCGAACTTTTACAGAAATTCCTCGAGGTCGCACTTGTCCAGCAAGTCCTCATGTTGGACTTGTCCAGCAAGTTATCTGAAAGTTCTCTGGAAGTGCAGGATTTGATCAGAAAGCAGGGATGCCAGGAGTTTTAGAAAAACACATCTGCATAGAAGTAGATGAAACGTGTTTACATGTCTTCCCCGCTACTTTTCAAATCTCATAAATTGTTTTTTTAAATCCTGTTTTCGGACTTGTACAGCAAGTCCTGTTGTCGGACTTGAACAACAAGTCCTCTTGTCGGACTTGTACAGCAAGTCCTCTTATCAAAATTGTACAGCAAGTCATCTTGACGAACTTGTCCAACAAGTCCTCTTGTCGGACTTGTCCTCAAGTCATCTGAAAGTTCTCTAGAAATCTTGTCTGATTGGCTGATGTTTTAGAAAAAAAAACATCTGCATCGAGGTAGGTGCCTTCAAATTTGCGTCCGGTGGGTGGAGGGGGGGGGGGGTACAAGATTTCATATTGATAAAACTGAGTCTTTACAGCAGTTTAGGCAAGTTAAGGGAGTATCATTTGATTTCAGGAAACATTGTAGTAGTTCGGAGAATTTCGAAAAAATTCAGGGAACTTTCTAGAAATGTGAAATAAAGCGAACTTTAGAGAAGTTTGTAGAAGTGCAGAGATTTTTTTCAGTAGTTGAGTGAAATTTTAAGAAATTTAGCGAGCTTTAGATAAATATAGGGGATTTTCTTCATCGCCAGGGAGCTTCGCAGATCTTCAGGGATTACGTCGAAATTCAGGGAACATCGTAATAATTTTGGAAACTACGTAGAAATTCTGGAAACTTCTTACAGCTTTAGAAAACTTCGTAGACATTTAGGGAACTATGTGGAACTTCAGGAAACTTCGCAGCTTGGTTCAAGTTTGGGGAAATAGTTCAGGGAATTATCTTTTTCTTCAGGGATCTTCGTAAAATTTCAGGAATTACGTAGAAACTCAGGGAACATCGTAATAATTCTGGAAACTTCTAACAGCTTCAAAGAACTTCGTAGGAATTTAGGTAAGTTTGCAAAAAATCAGGAAACTTCGACGAAGTGTGAGCTTGGTTCAAGTTTGGGGAAATAGTTCAGGGAATTTTCTTTTACTTCAGGGATCTTCGTAAAATTTCAGGAATTACGTAGAAATTCAGGGAACATCGTAATAATTCTGGAAACTTCTTACAGCTTCAAAGAACTTCGTAGGAATTTTAGGGAAGTTCGCTAAAATTCAGAAAACTTCAAAGAAGTGTGAGCTTGGTTCAAGTCTGGGAAAATTGTTCAGGGAATTTTCTTTTCCTTCTGGGAGTTTTGCAAAAAATCTGGGATTGCGTAGAAATTAAGGGAGCATAGTAAAAATTCTAGAAACTTCGTAGAAATTCTGGAAACTTCTTACAGCTTCCAAAAACTTCGCAGGAATTTAGGTAAGTTTGCAAAAAATCAGGATACTTCGACGAAGTGTGAGCTTGGTTCAAGTTTGGGGAAATAGTTCAGGGAATTTTCTTTTCCTTCAGGGATCTTCGTAAAATTTCAGGAATTACGTAGAAATTCAGGGAACATCGTAATAATTCTGGAAACTTCTTACAGCTTCAAAGAACTTCGTAGGAATTTTAGGGAAGTTCGCTAAAATTCAGAAAACTTCAAAGAAGTGTGAGCTTGGTTCAAGTCTGGGAAAATTGTTCAGGGAATTTTCTTTTCCTTCTGGGAGTTTTGCAAAAAATCTGGGATTGCGTAGAAATTAAGGGAGCATAGCAAAAATTCTAGAAACTTCGTAGAAATTCTGGAAACTTCTTACAGCTTCAGAAAACTTCGTAGACATTTAGGGAACTATGTGGAACTTCAGGAAACTTCGAAGAAGTTTTAGCTTGGTTCAACTTTGGGGAAATAGTTCAGGGAGTTTGGGAGTTTTGCAAAATTTCAGAATCTTCGTAAAATTTCAGGAATTACGTAGAAATTCAGGGAACGTCGTAATAATTTTGGAAACTTCATACAGCTTCAAAAAACTTCGTAGGACGAAGGAAACTTCGACGAAGTGTGAGCTTGGTTCAAGTTTGGGGAAATTGTTCAGGGAATTTTGTTTTACTTCTGGGAATTTTGCAAAAATTCTGTGATTACGTAGAAATTGAGGCAGCATAGCGAAAATTCTAGAAACTTCGTAGAAATTCTGGTATCTTCTTACAGCTTCAGAGAGCTTCGTAGGTTTTTTAGGGAACTTAACGAAAATTCAGGAAACTTCGAAGAAGTGTGAGCTTGGTTCAAGTTTGGGGATATTGGTAGAAGTTAAGCGATCATTGTTGTTGCAGGGATGAACTACCCACAAGCTAAAAATCTCTATAATATATTTAAAAAAAAGCAGGAAGTCTCATAAAAGTTCTGGATCACTTTTTTTTAATTTCGGTGCACTTCGTTGAAGTTTAATGGACTTGCAATATTTCAGGACATTCCGTACAAGTTCAGGAAACTTCGTCATAGTTCGCAGGACGAGAAACTTTAAAGTGTAGCGAACTTTGTAGTAGTTCAGCGTACCTTGTAGCATTACGTAATTGAGGATCTTCGTTAAACTTCATAGAAGGGCAAAGAAGTTTGCAGTCGTTAAGAAAACTTCGTAAAAGTTCGGATGCTCAGAAAAATTCCGCAGATGCTCTGGAACTTTCCTAACAGTCTAACAAACTTCTTAGAACTTCATGGATTTTCGTAGCAGTTTACTAAACATCTTACTGCAAAATTTTCAAAGGACTTGCTCGATTGTTTGAGAATTTCCCAGATGTTCAAGAATATTACTAGAAAAGTTTTAGGCTCTTCGTGGAGGTTTGGAGAAGTTAACACATGCCTTTATATGTTGGTGGAATTAAGTGAGCTTGGAAAAATAGCTCCAGCTGGCAAGAAGTTCAGAGAAATTCGTAAAAATTCAGGTTATGTTCTAGAAGCTAATGGAATTTTTCTGAGGATCTTGAAATTTCTAGAAAGTATCCACTGTTTTCATCGAGGTGTTTGGACTTATCTGAAATTTTCTGAAGGCTTCTAAAAAGTTTCTACAGTATTCCGCAGTCCGTTCATGAAACATCCCTGAAATCCTGAAGTTCTTGGAACTTCCCAGAAGTTCTTGGAACTTCCCAGAAGTTCTTGGAACTTCCCAGAAGTTCTTGGAACTTCCCAGAAGTTCTTAGAACTTCCCAGAAGTTCTTGGAACTTCCCAGAAGTTCTTGGAACTTCCCAGAAGTTCTTGGAACTTCCCAGAAGTTCTTGGAACTTCCCAGAAGTTCTGGTTATTCTTCTGAGAATGTTTCTGAAATTCCCCTGAATTGAATCAAACTGCCCTGAAGGCCTCTTAACTGCCCGAAGTTTTCTGCACTTTCTTGGATTTTTCGGGGCTTCTGCGATTTTTCTCAAATTTTTGGAACATCTTAAAATTTCTAGATATTTTTTTGAATTTAATGTTCCATGTTCCTGACAATAACTTTTCGTTTTTTTTGTGTGTATTATACAATGCATTCCGGTTTTGGAGATCACGATCTTATCTGCTATTTATTTCCCTAAATTTGTGCTAGTACTTACAGTTTTTTTTTCATAATTCACCAAGCATCTCTAATCCCTAAAGAGTGATCTAGTAATATCTCAGATGGCTAAGGCGTTAGATGAATTTTCTAGAAATTAAAGAAGACAACAGTAACGTGTTGCCAAACACGGGAAGGCACTGTAGTCACCTTAGCACATTGTAGGCCATTCATGACTTGTTCGGGGATGAACTTTGAACTCGTTTGAGAGCCAAACCCGTCCCCAAATATTCGAAACCGATCTTAAGCTCTCAGAATTTCCCTGAAGTTCAGGAAATTTTCCTGATATTCTTGGAAGTGCTTTGAAGCTCTCAGAATAGCCACGAAACGTCTCTTAAGATCTTTAAACTCAATTGAAGATTTGGCATCTTATGCAGTACAGTTCTTGAAATTTCCTTAAAATCTATGGAACTGTCCTGAAACTATGCGAACCTAATATTAAGGATGGTAAAACTTCCCCGCTGCTCCGGACGATCGTGAAGTTCTCAGAACTACCTTGAAGTTTTCAGAATTTCCTTGCAATTTACATGAAATTCTTAGAACTTTTCAAAAGTTCCCACTATATTTCTAATGTTAATAGAATCAACAAAAGTTCCAAAATTTTCCGGAAATTTTTAGAACTTTACTTAAGATCCCATATTTTTTCTGATGTTCATGGCACTCCCAATTTCCTTGAAATTTTCTAAACATTGCTCTTGAAACATCTGTAAAGATCATTCGTGACTTGCCGGGCATAAAATTTTAACTCAGCCCCATTTTCGTATGGAGCAAAACCTCCATGTTTACCCATACGGTTCTCCAAGCTTGTCCAAGAAGACAACTGAATTTTTCCAACAAGCCCTCTGGACTTACCATAAATAGCCTATGAAACTCAAGCAAATTTCCTGTTGTTGTTCAGAAAGTGTTCTGGACAAGGTCTTCAAAATCTCCAGAAAGGTTTCTGAATTTATTCAGAAAGTCTTCCCTTCCCTGGAAGTTCGTAAAACTTGTGTAGGATTTATGTTTTGAACTGATCTTAACATTACTCCAAAGTTGTGCAGCTGACTTGTTTTGAAAAACCTTTAGGTTTTTCCATAAGATTCTCCAAGATTGTCCAAGAAGGCAACTTATTTTTTTTCAACAAGCCCTCTTGACTTACGTTGAGTAGCTTATGAAACTGTCCATAAAATTTCATGTAGTTGTTCAGAAAGTGTTCTGGACTTGACCAGCAAAATGTCAAGTAAATTTTCTGAACTTCTCCAGGTGTCCAGGAGGATCGTAAAACTTTTGTAAGATTTATTTTTTTAACTAATCCCAAAATTACTCCACACTTGTGACGCTTGTCCTCCGGACTTCATCCAACAAGTTCACCGGGTTTGTCCGGAAATAGCCTGGGAAACCGTCCAGCAAATTTCCTGTAGTTGTTCAGAAAGTGTGTTGGACAAGGTCTTCAAGATCTCCAGAAAGGTTTCTGAATTTATTCAGAAAGTCTTCCCTTTTTGTCCTGGCAGTTCGTTAAACTTTTGTAGGATTTATGTTTTGAACTGATCCTAAAATTACTCCAAACATGTGCAGCTGAAGCCATCTAGCATGTCTTATGAACTTGTTTACAAAAACCTTCAGGTTTTTCCATAAGATTCTCCAAGATTGTCCAAAAAGACAACTTATTTTTTTCAACAAGCCCTCTTGACTTACGTTGAATAGCTTATGAAGCTGTCCACCAAATTCCCTGTAGATCAGAAAGTGTTTTGGACTTGACCAGCAAAATGTCAAGAAAATTTTCTGAACTTCTCCAGAAAGTCCGCCAGTTTTGTCCGGACGTAAAACTTTTGTAAGATTACCCTAGATTTGTACAGAAGTTCCTCTGATTCGTGTGGACTTCCACACTGAACTTTCAGTGGAGATTCTTGGTACTTGTCCAGAATGTCGCTCGAACTAAACCGTCTTGGCTTGCAAGGGCAATTAGTTTTGCTTTGAAGACCTCATAACTTTGGTTTGAAATCCTAAAATTTGTCCTAAGTATATCAAAATTTGACCTGTGACCTGTACCTTTTTCTAGATTAATTCTCCTAAAAGTGAGAAGCAAATTTTGTTTCTTCTAAATACAACCTTTCATCAAGATTTGATATGTTCTGCGACGAAGTAGAAATTTTCCTCACAACCAATTTTCCTCAAGATGCCTCTTCGGTTCATCGGTTGTTTATTTGATTGGAAATTGATGGAGCTTTTTGCCGGAGCACCCTTGAAAATAACTGTTTCCGTCATAACTTTAAGCGATTCTACACGCGGCACATTATCAGCCCTGCTTCCAGGAAAAACCGACGTCATTGGTTTTCGATCAAACCCACATCGTTTCGCACGGCCGCAGTTACGTCAGCATATCTCCCTGTCCCGTCCCATCCCATACGCCTACAAATCACGAGGAGCGTAAGAGTCTATATCTTGTGCTCTTAACGCAGCAGACGGCTGTGCCCTGTGGGGAGCTCTCCGCCCGCTCTGGAACGTGGGTCGCGTTGGAGCACCCACACGCGCTTAAAACTAAGTTATCAATGGATGCTTCGTGTTGGAAGAGTATTTTGGGACCACCAATCGATTTCTGCGAAGGTAGGCTCCGCTTCTCCGTCAGCTGCAGTAGGCGTTGGGGGTCTTAGGTACGTTCGCATAGCATTTCCCGGTTACTGTGACGAGTGGGATGATTAAACTTTCTGCACTGTCAACATCGCAGGTGGCAATTCCAAATCCAGAAGGTGATCTCAAGCTCTGCTTCTTTTTCTTCTCGGCGCCAATCGCATCCAATTGAATGCAATCAATTTGAACAACACAGCAGGAAGCGCACTTCTGTGCACCGGTTCGCATCTAATTCGCGCCCGTCTGGAGGTGAACTGAGAAGGAATGCAACGGCAGAAGGCAAGGAAGAAGATGAATTTATATGAAAAAAAAAGCATTAAATGAAGCGAATGCAGACATTTCAAGGTAACGCAGTTCAAGTTCAAGCGTTTCGGCCGTTGCAGCTGATGCAGTCAGTCGGTCGCAGTCGGTAATGGTTGGTAGTAATTTGGAGGAGACTCTCCGCCATTGCAATGGTTCTATTCTGCTAGAGTGACGCTGGTGGGCGACCGTCAAGTTGCTGATGGTTTCCGGTGGCTTTTTGTTTTATTTGGTCGGTTGAAATTGCAACAGCAAAAAAAAAAAGACACCAGCAAAGTGCATGCGAGCATGCAGCAGCAACTTTGAGTCATCGCATTCATTTTTGGGAAGCCGAAACGGCCATGACGTTGAAATTTGCGCACGCATTCGTTGCTTCTTTCTGGCTGCTGTTGCTGACTGTTGTCTGGTGCACTTGTCTGTGGGGTGACTGACGACGGACGATGAGTGTGACCGATGAAGCGGAGAGGTGCGTTTACTTTATTGGAAGACAATGCAAATAGAGAAATCCGGGTCCCTCCGGTTAGCCGAAAGGTCGAGGAGCTTTCCGAGTGGGACATTGTTTTGCTTTACTAGGGCAGCAGCGTTGAAAACGATTCAGAGGTTTAATTATGAGTTTCGAAACCTACTTTGAGAAGGACTTGAATCAAAACTCAGAGGCATTTGGAATTTATTTCGATGAAATCACCGTTTGGGGTCAGCAAAGTAAGTCTAGAATGTTTATTAAGCCTAGGATGATCAGGGAAAATCCAGTAGACTGGGAATCAAGTTTGTTAGCTCCAGAAAAGAAAATGAAAGGACTGGTCCAGAGACCTTCAGGGCCACCAGAATACAAAGGAGTGAAGGGTCATTCAAATTTAAGTTAGGCATGCCAAGTTACGTCTAGAAAAGTCAGGATGTTTTCAACGTTCATTTTGCGACAGATAATTCAATCTTTAAATTAATGGAGCGGAGCCTCAGCAATTCCAATTCAGGAATAATAACTACCAACAGGAATTGCTATAGGTAGTCCACTGTCTCCCATACTAGCAGATTTTGTCATGGACGAGGTCGTCAACTGGCTAAATTTCAAAATCCCCGATGTTGACAAAAATATTCGTAGCCAAGACACTTTCGGTTTTTGGGTGAAATTATTCGATGTTATTCGGCTCCGTTGAGTTTATAAAAGGCCTAAATAAAGTCTGAAAAACGACTTTCTGGACAAGCCCTGGGGACATTCTGGGCAAGTCCAGAGCACCAAACCGATCGGACAAACCATTTTCGAGTAACAGTTTTCCGAAGATATGCTTAATGTTTTCTAAAAAGTAAGGCGCGATTCAAAATTGCGATTTGAAGATGGAAAATGGCATTTTTGGGCAAACGAAAAGTTTTTGCAAATGTTCACCCAAATAAAAAAAATACAAGAATAAAAGGATCAGTGAATTAGTACGGAACCGCTCTGCTCTATACCAATTAAACATAATATTCAAATTGTGTTTCCTAAATCATTCACTTTAGGATTAAACATCATGGAGATCGTGTAACTTTTCGTTTGGAGAATGTTGAGTCCAATTCGATGCAGTGGTTGTCGAGAAAGACGTCTCTCAATATTTTGTAATTTATTTTTACTTGCATTATTAGTCAAAGGTGGCTTCCAGTGCTGCAAAAGCAGCAATGCTTTTTCCTGATATGGGAAGGGTCGGGATGAAATTAACCAACTAGCAATGAAATTCATCTGCTTGGATTTCATTCAGTGCAAACACGAAACCTTTAAAAGTGCCCGTCTTGAGATGTATTTTTATATCGTAGAAAAACTCAGATTAAAATAGAATGAATTATTGAGAAAACTCAATTTAATTTTTTTAAATATTTAAAAATAAAATCCTTTGAAAACATTGTTGTAGGACTCATCAATTTTGAGTTAAAAATTTTCGTAGAAAATAAGTTCGGTCCGTTTTCAAATGTTGGTCTTGATTTTTTTTAAATAAATTAAGCATGCTAAGTTTCTTAAGTAGAAGATATCTTCACAACCCCCTAAAGTTTCATTGAAATCTGAGAGGGTGCTGCCAACCCCATAGTCGAGTTGGCGTGAAATTCGTCTTATATATGACCAGCTCCAGGACAAATAAAAAAAATCAATATTTTGATTCGACCTTCTCCAATTTGCATTAAACTTTATAAGATTGTATGTTATGGGCTATAATTCACATTTTTGCGAAAATTTGGCCATTTCTGATCTTGTATTTTTTTTCAAAATGGCGTCTTTGACATTTTTAATAAACTGTAGCACGAAATCGTCACTTCTGATCGAAGTGACGTCTGAGACAAAGTTGTCTAGAAAAGTAAAATCGTTCTAGAAAAAATATACACGGTAATTTATTTTTAGTAATTTTTAATAAAAAAATTTAAAAACTGAAATGTCTTTGATAAAGTAGTTCTCAGAATTCCTTAAAAATTGGTAGTTTTGTTCCTTATCGCAAAATATTAGAACAGTATTTTTTTATTTTGTCATTAGGGTAACCATTTCCATGTTAAAGTGGTTCAAAAAATCGATATTTTTCCAATTTAGTTTTGACTCCAAAAACTTTTTTTTTGTAATTTATAACTTTTGAACCACTGGGCCGTTTTCAAAGATCAACATATCAGCAACGTGTTTTTTTTTTCGTTTTTGAGTTATATTTTTTTGAAGATATCAAGTTTTGGATTAACACATTTGATTCAAGTCTCTATGAATTTCATGGTAGTCTAGAATCAGAAATTCAGGGTTTACTCGGCTGTCGACAGAAGCAGGCCACTCTCGATGTGTATCGCGCCATCGTCTGTTTACTCGGCAGCAATCATTGTGTGATCCTTCTCATTGTTCTTCATCAGCAGTTCTTTCGGTCGATGCTTCGTCGTCTTTGGAAAGCAACCGTTTCGTGATAAGTGTGTGAGAATGCTGACCACATTTTGCGTCCATTGCTGCAATGAAAGCACTCTGCTCCCCGTTGGCGATACTGTCATACAATGAAACCACTGGAAGCGGCTCCCGTTCTGATGGAGGAGGCTTATTGGAGAGCGGAACATAAACTGTGTTGTACCTTTGACTACAGTTTTAATATGTATTGTATAGTGAACAAGAATCTTCGGCTCTGTAAAGTTAATTCGATCGAGCCTTATCAAATAAATTAATAAACATCAAAATATAATCAGAAATTGAAATAAGTATAGGTAATGTGACCATGTTACAGTCACTATAAATCAATGGAGACTCATGGTAGTCTAGTCGCATAGGAGTATTGAGCGAAAACCCAAAATTTGATAATTTCAAAGAAATATAACTCAAATACCTATACAGTGTTCACTCGGCTGTCGACAAAAGCAGGCCACTCTCGATGTGTGCCACGCGATCGTCTATTTTCTCGGCAGCAATCATTGTGTGGTCCTCCTCATTGTTCTTAATCAGCAGTTTTTTCGGGCGATGCGTCGTCGACTTTGGAAAGCAATCGTTTCGTGATGAGTGTGTGAGTGTTGACCACGTTTTGCGTCCATTGCTGCAATGGAAGCGCTTTGCCCCACGATGGCGTAACTGCCATACAATGCAATCACTGGAAGCGGCCTCAGTTCTGATGGAGGAGGCTTTTTGGATAGCGGAAGATAAAGTGTTTATTGTGTTGTACCTTTTGACTATACTTTAAATATGTATTGTATAGTGACCAAGAATAATCGGCTATGTAAAGTTAATTCGATCGAGCCTTATCAAATAAATTAATAAACATCAAATAATAATCATAAATTGAAATAAGTATAGGTTATGTGACCATGTTACAGTCAATATAAATCAATGGAGACTCATGGTAGTCTAGTCGCATAGGAGTATTGAGCGAAAACCCAAAACTTGATAGCTTCGAAGAAATATAACTCAAATACCTATAACAAAAAAAAAATGCATCGTTGATTTTTTAATATGTTGCGTAAGGATATAAAAACATATTGCGCCGTCTGTCTACAAACCATGAAAACAAAAAAAAACACAAAAACAATCAAGGTTTTTCAATACAGAATACTATTTTATATAATATTTATAATTAAATTTTCCTTAACAGAAGTTTTTCATTACCTTTCAATTGATATTTTGATCCTTGAAAACAGTCCATTTTTGAAAAAAAGTCATTTTTGAAAAAAAGTCATTTTTGAAAAAATTTCTTTTCTAAAAAAGTTTGAAACATATCGATTTTTTGGACCACCCTAACATGCAAATGGTCACCGTTATGACAAAATAAAAAAATATGGGTCTTATATTCTGCGATACAGAACAAAACTACCAGTTTATCGAAATTCTGAGAACCACTATATCGCTTTCCTATAGAATGGCTGTTTTTATATATATATTTAAATAAAGCTCATAAAAATGCAAACTTTTGGAGTATTTAAAACCATTTAAACTTGAAAAAAATTTCAGTATATCAATTTTAGGTCATATTTTTAAAATTCTTGTTAACAAACTCTTTATGTAATATTCGAACAGATAACAATTTAGAATGTCTCAAATTCCTGTGTAGAAATTACCACAAAAAAAAAACAAACAAACAAACAAAAAGTTCCAAAATTTGACCAAAAGTTCTTGTTCTACAATTTTTATCAATTTTCAAGTGTCCAGGGTTTTAAACATGCCAAAAGTTTGCATCTTTCCGCGAGCTTTTTTAAATAAACAAAAAAAAATCAAAATTGAAGAAATGCAGTTTGACAGTTGAGTTTTTAAGATTTTTTTGGAATTTGTACTCAAAACAATAAGTCACAAATCCGTGTATATTTTTCCCAGAAACACTTTTGCGCTTTATAACCACGGGCCGAACACTAGGGACGTAATTTTGAGACATGTTCTTAATTATGGCCTACGAACTTTACTTGATAAGTTTGTTTTGGTATTGGTGAAACCATTCGCGTTGACAACGACAATACATATCGTCCGCCCATTTTCCACAGAGATGGCGCTGTTCCGCTGGTAGGAAGTGAAAAAATCCCCATATAGAAATAGAGAGACGTGGGAATAATTCGCTTTCAGTGCATATTCAGATCAAAAAAAGTGAACGACAACCTAAATAAATTAGTCAAGGACTTTGCTGTTCAGTTTTTTTCCAAGAAATTATTGTTAAACAAGCTACAATTAAATAAAAATGATTTTTCCCTTTACAGTTTTACCTGCTTTACTACCAGTCCACAGAGAGCCAAAAAATTTAAATTTGAGAGAGAAAATTTGCTCTCACTAGTTCAATTTCTCAACATGTCATGTATTTTGATGACACTCTACTTGGGATTTCCCTCTCACAGACTACAAAATAGAGTACCTGACGCTGCAAAACATGTCTGGTACCTCTATAAATGCATTTTGATTACCATCCGAAGTCCCTCCTTTTTTACATATTCTGCACAAAATATACTTTCTGTCCCGCCCCATTCATAAAAATCGGCAGGAAATCCTGTGAGGGGTGAGCCATTTTGTGTGCAGAATGTGTAAAAAAGGAGGGACTTCGGATGTTAATCTAAATGCATATATAGAAGTACCAGACATGTTTTGCACTGCACTGTCCTCTGTGGACAATTAACGGAAAATAGATTGCGTGTAGTTTCCGATAGATGTCACCGCAAACAACAGCAGTGACATCTGATGGAAATGAATGCAGAAGCTTGACTAAATGATAAATTTTTCACTACTATAGGCAAATGTCAGTTTCGTGAAACATTGTGGATCGTTTCTAAACCTTTAACCCCACTGAAAAATCCCACAGGCAAAATGTCAATTGTTTGCTCAATTTTGACGGATGTGAATACATCAAATTTATAGTTGTCAAAACAAACTTCACGGCAAATTAATCTAACTCATATTTCAAAAATCCATCTCAGAATACCCTTGAAACTCTTTGAAGAATCCCTTTGAGATTGAACCCTCAAACATCGATTCCATTGGAATTCTTCTCGAATCTATTTCGAACTCTTTAGAATTCTCTTGGAGGTATCCTCAGAAATCACCCCAGAATTCTATTAGAACTAGTTGCAAAGATCATCTTTGGAGCTCGCGGGATTTACATAGAATTCTCATCAGAGCTCCCTTTAAAAAATGTCACAACTAGTTTTGAATTCTTGTCAGAATTGGGCCTAGAATTCTTATCCAATAATTCTTCTCAGAACTCTCGTTAAAATGCTCATGTAGCTTTCTCTCAATTATATTGGAATGATTTCCAGAATTGTTTCGGAGCTGAATTTGCGTCTTTAACAATTTAAACAATAATCATTTTCATAATATTTTCCTCGATTTGTAATCGAAATTAGAGGCGTTTCCCAGTATTTATCCTGGTGTTTTAAAGTTCCTTGCTTTTGTTGCGGTTCACTGGTCATCGTGGTTAAAATTGTTAATTTTTAAATAGCTATGCATATTTTTAAAATATTGCTGTCTTCATAAAAGTACCTTGTAGAACATGTCAAATCAATAAGTTAAGATTTATGATGCAAAAGAAAACAGAAACGGATTTTAAGGTAGTTCTGACAAAAATCCATTTATATTTCGCTGGACTTATGATGTAGGAACTTGATGTCTTCAGTAAAGTTTCATGAAATTCATAGTTCTACAACTTTACCCAAAACATAAACATATTATCTTGTGATTTCAAAAAGCTAGTCATTCTAAGTGTAATACCACCTTAATAAAAAAAAATATATGGGTCATTCCAGCTCAAGTGGGTACAGAATTTTAAAATGTTCTGGTCGATGTCACCGATTTGGGCCAAACTTGTCCAAAACGCTTATTTTGGCATTCTGAAAAAAACGCTTTTTTTAAATTTTACTCTGAAGTGCCTAAATCCTCCTGGGCTACAACCCTGGATTTTCGTGATTTTCAAAAATTCCAACTTTCAGAAGAGATTACTCAACAACCAAATAAGCTATTCGTTATCTAAGAACGTCAATTTGAAGGTTTAATGTTTATTATTATAGGTGTACCCACATTTTGTTTTTGTTATAAACAAAAAATGGTTTATTTTCACCATGGGCGGGATTTTTTATTTCTTAATATTTTTGGCTCAAATTTTCACCACACTTTGAAAAACATATTTTTCACTTTTAGGACCACAATTAAAATATGGACATAAGTAAATAAATGAGCTAGTTATTATTTCATACAATGATAATCCTGCCCAGAACATGTGAAAATAACGTAAAATATTATTGTGTCATCGGCGTGAAGGAATTCAAGAAAAAATAAAAAAAATATTAAATAGCATTGATTTTCAACCAGAAAAGGTCAAAACTACCACTTACTCATCTGGTCATATCTCAAAAACTATTTGTTCAAATCATTTGCCCTTGGAAACACATCTAGTAGAAGAGTTTTCCAAAGTGTGTTGGAAATGTCAGCTCAAAATATGAAGGAATAAAAAATCCCGCCCATGGTGAAAATAAGCCATTTTTTGACAATTTTGATACCTGCCGGTTATCAGCCTGTTTACTGTAGTTACTATAACAAAAACAAAATTTAGATACACCTATAAGAATCTACATTAAAAACCTTTAAATTGACGTTCGAAGATCACGAATAACTTATTTGGTTGTGGAGTAATCTCTTCTGAAAGATGTTTAAAAATCTTGAAAATCCAGGGTTGTAGCCGAGAAGGATCTAGCCACTTCAGAGCAAAATCAAAAAAGGCATTTGTTCAGAATGCCAAAGTAAGCGTTTTGGCCAAGTTTGGCTCAAATCGGTGACATCGACCACAGGTGCTGTACCCACTTGAGCTGGAATGACCCATATATGGATATTTCATTAGATGCAGAATAACATTTCATGAAACTTCTTCCAAGACACCTAAACGCTAGAACATCAAGAAAAGCGAGAAAAGAGTTTTGACCGTCTTTCTTTAAGAATGATCCCACTGTGCACTGTGTGGAATTCGACAAACTGATTATTTCCACACAAAATCATATTTTTTATGGTATATTACTCAAACAAGATCGCTTGTGAAAAGTTCAATCCCGTAAATATCTGTCGACATTTATTTGCCCTGTTGCCAATCCAAGGTCAATGAAACTCGTCTGGCACCACTTATGGTGCGCGCAAAGCGGCGAACCAACGTGCAATTACAATAAATAGCTCACGGTCCAGCGCGATAAGAACGGCCCGAGCAAAAGGACATTCCACGTTCGCTTCCCCTAGCAGAAACCTTTTTTATATATTTTTATTTTTAAATAGAGACTTCGTAAATATCAACCGCCGCGCGAAGGCCATTGACCCAACCGGCGCGAGAAAAGATCCGACCTGGCTCGGTCGGCGATCGCTTCGCGCTGAAAGGGAAAAACTACCTGTTTGTGTACACGAACCAGAACCAGCTCCAGCTCCCCCTTGCGGACCAAAACAATAACCTTGATCGCGTTGGTCGCGTTTGGAGTTCATCCAGACCCGAACAGGTATCGCCGGGGCCGGGCCGTGCTTCCTTTTTCGGGCGCTCTTTCTCTCTTATTCGTCGATCCTTGGTCGTGTCATCGTCCCCCTTCGCGACGAGCACCAAAACCAAAACAATAACACACCGATCTTGGGTGGTGCCGGGCGGGGATGGTTGGTGGGAAGGCGAAGGGCGGAGACAGACGGAAAGAAGGATGAAGAGAGAGAAAACACGATCACGCCGCGTCGCTCACCACCTTGCACCCCGCCCGATCGTCGGCTGTTGCTTGATGCACCCGAAAGGGCGATGCCTCAGCTGCGAGCGGATGTTGAACTTTGGATCGTTCAACTCCCACTCTTCTTCGCCGCGAGTGCCCTCTCTCATCGGCGACGACCCTGACTTCGATAGCAATTTTGTTGTTTTCATCGGGATCGTTCCCTCTTCTTGCGTTTGTTTTGAATTACATATAGGCTGTCGGTCCCTCCAATTCCGATAATGGCGGGACTGGAGAGAGGGGTTCGACAAGCCGGCCGGCCGGCCGGTGTGTAGGTGATTATAAGTTCCCCTTGATTCGTCCCGTTCCGCGCGCACTCAGCTAATTATACGCTTCATCGTCAAGGCTGACTTGATCGAACCGTGCGTGACGTCTCCTGCGAGCTGTCAAACAAAGAACGTCATTCTTTGTCTCCACCTAGGATGATCATCTCGCAGGTCGTTGAATCATCGTCCCATCACCATCGTCATAATGATCTTTCCCGGTGATGAGTCCTATCCATCGACGACGCCGGAACGAAATGAGATTAAGATTGATTAGTTCGAAGAAGCTGTTCTTGTTCTTGCCCTGCATCGCCCGCGCCCTTGTTCCCGATGGTCGATGATGCGTAATGCTCGATCAAACAGGTTTTCCCAGGTCGGACGGAACGTTCGACTTTTTGCGCGCCGGTCAAAGGCCTCACTCCTTCGGCTTGCTTTGCCCGGCTTCGTATGAATATTATATATCGCATCGCAGCAGTCGTTCAACCGAAATGAGAAAGGAGAAGAGGAGTCAACCCGTAGTTCAACGGCCTGCTACGATTTATTAATTTATGGAGGATGTTGTAATACACTTCTTGCTCTCCCCCTTGGGTGGAATCGCATAAGGACTGAACCGAAACGTCATTTATGCCTCAAAATAAAAATCATACATGCAGTTTACTCTTTTTTTTTTTAGCACACCCATTCTTATCACTGGGGAAACTGACCACAGACTACACGTAGGTTGTTGACCGCTGCGCTCTAGTCACGCTCGCTTTGTACGTCGCTGGTGGGTTCCAGGAATCGAGCCGTACGTCGAACCTAGGGAGGGTACATAATTTATACATGTATGCACCACTTTTCCGGAGAAAAACGGAACCATCCACGACGGCAGCGGCCGGACGGATTGTGCATTTGTTTACATTCTGCTACAATTGACTACCCCTCGCTCCTTGCCCGGTTTGACCCGAAAAGCAGCCATTCAACGAACGACGACGACGACGACGACGATTGCTATCATTTGAACTCCGGTGTGCGTGTCGATAATGAAGGATGACGTTTCTCGCTGGTTTGACTCTGCTTCCCCATGCATCCGCGTCAGGGGGAGAAGAAATGGCAAAACAATAGGCAAAAATTGTTCCTCGTCCCGGGTGCAAGCGAAATAATCATATATGTACGACCCAAGCGACAATCTGTGGGGTCCCCCCGGCTCCTCTTCAAACAAGATTCCGTGAATCGGTAATTACGATAAGCGGGGTGGGGGGATCAGGGGGGGGGTGTTGTACCCGCGTGTAATTGCAGCGTTTCACCCGTTCGTCGTTGGTTGGGCAGTGGCGGGGCGTTCAAGGGGAGTAACGTGACTGACGTTCATGCACACAGCCTTCTTTGTTGTGCGGTATTCCACCGATACCGTTCCGTTCGGTCGCAAAGCCCAGTTGGTACGTGACGTGCATTGACAGAGCCCCAGTTGGTGCAGGAGTGAGTGACTGGAGTTGGTTTATCATTTTTTTATCAATCTATTCCTGGAAGAAAATAATTCCAACTAATAGCCCCTGAATGGCTGCATTTTCCGCGGAGCAAAAGTATGTCAGAATGATGTTGCAGTTCGGCCGTGCGAGGGTGCACGGTCCATTATTTCAATGGTAATATGAACATAGCTGGGAAAGTGCACGAGGGGTTCTTCTTTGTTTTTGTCCCTCGACGGCGGTAACGGGAACAGCTAAAGTGGTTTTAAGTGACATTTCGGTGGCCGACTAATTTTAGTATTTTTTTTTCCCGGTAAGTTCTATGACTTTGCAAAATAGATTAACGGATTATTACTGCGGACATGTAGCCAGTAGGGATTATTTTATTGATCGATGTAAACGGGGTGAAGGCTTTACTGCGCTGAGTTTATTGGACGAATATTTATCTCAGAATTGCACGTACGTGTGACAAGGTTTAATGTTATCAGTTTTTGCCAGTTTTGTTGTAAGATTGATGATCTTACAAAAATATAAGTGGTCTTCGGAATTGGTCTAAGTCTGAGATGTCGAATATTGTGCGAAGTCTGTCTGTTGCTTCCTAAATGGAACCCTTAACTGAGTGTTCTTTGAGCACAGTTTTGGTGAAAAGTTATGATTTTGCTTGTATTGTTGACGTAGGACTAAAAGAACAAAAAAAGTGTGACGAAATAGTGTCAGGTTTTAAACACTTGTAACTTGGTCATTTATCAATGGATTTCAATTTTAATTCTACAATTTGATTCAGCTTTTATGTAAGATTTGTTTGGTATGAAGATAATAGTTACTTATTGACTATTTAAAATGAAATTACGTGCTTACTTGCGATGTTGACCGAAAGAACAGAGAGAGACGTCGTTAGACGCTGTTAAAGGTCGACTTGAATGACTCATTCTAATTTTCAATATGAAGATTCCCACCAGGCACAAGAATGCTATTTGGCTTCTTATTGTTTGCTTAAAATAACATCTTGGCTAGATAGATGATTGCGGTCGTCGGCAATATTGTCAGATGGGTAATTTGTCGGTTTCATGCAATACTGTCATAACTCTAAATTTAACATTTTTCCGTTTTATCGGTTAAAAGTATACCAAACCAAGACTTTAAGACCATTTTTTCTATTGCCGTGTATTTTTCTAGCGGTGGATTAACAAAAAAATTCAATCCAGGCATAAAATCTACATAAAAAATCAAAAACAAAGTGAAATTTTCGGCGAAATAAAGATGCTTCAAATTCAAATTCAGGACTTTGAAAAAATCACTAGAGCTTGCAAAATTTCCTAGACCATTTTTCAACGTCTTAGGCTTGAAAAACTTCCAAGACGACGAAGTAACAGTAAAAGTAAAAAGACCAGATTTTTTTTTATTCAGATCCTCGGAAAATTTGTGATTCCTCAAGATCATAGGTAATAGAAACAAAAATTAATCTATTTTTTTAAGAAATGCATTCTTGGAATTTAAATATATGCATATTCTAGTTTTTGCATTAGTTTTTCCGGTTTAATTGCAACAGCTAAGTAGTACTTGAAGCATAGATTATTATTTTGCATTACTTATGACTCTAGAAAATGCAGTAAGGTAAAAATACGTTATTCTCAATGGAATTGAGACGAGAAATACAAGGAAATACCAATGACAATCTGTGATTTTTTTTAAAGAAACTGTGCGGGATTTAAAGGGGATTCCAGGAGGATGATTTACTGAAAAAAATCCGGAGAATTCTTAATTTTTGCTCATTAGATTTTCAAGACAATTCTTGAGAAACATGTGAAAAGGGCCTATGTATCAAATGTAAACAATTCCTTTAAATGCCGATTGCTCGCGAATCACAATGCACCCATGCAAACTAACTAAACCATCATAGAGCGAATCTCTTCAACCAGATACTGCTGTTGGTTTACCTGAGAGAGTCATAATCCGCGAAAAATCGTCGTCAATAATTGGGTGTTCCGCGGACCCCTGGAAAGAACCTAGTATAAATTACGCTGAGATTAATAAAAACCATTCATTTGATCTGTTAGTTATTCATTTTATTTCAAAATATTATGTTAACAGTGCGATTGTCGTAGATCTTAAATCTAGCTACGATGCTGCGTTTGTGAACATGCCAATATCATATCTTCGTTAACGTTCAAGCTGTTTCAATCAGTAGAAAATCCGCTCTCGTACGAACGTACGAAGATGCAAATGGGACAAGGATCTTCAATGTCTGCTAGGAAACTTTGGGATACGACATGGCACGCCAGAACCACTGGTTCAAATCTTTTTCTCGGACCAAATCACGAGATGAGGAATCAATTCTCAGGTCTAAATATTCATCCTGGGTTTCATCAAGGCTTCGCCATCCATTGAGGAAGAAAACGGATTGTGGACTACATCAGTATCTTCTTGGCTCAGGGAAACACAGCTCACATTGATAATCCAGTGCAGTGTTGGCAAAATCAGAAATCAATTGATATTTTTTCCGCTCTCATGCACTCGCAATATCACGCGTGATATTGGAACAAAATATCATGCTTGATATTGATTTAACAAGCTCCTTTGATATTGCGAGACTATTCACAACGTGCAAAAATCAAGCTGAGAGTTGACTCGACACAAAAATGATTCCATTGCACATCGTTTTCTTAGAAAGAGAAAGCCTAGTTTGCTATCCCTTTTTAATCTTTACCGATGGCAGACGCGAAGGGACTGCTGCAATCCGTTATGGAAGTTTCGGTTGCATTCGAGTGTAAAGCAAAAATCTTTAAACTCAATCTCACTACAGTTTGGTGAGATTTGCAGTTGGTGAGTTTTGTTAGCTTGATATTCCGAGCTGCGATATCACAGCTTGCAAAATCAACCGCAGGCGTTGGTGAGATTTGATTTTTTGATATTTTTCCAACACTGATCCAGTGAGTGAAAATGAGCAATAATTTCCGAATTTAGCTCGTTCGCTCTTTTGTCCGTCATACTGCAGAGTCTATTGGACGTGGCAACATTTTCAATACCAACCTTTCGGGGCCAGTTTTGCTTGAATGCTTGAAGATCTTGGAAGTGAATTAGATGGGTTTGCTAGCCCTCTGAGATGAACTAGCCATCGACTAAAATCTTATTAATAAAGTATTTAAAAAAAAGTTTACTGGTCCCGTAGTTTCAAGTCCAGCGAATTTTGATGAACAAAAATTTATTGAACAAACGAGACGCTTATGCCAACCTTCCACACTAAAATTAGCAATGAAATCATTTTTCCCTTGAACTTTCAAGAACGTTTTGATTTCGTCCTTCAATTCAAAAGCACGGTTGAGAACATTGCCTTTGGACAACCAGCGCACAACAGTGTAGAAAAGAAGAGCCACGTGATCTGAAGTAATTTGCTTGTAGAGTTCTTTGAATAAACGAGTATTCAGAGCTCCGGGTTTGACATAGTTAACAATTTTGATGAAAGAATAAAGTACTTTTAACATTAGTACCGGCAGAGTCTTGCTCTTGCTGACAAGGGCATATCGAACACCTGTGGCGTATGGAGCAAGCTCTATAATCTCTTTCTGAAATCTTGATTTGTTACCAAGCATAAATATCTCATATTTGAAAAAAGAACCATGGTTAGAGCGTCAAATTATTGACTGCCTAGGCATTGCACTGTTCAATTCATTGCTATGTCCAGACCGTTTGTACCAAACGGTAAAGGACGAGGCATTGAAAGAGCCAACGAAAACATTGAGTCACTCACGAACAGGCGACTCACACCGCTTGGTTCCGCTCACAGAGCATGTAGGGTAAACGCTCCTATAGTTGCAGTACGTTAGAAGCGCTAGGTTCCTATAGTTGTGTATTGAGTCTCCATGCACAACTACACTGCGACAAAAGAACGTAAGAAATCCATAAGGACAACATATGAATTTTAGCCACAAGAAATCGGTATGAATTTCATTGATTTGCCTTATGAAAAGTAATGATGATAAAAAATTATAAAATGGAGCAGACTGGAACCGAACCATCGACGTTGATGTTCCAGGCCCCGTGTGTTGACCACTCTTCTTCTAACGCTTGGGAAAGTAAAATGGTTAAAGGCCTATAAAAACTCCCTCATGTTAGACATCTGTGCGGATTTGCTAGCACTAGTGTACTAGCCAACTAGCACGAATTTCAGTTACTCATGAAATCTCATGCTGCTAGACGCTGATTATCCTAGTGAGCTTTTTTGCTAGCAGCTAGTTCATTACCGCTAGTGTAAACACCCCATAAGTCACGCTTATGAAATTCATATGTGTCGTTTATAAGTCGAGACTTATGAGATTCATACGTTTATTTGCCTCAGTGTATAGGAACCTAACGCTTCTACCAGTCCCCAGAGAGCCAAAAAAAATTCAAATTTGAGAGAGAAATTCTCTCTCACGACCTCAATCTCTCAATATGCCATGTATTTTCTTGACACTCGATTTGTGATTTCCCTTTCACAGATTACAAAATAGAGTACCTGACACTACAAAACATGTCTGGTACATCTATATATGCATTTGCTTTAACATTTGAAGTCCCTCCTTTTTTACAAATTCTGCGCAAAAGATACTTTATGCCCCGCCCAATACATAAAATTCGGCGGGAAATTATGTGAGGGGTGAGCTATTTTGTGTGCAGAATGTGTAAAAAAGGAGGGACTTCGAACAATAATCTAAATGCATATATAGAGGTACCAGACATGGTTTGCACTGCAGTGTCCTCTGTGAACAATTATAGGAAAACAGATTGTGCCTAGTTTCCGATAGATGTCACCGCAAACAACAGCAGTGACATCTGATGGAACATGAATGCAGAAGCTTGACAAAATGATCAATTTATTGAAAAATCTCAAAGACGGCATTGTGAAAAAAAATTACAAAATCCAAAATGACCGATTTTTTTTTTTAAATTGAATGATTGCCCATAACAAACAATTATGCAAATTTTCATGCAAATCGGAGAAGGTCGAGACTAAAAAAGGTTCTTTTGTTGTTGTTGTTTGGCCTGGAACTACTCAATACTTTTACCTATTATCGTCTGGGGGTAAATACGGCACTAGAGCGCTAATTTTTTTTGCATGAGTTGCAAATGAAGGTATGGGAAAAAATGACCACCTAATTTTTCAAACGGACCATATACAATATGTTTATCGGCTCTAAAAGAGACTCTATGCTAAATTATGGTTCCATCTATTTAGGGTGCTGCAAATCGGTCCAAGTATGAACTTTTTTCATCTCAATAATGTGGTATGAAATATCCGAAATAGAACATTTTTATCGATGGCGAATGACTTAAAAATGCATGAAACGTCGAGATCTGGTTTTATTAAAAAAAAAACTGTTTTGACAAAAATCGACTTACTGGAACTTAAATAATAAAATGTAAGGCCAGTGATCTCAGTAATCTCACCAATGCCCAATTTCACACTAAATGTTCGAAGACAGAAATCAACAAGCAAGCAACTGTGGCTAATATAGCAACGAATATCAAGCTAACAAAACTCACCAGCTACAATTCTAACCATACCGTGGTGAGTTTGAGTTTCATGATTTTTGCTTTTCATCCGAACGCGCCATCGATGAAGAGTAAAGAGAGATAGCAAACTATCCTTTCCCTTCCTAAGACAACGATCTGCAACGGAATCATGTGAATAGTCTCGCAATATCAAAGGAGCTTGAAAATCATAATCCAGCATGATATTCCGTTCCAATTAGACCTGCGCGCCGAACAAAATATTTTCGGCAGCAGCGGCGTGGGTCGGCGTGAGTTTATTTTTAATGATTTAGAAGAAAAATACTTTCCAAACCAATCGCATATTTGAGTTCAGATTACTCAAAATCGCTACAACGTAGGTCACTCATAGTTTGAGTAAATTTTCCGACACTTTCCTGGGGAAAACTTTTCGGATATGGTATGTTTTCTTTACTATGGTTCAAGCAGCTGTTTTGTGGACAACACTGAATTCTGCAGTGTAACATAGTAGCCATGATTTTTGTGATCTAAATATTCTACTCGTCAGAAACAACAATGTTGCCTGCTGAACAGTTGATTGCGTATAGTCATCAGATATCAGTTACTTTTGTTCTCTACATTTTACCGAAGACAACAAATCAAGAAGACTGGCAACTCTTCCATTTGCTCATACGAACGCTATAAGACAGGTACAATCACGTCATCTGCCGCTCAAAGGTAAATGCTTCGAACAAATTTGATAGCAAAGGTTACATCCTCAGAAGAAAGGTTTGGGTATTTGCTCATTTTTCTATGCTTTGCTTCCACCTTCACTCAAGCGCAGCGCTATTGTGTCTGTCGCATGGATTCTGGCAAAGTTGCCAGTCTTCTTGATATGGGGTCTTCGATTTTACCGAAAAGCGGTATTGTACAAAGTTGTAGCTGATAAAATTCCAGGCCCAGTTATCATTTTTCAAAGCAGAGCAATATGGTGAATTGTTTGATCGATATGAACAAAAATTTTGGTTTTCTTATAATACTTTCCACGTAAACTTCAAATGGTTTGTGCCAAGTCAGTTTCTTACTAAATGAGGCCAATTTTTGGGAGGCTCCTCAGAACCCAATTTGAAAGTTTTTGAGCACTGTGGAATGAAAATTGTAAATTTTGCATCAGTCTAGTAATCATGGTCTTCATTTTCCCCCTGACGATAAATGGTTTCTCAGAGCAACCTTGATAGCAATCCTCAGATTTTAGTTGCAGTTTTCGTCACAATTCTTCTCAGAACTCTCTTGGAATCACTTCCGGGGGAACCCAGATGGACTTTTAATGAAGACGGAAGAAATTTCGTGGAGAAGTCGAACGAGTTTTCCGGTGGACGTCAGATGAATCTTCTGAGAGAAAAAGGTAATCAAAATCCGGGGAAGTCATGTAAGTTTCTTCGAGGATCGGTAGAAGAAATTTCCGAATAAAAATGGATGAAAATTCCAAGGAAAGTTGGATGAAACATTCGTGCGAAGTCAGAAAAAGCTTCCGGTTAAATTTGATGAACCTCTCCAGAGAAGCCGGACGAAAGTTCCAAGGGAAGCCGGTAGAAACTTCCTGGACAAGGTGACAGAAATTTCCAGGAAAAGTTGGAAGGCATTTCCGGCGGAACTCTGAAAAAACATCCCATGGAAGACCGGAAGACACTTTCAAAGAATGTCACAAGGTTTTCTGGCAAGTCAGAAGAAAGTTCCAGGAGAGATCACAAGAGTCTTCCGGGGGAAATCATAAGGAATTTCCGTGTGAAAAAGTGCACGCAAACCAAAAATCTATTACAATGAATGTTAGTTCCATTTCCTATCATCCTCTGTTCATGAACATCGCAGCGAATGTTAGAAGTTGACCTTGCAGGCGATGTAATGGTTTTTTGCCTTGTTATTTCGTGTTCTGTCTGTGCTTTCACCTACACAAGCAAGCATTTGCCTTGATTTTTATGTATAACATGGTAGAACGACGTACACCCTTGCCTCGAATCTCTCCAGCAGAAAAAGCATACGAAGTCGAGTGTGAGAGGAAATGAGCGCTTCTTGTTTGCTTTTAGGCTATCCTTATTCAGAAGCATGGAGAGAGCAGTGGAGAAAGCACAGGTCTGATAATCGCAACGTTCGTTGTTCGAGTCCAGTCGGCAACCTTTTTCCTATTTTTTTTTCGACATAATTAATTTCACTCACTAATACACTCCACATTTTTCGGTCTCCAATTTTCTTACATCGGACCGCAGCTAGGTATATCGCATCCTCGGTTCATGCGGTCTCCACTTACATCCTCTGATGATGAATCCCACATAATTGTAAGCGAATCTTACATCCACCGGTTGGGTGTGTAAAATTTCCACTTCCAGAGAGAAGTTCTTATGAACAACTAAATCCACGAAATCGAAACAGTACAGTGGGTATTCTTTGCATTTTTTCCAAGATCTCTGTCTGGAGCATAACACATTTTTGAACAAGGAAAAAAAAATCAAAGCCGCATTCTTAATAAAAATATAGCCCAAGATGCTCGATGTGTAAAACCTGAATTCTGGAACAGATAACTGTTAAGATCATAGGCGTAGAAAATGTTTTAGGAACTAAGACTTGGATTTTTTTGGAGATCTTTGAAATTTTAAGAGCATGATTTTTCATAGAGGATTTCTCCTTCTTTGGAACATGAACAGTTTTTTCAACATCCGAACATGGCCAGAAAATCAAGATTCTGCTATTAGATAACTGACTTTTGAGTAATAACAAACCTAACAAAATTTTCTTCGCAAGATCTAGATTGAGATTTTTCATAGCAGAAAAAAACTGATGAATTTTCCTGGGATTTTTTTGCCAACGCGATATAGCTGTTGATCTAGTTAATCATGAACGAAAATTTCGTTCATCGTCTCTTAGAAGTTTTGTTTGTTCCAACTTGTCCAGGATGATCCTTCAAGTTTCTTCCAACATTTTCCAGATTTTTGTTTTTCCAATGTTCCTTGGAAGTTTCTTCAAACCATCCCTGGAAGTCCTCTGGAAATTGCAGCCTATTTCACACAGAACCTGCTTTCGAAAACTCATCTAACTTCAAATGGAACTTTCTTCCGATTGCGCAGAAGTCCTTGCGACTTTCTCTGGAAGTGTCTTTTCAGAGTTCCCCCGGATATTTTACAACCAGTTTTACTTGGAGAGTCCAAATTCCTTCGGAAACTGCTATCATCTTGCTTGCCTCAGCAGTTTCGTTCGGCTTTTTCGGAAAGGTTCATCTGATGATAAAGGAGTTTCTTCCAACTTCATCTGGAAGCTTCTTCTCACATCAGTTTCTTTCAACTTTCTTCGGAAGTTCCTTCTAGCCTCCCGCTCCGAATGTGTCTTCTGTACGTCCTGGATATTCATTACCGTTTTTGACGACTCCTCTTTGAAGTATCTTCTGACGTTCTTAAAAGTCCATCTAGCCTCCAATTTCTACGGGAAGTTCCTAAAGTATTTTTTGGTATATTTTTCCAAGAAAAACATAGTTTTCTCTACAGCTTTGTCTCAGACGTCATTTTGATCAGACTACCCTTTCCGAAAATTTTACATGATCTAAAATGGCCGAATTTTAGCAAAAATGTTAATCAGTGCCCATCAATTCTGCAAAGTTTCATCCGAATAGGAGAAGGTCGAGTTTATCCGATTCGTCGTTTGGCGTGGAACTGCTCTATCCTTAAAATGTAGTCCTGTCCAAGGGTCTTCTATTTGTTTTCCAAGGTCCACAATCTCAAACGAGAGGACGAAGTATTTTTGCCCGATTTGTCATCAAAATCGAATTCCCGGATTTCTCGGTTCACTGGGTTTCACCCTGGACCACCGTTCTACTGAATGATCGAAGCTGTAAATGCTACTCAGTATTTGCTGTAGATACGTTTTCCGATTTGCCCGGCTTCTAAATGAGGAGACTGTAATCCCCGAAAATGCAAAGTAGCGGAGCAGCACTAAGCACTTTTTCTTAAACAGACGTTTTATTTGTTTGTTTGTTTTTCAATTACCTTAGTTCAAGCAATTAATTTTTGGGTAGTAATTTGTTGCAGTGTTGTCGAACTTACCTGAAAGAAGAAGAAAAGAACGAAAAATAGCGTTAATACAATTGTCTGTTGCCTAGTAACATACATCAAATCGCTGATTCGATTTTGAAGTGACCGTGGACTTTTAGGATGTTGCGGAAAAGCACTTGATGGCACGACCTCTTACTCGACATCGAGCAGAGGGAGCAAGGCATCCTATTTGTCTTTTGAATCCCGGCCACGTGTGCTTTAAGTTTCGTGAGCAGTTTCTAGTAGGTCATACAATTTTAAACCTCCCGTACGTTCATGGTCGTGAGCTTTATTCATTTAATAACTACCCCCAGCCTTCACTGCACAAACATTTCTCGAGAGCTTGAAATCCACCGCGAGCAAAAGAGAGTGTGACACACAAATCTCCCCCCCCCCCCGCCTTTTGACAGTCCGTAAATCCTAGATGTAGAACACCAAGAGATGATGATGATGATGATCATCATCGCCGGCAGCAATTGGGAGCATCCCGGTCGGTGTGTCCCACTTCTTACTCACCCCCAGCATCGGTTCGGATTCGAAGGGGTTGCCTCGTGTGCACTTTCTGGGTCCTACTTGTCCCCACTCAGCATCGCAGAGCTTCCTATTATTATTATTATTCATCGCCACCCCTTCGTCCGTTTCCGCTGATCGTCACTTTCGAGCAAGTGCAACCGGGCCAAGCCTACGGTTCTAGCAAACAAAAACCACACCACACTGCTGCACTATCACCGGTTCTAACGACGACGACGACGACGAGCCAGTGAGTGAGCGCGTGCTGTGTGGAGTGATTTCCCCCCCGTGCACCGTCGCCTCCTCTAGTTGATGACCGATTTTCTAGTCGCCCTATCCGATAGTTGGCGTGTGCAACCCGGCGATTTTGCAGCTGTATAAGTGCAAGGTGCATTGCTGCATTCCGATGCACCACTACCATTGCATGACACGTGCCATCGAGCGGTTCCCGCACCGGCTCTTCCCAGTTCCCAGCTTGGCACCGGGCTAACCTTTCCTCCGCCGAGCGTTCTGTGTGGCACCGGAACGCGTGCGAGGCCCGGATGACCGGCATTCTGTGGTGAAGCGATTTTTCGCTTGAACTTGAAATCTGCTGCCAATGTCGACCTCGATATCCCGTCCCAGCCCGAACCGGCTCGGCATGCTGCAATTGCAATTCGTGATGCTTATGAATGTGCAAAATTAGCATTATGTTGGAAAATTGAAGGCTTCCGGTTGGTTGGTTGGTTGGTTGGTTGGATGCACGCGTTGTTGGATGGGATATGTTCTCCTAAATCTATGCGGAAGTTCGTGTGTTAGAAGCGAAGATCGATATCAGAGAGGGAATGATTGACTGCAGACGACGGGGAAGGCAGTGCACTTCTTTCGATTGTCGTTCGAATGTTGTTGAGCTGCTGCAAGGTCAGGGATTTGTCTGCCGATTTGGATGCAGCGAGAGAAGTGGTTTTTGCTCGAGGGGTACTTGCGTGTTATTTTTAGATTGCAGGGCCTTTTTATTCGGCGTAGCCTTGATGGTAGCGATTTTGAAGATTACGTTCACAGTTGTAGTTCAAAATTGCCGCCATTTCATGGAAGATTCGTCAGCGTGAGTTATGCATTTTATCTTTAACTAATACATTATTTTAAATTGATAACGATTTGAAATGAATCCTAATAGAGGCTGGAAAATCGCGTAAAATCAGAATTGAGTGTCATACAATCTACTCCGCGTAATAGAATTAGTTTGATTTTCCAAATCATAATGGATCGTTGAGAGTATCCTAAATTCACTTCGAAACGAAAATTGTACCATCCCTTTTTTGTCACTATCGAGTATGTTATGCAGTTTGTGCCACTTTTGCTTCGAAATATTTTAAATGTCGCTCTCATCTCAATTTTTAAAATAAGGATTGGAAAACAATCATATTAAGGTCTATTCTATTCAGCGATTTCCTCTAGTGCTAATAACTCGGTCAATAACATTTCTGGGCTCGTTTGGTATTGCTTTTGCTATCCAAATAGCATTTTACCAGTTTTGTTTTTTGGAAAAATTTGATCTCTCAACTGTAGCAATTCAAAGATAAAATCGCAGTAAGGATCCTATGATTCGAAATGCTAGGATATGTTTTAACACTAATAGACAAATTTGGAATGAGTTTAAATTCAAACCAACTTCAAACGATTTGCCAACATTTTTGAGAATTGTGCCATTTTCAGGAGTAGCATGTTTCAAAAATTATCATTGATGAATTAATTTTACATTACACTGCAGTTAAAACTAGATTATGGTCCAATCAAATATTCAATTTTATCTTAACTTGAAGAAATTTGTTAAGAATTTAATTCTCTAAGTCTTTTTCAAGTAAATTATCTGATGATATAAGAAGGGTCATGAATGGCCTTACGGTATATTAAGAATTGATTTAATATTAAAATCTCCTGCATGATTCTTGTGGAATCGAAGCCAAAATTCTTGCGGAATCTTAGACTTAATTCTTCTATAACCTCACACGAGATTCTTAAATGACTCCAAAAGCAATTCTTGCTGAATTTAAATTAACATTTGTGCGTTTTCTCAAATAAAATTCTTCTGGAATTATCACCGAGATTCAGCAAGAATCTCAATCGAGATTCTTGTACAATTTCTAGCAAAATTCCAGCTATTACTGCTCTAATGATTTTTTTTAATCGAGATGAGATTCTTGCCGAATCTCTTATGGTACGTGCAGAATCTCAGCCAAGAATCTATAAAAACCATAAACGAGATTATTGATAAATCTCAATCGTCAAAACGCTCACAGAATCTCAGACGCGATTCTCCTACAGCCTCAGAAGGGAATTTTTTTCGGAGAATCTCAGACAAAATTCCTCCAGAATCTGAAACGAAATTCTTACCGACATGATTTTTACAGAATCACGTGCGAGATTCTGGTAGGATCATTTTCGTAGGATATTAATCAAAATGTTTACAGTATCTCGGAAGAGATTCGTGAAAAATCTCTTATAATATTCTTGAAGAATCTCAGACGAGATTCTTGAAGAATCATAAACGAGATTATTGCATAATCTCAATCAAAATGCTTGCATAATCGCAAATGAGATTTTCCTACAGACTCAGGCGGGAATTCTCCTCAAATTATATCGTAGAAAAGCTCGCAGATTCGCAAACACGATTATCTTACAGCCTCAGACGGGTATTTTTACAGAGAATCTAAGACAAAATTCTTGCAGAATCTGAAGCAAAAAATTTCGACTAGATTTTGACAGAACCATAGATGAGATTCTTGCAGGATTTCAAACAAAAATCGTTCAAGCTCTCAGACGGAGTTCTCGTAGAATTTTAATCGAGATGTTTGCAGAATCTCAGACGGGATTCTTGAAAAATTATAAACGAGATTAATACAAAATATCAATCGAATCTTGTCGAATCGCAGATGAGATTTTTCTACAGCCTCAGACGAGAATTCTCCTAAATATATATCGTAGAAAAGTTTGCAGAATCTCAAATACGGCTCTCCTACAGCCTCAGACGGGTATTTTTTTACTAGAATCTCAAACAAAATTCTTGCAGAATCTGAAACGAAATTCTTACCGACGAGATCACGGGCGAGAATCTTGCAGGATCTCAGACAAAAATCAAAGTTCTCGTAGAATTTTAATCAAGATGTTTACAGTATCTCAGACGAGATTCGTGCAAAATCTCTTATGTTATTCTCAGACGAGATTCTTGAACAATCACTAACGAGATTATTGCATAATCTCAATTTAAATGCTTGCCGAATCGCAGATTAAATTTTCCTACATCCTCAGACGAGAATTCTCCTAAATATCTATCGTAGAAAAGTTCGCAGAATCTCAAATACGGCTATCCTACAGCCTCATCAGACGGGTTTTTTTTTACAGAGAATCTCAGACAAAATTCATGCAGAATCTGAAACGAAGTTCTAACAGACAAGAATAGCAAAGTTATTTCTGACTAGATTTTTACAGAATCAATGACGAGATTCTTGCTGGTTCTCAGAGAAAAATCGTGCAAGCTCTTGGAAAGAGTTCACGTAGACATTTCATCGAGATGTTTCCAGTATTTTACACGGGATTCGAGCAAAATCTCTTATGATATTCTTGCAGAATCTCAGACGAGATTCTTGAAAAATCACAAACAAGATTAAATATTACAGAATCTCAATCCAACGCTCGCAGAATCGCAGCCAAGATTTTCCAACAGCCTCAGACGGGAATTCTCCTAAGTCTCTATCTTAGAAAAGCTCGAAGAATCTTTAACACGGTTCTCCTACAGCCTCAAGCGAGAATTTTTACAGAGAACCTCAGACAAAATTCTTGCAGAATCTGAAACGAAATTCTTACCGACAAGTTAGCAAAAATTTCCGACAAGATTTTTACAGAATCAAGGACGAGATTCTTGCAGGATCTCAGACAAAAATCATGCAAGCTCTCGGACGAAGTTCTCGTAGAATTTTAATCGAAATGTTTACAGTTTCTTAGACGGGATTCGTGAAAAATATCTTGTGAATCTTAGAGATTCTTGATAAATCACAATGGAGTTATTACAGAATCTCAATTGAAACACTTGCAGAATCTCAGACAAAATTTTTGCAGAATCTCAACCGCGGTTGTTACCAAATATAGATTGTAGATTCTCAGACAAGATTCGTATAAAATCTCAGACGTGATTCGTGTAGAATCTCAGACGAGATTCTCGTAGAATCTCAGACGAGATTCTCGTAGAATCTCAGACGAGATTCTTGTAGAATCTCAGACGAGATTCTTGTAGAATCTCAGACGAGATTCTTGTAGAATCTCAGACGAGATTCTTGTAGAATCTCAGACGAGATTCTCGTAGAATCTCAGACGAGATTCTCGTTGAATCTCAGACGAGATTCGTATAGAATCTCAGACGAGATTCGTATAGAATCTCAGACGAGATTCTAGTAGAATCTCAGACGAGATTCGTATAGAATCTCAGACGAGATTCTAGTAGAATCTCAGACGAGAATCTAGTAGAATCTCACTCGACATTTTTGTAGAATCACAGACGAGATTCTTGTAGAATTTCAGACGATATTCTTTTAAAATCTCAGACGAGATTCTTGTAGAATATCAAACGAGATTCTTGTAGAATATCAAACGAGATTCTAGTAGAATATCAAACGAGATTCTAATAGAATCTCAAACAAGCATCTAGTAGAATCTCAAACGAGATTCTTGTAGAATCTCAGACGAGATTCTTGCAGAATCTCGGACGAGATTCTAGTAGAATCTCAGACGAGATTCTAGCAGAATCTCAGACGAGACGAGATTCTAATAGAATCTCAGGCGAGATTCTTGTAGAATCTTAAACGAGATTCTTGTAGATTCTCAGACAAGATTCTCGTAGAATCTCAGACGAGATTCTCGTAGAATATCAGACGAGATTCTCGTAGAATCTTAGACGAGATTCTTATAGAATCTCAGACGAGATTCTAGTAGAATCTCAGACGAGATTCTAGTAGAATCTCAGACGAGATTCTAGTAGAATCTCAGACGAGATTCTAGTAGAATCTCACACGACATTTTTGTAGAATCTCAGACAAGATTCTGGCAGAATCTCAGACGAGACGAGATTCTAGTAGAATCTCAGACGAGATTCTAGTAGAATCTCAGACGAGATTCTCGTAGAATCTCAGACAAGATTGTCGTAGAATCTCAGACGAGATACAAGTAGAATCTCAGACGAGATTCTCTTAGAATCTCAGATGAGATTCTCTTAGAATCTCAGACGATATTCTCGTAGAATCTCAGACGATATTCTCGTAGAATCTCAGACGAGATTCTGGCAGAATCTCAGACGAGACGAGATTCTAGTAGAATCTCAGACGAGATTCTAGTAGAATCTCAGACAAGATTCTGGCAGAATCTCAGACGAGACGAGATTCTAGTAGAATCTCAGACGAGATTCTAGTAGAATCTCAGACGAGATTCTCGTAGAATCTCAGACAAGATTGTCGTAGAATCTCAGACGAGATACAAGTAGAATCTCAGACGAGATTCTAGTAGAATCTCAGACGAGATTCTAGTAGAATCTCACACGACATTTTTGTAGAATCTCAGACAAGATTCTGGCAGAATCTCAGACGAGACGAGATTCTAGTAGAATCTCAGACGAGATTCTAGTAGAATCTCAGACGAGATTCTCGTAGAATCTCAGACAAGATTGTCGTAGAATCTCAGACGAGATACAAGTAGAATCTCAGACGAGATTCTCGTCGAATCTCAGACGAGATTCTCGTAGAATCTCAGACGATATTCTCGTAGAATCTCAGACGATATTCTCGTAGAATCTCAGACGAGATTCTCGTAGAATCTCAGTTGAGATTCCCATAGAATCTCAGACGAGATTCTCGTTGAATCTCAGACGAGATTCTTATAGAATCTCAGAAGAGATTCTTATAAAATCTCAGACGAGATTCTTATAAAATCTCAGATGAGATTCTTATAAAATCTCAGACGAAATTCTAGTAGAATCTCAGACGAGATTCTAGTAGAATCTCACACAGAATCTTGTAGAATTTCAGACGATTTTCTTTTAAAATCTCTGACGAGATTCTTGTAGAATTTCAGACGATATTCTTTTAAAATCTCAGACGAGATTCTTGTAGAATCTCAGACTAGATTCTTGTCGAATCTCAGACTAGATTCTTGTAGAATCTCAGACGATATTCTTGTAGAATCTCAGACGAGATTCTTGTAGAATTTCAGACGATATTCTTTAAAAATCTTAGACGATATTCTAGTAGAATCTCACACGAGATTCTAATAGAATCTCAGACGAGATTCTCTTAGAATCTCAGACGAGATTCTCTTAGAATCTCAGACGAGATTCTCTTAGAATCTCAGACGAGATTCTCTTAGAATCTCAGACGAGATTCTCGTAGAATCTCAGACGAGATTCTCGTAGAATCTCAGACGATATTCTCGTAGAATCTCAGACGAGATACTCGTAGAATCTCTGACAAGATTCTAGCAGAATCTCAGTCGAGACGAGACAAGATTCTAGTTTAATCTCAGACGAGATTCTCGTTGAATCTCAGACGATATTTTTATAGAATCTCAGACGAGATTTTTATAAAATCTCAGACGAGATTCTTATAAAATCTCAGATGAGATTTTTATAAAATCTCATACGAAATTCTAGTAGAATCTCAGACGAGATTCTAGTAGAATCTCAGACGAGATTCTAGTAGAATCTCACACAGAATCTTGTAGAATTTCAGACGATTTTCTTTTAAAATCTCTGACGAGATTCTTGTAGAATTTCAGACGATATTCTTTTAAAATCTCAGACGAGATTCTTGTAGAATCTCAGGCTAGATTCTTGTAAAATCTCAGACGATATTCTTGTAGAATCTCAGACGAGATTCTTGTAGAATTTCAGACGATATTCTTTAAAAATCTTAGACGAGATTCTCGTTGAATCTCAGACGAGATTTTCGTAGAATCTCAGACGAGATTCTCTTAGAATCTCAGACGAGATTCTCTTAGAATCTCAGACGAGATTCTCTTAGAATCTCAGACGAGATTCTCGTAGAATCTCAGACGAGATTCTCGTAGAATCTCAGACGATATTCTCGTAGAATCTCAGACGAGATTCTCGTAGAATCTCTGACAAGATTCTAGCAGAATCTCAGTCGAGACGAGACAAGATTCTAGTTTAATCTCAGACGAGATTCTCGTAAAATCTCAGACGAGATTCTCGTAGAATCTCAGACGAGATTCTCGTAGAATCTCAGACGAGATTCTCATAGAATCTCAGACGAGATTCTCGTTGAATCTCAGACGAGATTTTTATAGAATCTCAGACGAGATTTTTATAAAATCTCAGACGAGATTCTTATAAAATCTCAGATGAGATTTTTATAAAATCTCATACGAAATTCTAGTAGAATCTCAGACGAGATTCTAGTAGAATCTCACACAGAATCTTGTAGAATTTCAGACGATTTTCTTTTAAAATCTCTGACGAGATTCTTGTAGCATCTCAGACTAGATTCTTGTAGAATCTCAGACGATATTCTTGTAGAATCTCAGACGAGATTCTTGTAGAATTTCAGACGAAATTCTTTAAAAATCTTAGACGAGATTCTCGTTGAATCTCAGACGAGATTTTCGTAGAATCTCAGACGAGATTCTCTTAGAATCTCAGACGAGATTCTCTTAGAATCTCAGACGAGATACTCTTAGAATCTCAGACGAGATTCTCTTAGAATCTCAGATGAGATTCTCGTCAAATCTCAGACGAGATTCTCATAGAATCTCAGACGAGATTCTAGTAGAATCTTAGAGGAGATTCTTGTAGAAATGGTGTTGAAATTCTTGTATAATCTCAACAAGATTATTGTTGAATCTCAGACGAGCTTATAGTTGAATCTCAGACGAATTGCTAGTAGAATCTCAGACTAGATTCTTGTAGAATCTCTGACGATATTCTTGTAAAATCTCATACGAGATTCTTGTAGAATCTCAGTTGAGATTGTTGTATAATCTCAGACGAGATGCTTGTAGAATCTCCAACGAGTTTTTGTGGAATCTCAGACGATACTCTAATTCCCGAAGATATTCTAGTAGAATCTGGTACGAGATTCTTGTAGAATCTCCAACGAGAATATTGTAGAATATCCGGCGAAATTATTGTAGAATCTCAGACGAGATTCTAGCAGAATCTCAGAAGAGAGTTTAGCCGAATCTCAGACGAGATTATTGCAAAAATTTAGACATGGTTCTTGCATAATTTTAGACTAGCTTCTTGTCAAGATTCTTGTCGATATTGCAGAATCACAGCCGAGATTCTTACGAATTTTAGAGATTTAAGTAGAACCTTGACGAGATTCTTGTAGATTATTAGAATAGATTTATGAAGAATCAGAATCTTTCCGGATCTGTGATCTTGTCAGGGCGGCAAGTGAATTTCTATTTCGACATAATTGTGTTTCTTCCAATTCAAAACTTTCCTTTCCTTTCCTTTCCAAAAATAAAATCACCAATTTGATGCATAAACACCTTTAAAACCGCTCAAACTATTTTGAGAACCTTAATCTGGCATCAAAACCTCTCTCAACATGCCAAAATCAGCTTGAAACGCCAACATGTAATAAATGGCACTAACTTCCTATACAGGCTTAAATTATATAAATTGCTTTGAAAACGCAAAAAGGCTAGTAGTTCTTAAATCGCTTAATAAACTGACGGCGAAGAAATTCGAATTCGCATTGAATGCCGAAAATTGGCTTGAAGTCCCGCAAAACGAATAGAACTACTTAAAAACTTGAAAAATTTCTCAAACAGATGTATTTAAACTAAGCTAAATTAGTTTCAATAACTAAATAGTGGCCAAATTAATTCTGAAATGACTCAAAACTGCCAAAAGGGCCTAAAAACATAATGATGAAGCAAAACTAGCAAAAAATGCCCAAAGAAAGGCGAAAATAACGAAGAATGTAAAAATCTTTAATCGAGTACCATTTAAAGAGTTAAGATAGCCTGGGATTTTTTTTAAAGATTCCTGGTGAATTTATCAAATTTCTGGCATTTTCCTAGTGAAAATATAATCTCGGCTTAGAAGATTTTCCTGGTAGAGTTTCCACCTTGAGGTTTATTAATTACCAGTTTGAGGCAATGTTTAAACATCATCCGAATTCAAAATCGGAAACCGAAAATCGCCTTGAAGTGGTTGACACTTTTTTCGAACTTTTAGTAGAAAATCACCGTTTTATTATTTATTGAGATGAAATCACTGATTTTTTTCTTCAATTGTCTACAACTTCTTCTCAGAGATGTCATTTTGATCAGATAAATCGTGAAAAAATAAAATCTACTTTTTGATACGTTGTTTTAAAAAATTACTCTTGAGAAAAATAATCAAATTTAAATGCAAAATGCAACCTAAGCAGTAACCAACATATTAGCAAAACTTCACTCAAATCAGAGTTAATCATGTCCAACCAGTTTGCTAGTTGGCACGGAAGAGCTTTCAAAATTAGGATCGATTTATCAGATATTTGAAAATGAAATATTCCGTGTCTATTTTTTTTAGAAAATCACCACGTTCCTGATGGTGATTGAAATATTTAATTGACGAAAAATCGCTCAAACATCAGCATCGATTTCAATCGTACGAAAAGCACCCAGTTCAAGGAGAAACTCCATTCAATTCCGTGCTTCCGCAATCGATTGCAAACTCGCAAAGTCACCCCATAGAGGAGTGTAATGCATTGTGTCTTCCCCCACTGGCCCCCTAGTCAGTGTGCATCCAAACTCCAAACAAAGCCCCCCCCCCGAAGTAGGTAGTTGCACATGCACGATAGAAAAAAAAAGTTCAACTATTTCACCTTCATCGCTGCTATCGCCTGCAATAATCGTCATTATTCAGGTTGAATGAGGAATCAAGTTGAGTGTATTCTTCGATCTATTTTTTCGTCGTTCGTTTGTGTTCATTCGCCCGGACGCGAACCAGTTGCATTGACTTCTGTCTAATCGGTTTGCATTGCATTAGTTTTCGATGAAAAAGCCCCAACCAGCGCAATTTGAAAGTCATTGCAGCGGTTCGACAGCGGCTAGTCGCTTGGTTGGGGGTTAAGTAGAGTTTGGTTCGGCGGCCAAAATGACTTGCTGAGGCTCTCTAATGAAGCAATTTGTAAGTCAACATCGCTGGACTGGCCGCGGTGAAGGTAGTCCATATAGGCAAAAGTACATAAATCGTACGTGAAAACATATAATGCAGTGCAGCGAAACTAAACACACGACTGACTGCTGGCTGGTCGGTCGGTCAGTGAGCGAACGGATTGTGCAAGGGCATAAATTTTAATCGAAAAAAAAATATTCGAAACAATAAGTACAAGCTACATATAGGCGAAGGCGATGGGTTTACAAAATTATAAACGATCAACCAAGCGTCCCCACTGATGGAATCTGGCCCGTAGTCACGTGATCCGTATTTGTGCAGGCCGGGTGTTATGTCATTCGCTTGACTCGAACCTGTCAAAGCGTTATTCAATAATCCTTTCCGAGAGTGGCTGAGGGACCGGGATGTGGCCGATATTTTTAAAATTCCGACCGAACGACCGACCGACCGGCGAGGAAAACGGAAACGCGGGGCGGAACAACATTTTCGGTGCAATTTTCCCGCCACTCTCGGCTTCCTGGCGAAAAGGTGCAAAATGGGGGGAGGTGGAGTGGGTGAAGGTGAGATGGAGAGAGAGCGAGAGCACTGTGTGCTGTGAGAGTGAACTGACCTTGACTCAAGCCATGGACGCGCGCACACGTTTTCCACCGAAAAAGGGAGACCGCCTGGGTGGCTGGTTGGATGGATGACGGGAGAGCGGAAGTGGAATAAAGGTCGCACGTGTAGCCGTTTTTTGTGACGGTACCGAGTATAGCCAATGACGATGACGATGGGTGATGCAATCGATGCTGCTGCTGATGATGATGATGATGATGATGATGATGAATGCTAGTTGCAGTTTTATGTGTCGAAGAAGCGTGTGGCTGTTCCGCTATAGCTTGGCTCCGATGGTGATGATGCTGATGATGCTGATGATGCCAATGACGGTGACAGACTCAAGCTTCAGGGGGGAAAAATCGAAACTAGTTTTATGACGAGAAACGTGATGCGAAGCTTGTGCGAATGTTATTGAGATGTGGAGAGAGACTCCGGGATACAACTTTAATAAACTGCTAGTGGTGGAGCGAGCGCTGTGGATTTCTGGTTGAACTTTGGTTGATGGAGTAGGTTCGAAAATGTCATCCAGTCAGTGCAGCGTGTAGAACAAGCTCCAATTTGTGATCAGATTTTAACGCGTTGAGAGTTGGGGTGGATATATGAGATTGAATCTAGAATTGCATCTGACCTTTTGTGAGAATCTTCAAATTCAAATGACATTCTTCAGTTATTCTACGTATGATGTCATTATTCTCAAGTCCTAAAAGGGAGCGTTCATTAGTTATGCCACGCAAATTTTGCTCAAAATTAACTCCACCCTCTGTCACATATTGTCACAATTTATCGACCACCTCCAATTTATTCATTTGGAAGGCTCAATTGCGTTAGCTTTCACGGAGCCGATGTATCATTGTTTAAGTTTAACGCGGTTGGCTAGAGGTTAGAAAGGGTAACTTTTTTGAGGGAAGGGTTAGGGGGAGACCACCCCCTTGAAAATTACCTAAGCCAAAAGATATTTGTTTCAGAATAATTTTTAAAAAATTGTTTAAAGTCATAAAAGAATGAATTTTCATGGGAAACATGATTCCTTTTCCATTCTGAGTAAGATTTCTGCTACGCCTTTAGAAAACTATGCTTGGAGAGTGAACCTTAATTCAACGATTTAAGAGCTGATATTCATTTTAGAATGACAGATACAGGGTACCCAAGTAACATTGCAAGTTTTATCGGGGTTTTAAATCATTCTACAAGTCTAAATCGTGGTCTACAGAACCCTCTTAAAACCAAAACTGCTACTTGGGTGGCCACTGGATTTTAGAAATTAAACTCCCGGGTTTTCCGGCATATTTTTCCCGGTTTCGTATAAACAGCTGAATATGGTAAACAAATGAATAGCGGCATGATAGCAGGGCTGGTAGTGCTGATGCGATATAATAGTAGTGACTTTAGTGACTAAAATTACGGAAATAGTGACCAACTAGTGACTTTTAAATAATAAATGTTTTAACTAGTTCGTTAATTTACTAGGCTCAGCCGTGTGTGACACTTTGCGGAGCCAAAAATCCGTAATTTTTTAATTAAAATTTTAAACTGCAGTAAATCTAGTTAGAGATGTGCGTCTATCGAGTAGTGGTTGGACATTAGTCACATCACGCGAATGAATCTTCGACTTACATCCAGACCTTTGAACCACGCTCTTGAAGCAACATTTGGAGTAATAGAATGTAGCCAGCGAACTACTTGTCCAATCGTTTTGCCAACTTAGAAGAGAATTCTGAGGTACTAATGGGAAAAATGCATCATGTGAAATTATTCTATCATAAATCTCGCCCACCTTTGCGAGAGAGTCTGCCTTCTCATTGCCTGGGATTGAGCAATGTGAGGGGACCTAAACCAAGATAATCCTATATGATCTTTCGACCAGCAAACTCATCTGCTCCCTTACCTTTGAAGATGAGTGCCTACATTGTTTCATCGACCGAATAGCCTCAATCGAACTGAGACTATCCAAGAAGATGAAGTAATGGTCGTAATTTCGGAGATCATCCCCAATCCGAAGTTGATTGCTGCTA